>NW_023270268.1:48590797-48974708 GCF_011800145.1 Mirounga leonina
CTTCTTCTTCTTCTTCTTCTTCTTCTTCTTCTTCTTCTTCTTCTTCTCCTTTCTTCTTCTTCTTCTTCTTCTTCTTCTTCTTCTTCTTCTTTCTTCTTCATCTCTATTGTACAAATGGAGAAACTCAGACAGTTAAGTGGTCTAACCAAGATTGCATGACTCCAAGTGGAGAAACCATGCCTTGCACCAAGGTCTTTGTAAATACTATGAATGTAATATAGTACTATAAATACTATATACTATAAATACTATATAATCCCATGTATAAGATAATAAACAGTGACATCTCTACTGGCTCAGGGAGGTCAGTTGTCATTCAATCTCTGCCTGAATAACAGTTCAGCGAAGTACACATGTATAGTGCCCACAGCTTCCAAACTGACAGGTGTGAGCATTCCTACAAAACCTGCCTGGTGGCAGTAGTGCTGGGGTTGGAAGAAGTGGCTTCTTAACATTATTAACATAAGAGAGACCATCCAGAAATTCTTATCCATTTCTTTCCCACCCAGCTTAGTACATTTGCAGAGTTAGGAATGAAAAAGGATGATGCCCCTAATTAAATCCTCATTTCTTTCATTCACTCATTTCACTGTTTCAGTCAAATAATATTAAGTGTTTGTGACATCCAGCATGTCTAATATGCCAGGATCCTCTTTATCCATTCATCTGCTGAAGGGCATCTCGGCTCCTTCCACAGTTTGGCTATTGTGGACATTTGATAAAGAAGATGTGGTCCATATATACAATGGAATATTATTCAGCCATCAGAAAGGATGAATACCCACCATTTGCATCCACATGGATGGAACTGGAGGTGTTTATGCTAAGTGAAGTAAGTCAAACAGAGAAAGACAATTATCATATGGATTCACTCATATGTGGAACATACACAATAGAACGGAGGACCACAGGGAAAGGGAGGGAAAACTGAATGGGAAGAAATCAGAGAGGGAGACAAACCATGAAAGACTCTGGACTCCAGGGAACAAACAGGGCTACTGAAGAGAGAGGGGTGGGGGGATGGGGTAACCAGGTGATGGGTATTAAGGAGGGCACATGTTGTGATGAGCTCTGGGTGTTATCCGCAACTAATGAATCATTGAACACTACATCAAAAACTAATGATGTACTGTATGCTGACTAACTGAACATAATAAAAAATAATATGCCAGGACCCTAATGGTCACCCTAGTGGGGAGAGGAACAGGTAAATCAGGGAGGACTGTGCAGTGTGGTTAGTACTGGGATAGAGATACTCACGGCAGGAAAGGCAGAAAGAGGAGGGTCATTTAAATCAATTGGGGGTTGGTCAGGAAAAGCTTTGTAGAATAGATGCCTTTGCAGTCTATTGCATCTGATTGCATCAAAATATTTTTGTAAAAAAGAGTTGCTAAAAAACAAAAACAAAAGCAAAAAACCTGTAGCCCTAACCTAGTCAGCTACCACCATGCCTGAGGATAAATCCTGTGTGTGGCAGTGGTCACAGCAGGAGCAAGGAGGCCAGTGGTGGTTGGAGGGCAAGGCCAAGCTTAGCCATTGATGGTGATCTCTGCTAGCTCAATAATCTACCCCCTCACTATCTTTTAATTTAAAATAAAAGCGGAAGGAATACCTGGCAAGAGACTAATGGCATCTCGGGATGATAGATAGCATCTGGGACTTGGGAGGCTAAAAGCCAGGTATGGTTCCCTTCCTCAACCTTCTCTAATGATACAGGAGATGAGGGGGAAGAGCCGAAAATTTGGTACTGTTTCGACTGACACATTTGCTCTAGCATCTCTTTTAGTTCCTTAAATCTCCCTGCTCGCGATTTCCTTCTCTTTGTCCACTTCTAGCATTTTAAAAGCACTGCTATCTAGATGGAACCTAATCTTGGAACTCCACCCAATCCCACTCAATCCCCATAATATGAGTCGTAAACTAAGCAAAAATGTTTAAAAATTCTTCTGCTGCAGTTGGATGGAAGGCTCTCTACTCCATCTTCTTGGTGTCTTCACAATCTATTTCAAGTGCCAAGTCACAGAATATATGTGACTCATTAGAGTAACTTCTGGATTATATTCTCTGAGCTCTTCATCTATACTTTTAGACCTACTGGAGGAGCTGATAACTGATATCTGGGATCCTTTGGAACTGTTAGCTGATACATAAACCCTTGAATTTTTCCCTGAAGTATGTTATCACATAAAGACTGTAATAATTGTTTTTTTTTTTATTAAAGATTTTATTTATTTATTTGAGAGAGAGAGCACATGAGAGGGGGGAGGGTCAGAGGGAGAAGCAGACTCCCTGCTGAGCAGGGAGCCCGACGTGGGACTCGATCCCGGGACTCCAGGATCATGACCTGAGCCAAAGGCAGTCACCCAACCGACTGAGCCACCCAGGCGCCCTAATTGTTTTTAATTAGGTATGGCAGTCTTGTCAGAGTTTTCCTGTGGTTCCCTTTGAAGGCACTGCTGGTCACTCATTCAGCATGTGTTTGCAGATCACTTGTGCTTGCTGGGCACTGTGTATTGAAGGGAGGCCCTCAAGAAGTTTACAGTTTGGTGACGAATACAGACAGGTGAACAAACTTCTTCAATACACTCAACTTCGTCATTCTATAAGTAACTTCAGAAGACCAATTGATTATGTAGATTATTAAACATAGGAGTAGTCCAAAGTATTTTTCATCTTGGCCACAAAACTTGCCTGTGAGTACTTTTGAGGGCACTTAACTGAGGTTTTCCTTGTACTTCTAGAAAAGATGCCAAGGATTTTAATAATATCCATAATGGATGTTTCTATCTGTACTGAAGTAGAATTATAATTAATCATGTAAGGAAGAAAATCCTGAATAGGATCTTTTGAAAAAGAAATTTTATTTCTTAACATAGAATAAAAATAGATGGCATACAGAACAGGGACACCATGTTAAAAGCAATGGATGAAAGAAACACTGACATGCATATTTTAGATTGTTGGAAAGCAAGGAAAAAGAATGTACTAAAAAGCTTAAAAAGTATATTGCATAGATTAGCCATGTCAATGAGTCTATGAATTTATGTAGCTTCTACTTTTATGTTTTCTTTCTTGTGGTAGGGAGGTTCTAAAATGCCCCCCCCTCCGCCCACAGTGATCCCTGCCTCCTGGTATTTATTAACTCTACTGACCTTTTTTCCTATCACTTATCACCATTCAATATATATTTTGTGTTTATTTGTTTTATATTTTCAAACTTTTTTTTTTTTTTTTTTTGTCCTCATTTCACTAGGATACAGGCTCCAAGAGAGCGAGGATTTAGTCTATTTGGTTGTATCCTCCAGGAGTTAGAACACTGCCTGATAACCAGAGGTGCTCAGCAGACATGTCTTGAACGGAATGAATGGATGAATAAATGAATGAGTGAAATAAGACAATGACATGTATCCCTGATATATTTAATGTGAAGTTCTAAAATAAGTTATTCTTCTTGCAGAACTCCTCCAGTGTAACTGCATCCTTTGACTACAAAACAAGCGTAACAGTAGCAGTTACCCTTGCCTCTGAGAGAAGTTAATGCTCCTTCAGATTTTCAAATGAACCAAGGGTTTGCAAACCAGCTACTCTGGACACACATTCTCTTTTTAATTTGATTTTTCAAAAGAAAATGTTACCTAAGATTAAAGAGGAGCTGCCCCTCCCCCTGCCTCCACATTCCAGCACACTCACATTATTGCTTTGACTTTTCGCTGAAGAATCCGTGGTGAGGTTCGCATGCCAAGCCTGTGTTACGACTCCCCCGCCCTGCTGGCATCTGGAAAGCTTCCAGACCCATAGCTGAGAAAAGCAGAACTTGGGGGCAAAGGAGAAGCAAAGCTGCCCAGTTATGTTTCTCCATAATGTGAGGCTTTGTTTTGGGATAACAGTTGGGATTCCTGGGTTGGACTGGAGAAGGGATTTGTGAATAATTTCATATGAAATGAAACTAAACAATAGCAAACAGTGTTAAGTGGTCTTCCTACTGTAGACTAAAAACTGATTTGGGATTGTTAAACTTTTGAAAATGGCTTGAAATAATTAAGAACAAGTAATACATTTCTAAGTGTTTCTGTGTGTGAGAGTGGTATAAATTACTAACCCAAAGTTTTAAAGTAGGATTTTTTAGAAACTTTTTTTTTAGAGTCACAACGAGTATTTCTTCTCTCTGATAGATTTCTTTCTTTATAGGGGACAGGAGATGTTATAGCTTCCTTTTCTTCTCTTTGTAAATATCTTATTTTCTGGGGGAAGGCTGTTAGCAATAGCACAAGCTGAATCCTGATTTTCTAGCTACAAAGAATGATCTGAAGAATGATGAAGATTAGCTCATTCTCGAGTAGGTATGCACAGTGGATCCCTGAGAAGCACCAGCTCACCTTCTTCCTTCTTCCCTCCCCCAGGCAGAGACTCAGCTCGCAGCACCTACCCAAAAACACTGGTTGTTACATCCAACCACTCTCTGTTCTGAATGGGCTGGTAGGTGTTCAGATTAGTTGTCTGTGTCATATTAATTTTTAAATATTGTAGCTACTGTTCTTCACAATGGCCCCGAATTCCCTTTGTGGATTCAACTGGCTCAAGAGGTACTTAAGACTAAAGATGTAACCTCAGCAGTAGAGGTAGGCTCAGGGGTGGGCCAGTGAGGCAGTCTCAGTCCAAGCAGAAGGAATCTCAAACATTGGCTGGGAATTCCAGGACACAAAAACTCTTACTTGTTAGATGGTGTGAAGTGCAGTTATGAGGGCTGAACTTGCTGTAGTCACTTCATCACCATGAGGAAAATCAGCCTGAAGAAGAAGCTGATGCAAGGGGAAGAGCAGAGCTGAATATAATAGAAAATTGGAGGTGGAGTCCCGTACAAATTGCACCTGAAGCATACTCTATCTCTGAACCTTTTGAGCTACATAAGCTAATATATTCCCTTAAATGATGTAGCCAATTTCATATGGACTTTTTATAACTTGAAACAAAAATAACCAACTGATAAAGGAGGCATTTATTACCAGGGAGGTTGAGAGTAACGTTTTTACACTGGATGTCCAAAGACTTACAGTGAAGAAGCTACAATTTGCTGAGTGTCTATTATTTCCCAGTTACCTTACATGGTTATTAAATTTAATATCTAAAACAATCCTATGAGAGGAGGGATATTATCCCATTTGCCAGATCAGCCAGCAAGATGATCAAACCAGAATTGAAACCCAGGACCACCTGACTCTAAACTTTGATGACACCCCCAGCATCCCATGCTTGCACTACACTGCTTTAGGTGACTGGGTGGGGACCCCAGGCTGTGTCACAGCACAGACTCTTTTGAGAATCTGTTGAGATCCACTGACACTCTTCTTATGAAAAACAGACTTCATGCTCATAAAACGAGTACAGTGTCAGAGGGTTCATAGACCTCTGTGAAAGCCATTGTGCATCTCTTTATCCTCCCCACCCCAACTCCCGGTTTAAAAAAATCTAGTGTACTCTTTGTAGAACCACAGGCAATTTTAAGTTACAGAAATGACATAATCTGATCTGCATTCTGCAGACATAATTCTGGTAGCTTCCGGAGGACAAAAAGAGGAAATAGTGGCTGCAGGCAGCAAGCTGAGTCAGCAGTTTAGGGCAGACCTGCATGGGGCTGGCTACGAGGGCCGAAGAGTGGAGGAGGGCAGAGGAAATGTGCAGTGTGCAGGATGAGAGTGAAGCAGAAAGACCTTACATGAGGTGACTTGACAGAGGGGTGAAATTAACCAGGAAAAGGAATACAAGTAAGGAAGCGGATGAAGGAATGAATTCAAACCAAGCATATTGTGATAAAGGATATGACTTAGAATTCAGTTTTACGTGGCTACTACACCTTGACTGAAACCAATGAGTGGGGTGGGGGCGGCAGAGAAGCAGAGAAATGTTTCTGTTATCTGAGAAGTTGGAAAATTATGAAGGAATATGGGCCAAAAGAAAGTTGAAGAGTGTGCTTGCTTTTTCTCAAGAGAGTATTTCGGTTTTTATGTAATCTGCATTTCCCAGGTCATACTGGCCTGGCACGAAAAATGGAGAATGGAGAATGGAGAATGGAGAGGAGAAACAAACACTAATTTTCTGGGTCGACTTTCTTGACCATGCACTGGACACTTCACATGCGAACGGGAGCAAATCTTTGTCTTTTTCTGCCCTAACTGCTGAGGTAATGCCCGGGAGCCACAGTGCTCTGCCCAAGACTCAGTTGGTCTTGCATCCTGCTCCCAACCCCAAGGTTCATCCATGCTCTGTCCTGTCAGCTCTTCTCAGGGACCATAAGTTAGTAAAGACCCTCCCACATACCCAGGTGATTGATTTTAGTGAGGAAAGGAGATAAATTTCTTTTTTTTTCTTGTTTTTAAGAACAATAAGATTTTACTTATTTATTTGAGAGAGAGAGAGTAAGTGAAGGGGAGGGGTGGAGTATCTGAAGTAGACTGTGCTGAGCACAGAGCCCAATGTGGGGCTCGATCCCACAACCCTGAGATAATGACCTAAGCCAAAACCAAGAATTGGACCCTTAATGGACTGAGCCACCATCCTGCTGGGCTCCCTAGAAATCTCTGTCAGGCATAAACTGCAGAGGGAAAGCCTTTTGTGTTTACATCATGCTATATCCTGATATAACACAATGATAAAAATAGGAGGTGGAGAAATACGGTTTGAGAGTCGTTACTTGGGTGTTGGCATAGATCTACATTTTTGAAAATTCCAATGTACAATTTTTTTTCCAACACAGCAATAACAACCACAGAAAAGTTGTATTGATTCAATGTCTGTATGTTTGTTATATAAATAGTTCAATATCATCTCAAGGAACCAATTATACACTGAAAATAGAAACCCAAATCATCCTGGCTCTTGGCTTATGCTGATATATAAAACCGTAAGAGAGAGTAGAAGACTTTGTTGCTTCTTCGAGCCAGACCTCCCACCCAGGCTGTTAATAGTATCCCTAGCTTCTGTGGTTTCACATGCCAGGCTTGATGTTGTTGTAGTATGCATTCTGTGGGCAATCTCCTTCCTGGGAAGACATCACCACAGCACTCACTTGCTTTGATTTAAAAAAAAAAAAAAAAGTAAACTGAAAATATAAAACCCAAAGAAAGGAAGTTTTGAAAAAACAGCAAAATGTCAAATTTATAATTCGAATGAGACTCAAAATTCACATTTGGAACTGTCAGTTTAATCCCTGCCATACACTTCCTTAGAACTTACAGATAACAAATTTTTTTAAATTTCACAACAGACTCTGAGTATCAAGTACCAAGAGCAGGGACAGAGGGTCAAAAAACATTGTAGAGCAATCTTGAAGCAGCCTCACAAAACGAGCAGAAAAAAAAGAAAGAATAGCATTACACCGACAGCTAAATGTGCTTGGAATCAGTCAGCAATGGAGAACTTGCTGGAGGAAATGCTTAACGAAGAACTTGCTGGAGGCAATGTGAGTGTGATAGAGATTCAAACATGTCTAGCAACTGATGATACAGCCACAAATCCTCAGATGGCCTCGGCACCCTCTACAAAGGGCCTTTAGCTGATTCTCAGACTTTTCCATCCCACTGTGCACACATGTAGCAATCTGTGGGGAAGGACATCTTGTGGTAAACAACACTGTAGCTGCTATGATACCAACTCTTGGAAAACCTCTGGATCTCATTATTCCCTGTAATGAAGGTTTGACTTTGAAGTTTCAGGGACAGAAGTAACTATTTCAAAGTCTTAAGGGACAAATTTTTTTCCCTAGGATTATTGAGATATAATTTAACATATAACATTGTTTAAAGTGTACAAGGTGACATTTTGATACACATTTACATTGCGGAATCATTACCAAAATAAGGTTAGTTAACACATCCATCAGCTCATAGTTACCTTGTGTGTGTGTGTGTGTTTGTGTCTGGTGAGAACTTTTATCTACTCTCTTAGCAACTTCCAAGTATATAATACAGTATTGTCAACTATAGTCATCATATAGTCCCAGAACTGATTCATCTTATAAATGGAAGTTTGAACTCTTTCTCCACCTTCAGCCATCTCTCCTACTCCCCCACTCCAGCCCTGACAACCACCAATGTAGTCTCCATTTCTATGTGTTTGATTTTAGATTCCGCATATAAGTGGGATCATACAGTGTTGGTCTTTCTCTGTTTCACTTATTTCACTTGCTATAATACCCTCAAGTTTTATCTGTGTTGCCACAAATGGGAAGGACTTCCCTCTTTTTTATGGATGAATAATAATATTCCAGTGTGTGTGTGTGTGTGTGTGTGTGTATGTACCACAACTTCTTTATCCATTTATCTCTCCTTGGACTCGGGTTGTATCCATGTCTTGGTTATTGTAAATAATGCTGCAGTGAACATGGGGGTGCAGATATTTTTTTGAGACAGTGATTTAATTTCCTTATTACTTTATTTACTTTGACCTTTGTTAATGTACTTCAGTAATGATTGTACTTTTCTGGATAGAGGTCTTGGGCATCGTTTGCGAGATTTATTTATAAATATTCATGTTTTTATGCTCTTATGAAAACACTGTTTTTTGGATTTAACTGTTTGCTGCTAGTATTAAAAATACAATTAATTTTTGCCAATATTGACTTTGTATCTACCAACCATGTAAAGCCCACTCATCAGTTTTAATAATTCAGTTATAGATTTGTTTGGATTTTCTATAGATAATATCCCAGCATCTGAAATTCTGAACATTTTATCTTTATTTCTTTTTCTTACTTTATCCTACTGATGAGGTCTTCCAGTACAACATTGAATAATCCTGACTTTAATGGATTTTTGTCAAATTTCATTCACTGAAATTTAAATTTCACCCATTTAAGAAAGACACTGTTTTTAAACTTTCCTCCTCAAAAAATTATAATTGAGCTCTGGTTCTGTTACTCAAGAAAACCTAGTACAGGTATCTGGGAGTTCTGTAGAGCAATCAATTTAAGTGATATGATGTGGGCATAAACTCTTCTAGGTAGTGGAAGGATTATGTAAATAACCTTTGTGTCTAGAAATGTAGAGAAGATAAAGCATGTTTTAATCATGGCACTGCTGGATTTACATTGCATTTATTTTCTATGAAGAATTCACAGAGCCTTAATACTGCATTTATCTTTATCACACCCTTGAATAGTCAAGCATAAGTTGGCATTATTATCCTCCACTTGGGAATGAGTATAAAGCCCAGAAACACTGACATTTTCTTTTTTTTTTTTTTTTTTAAGATTTTAGTTATTTTATTTGACAGAGAGAGAGAGATAGTGAGAGCAGGAACACAAGCAGGGGGAGTTGGAAGGGAGAAGCAGGCTTCCCGCGGAGCAGCGAGTCCGATGTGGGGCTCTATTTCAGGACCCTGGGATCATGACCTGAGTTGAAGGCACACGCTTAACGACTGAGCCAGCCAGGCACTCCAACACTGACATTTTCTAAGTTAGCAGCAGAGGCAGCATAGAACACAAGATTCCTGGATCTCAGAAAATTAGACTTCCATTTCCCAAATGCTCTTCTGATGTGGCTTTAAGATTTTTCCCTTAAAGATTTGAAATAGTTACCTTTGTCCCTGAACCTGCAAAGTCAGCCTTCACTACAGAGAATGGTGAGATGAGATCTTCAAAGAATCTATATCAATAACTGCTGCAGTGTTGTTTCTGGAAGATGTCTTACCCACAGTGACTGCCATTGGTGTGCCCAGGGCATTGAAAAAGCCTGTGAGGAAGCTAAAGGATCTTTGTTGAGCGTGCCAAGGCCATTTCCAGACTGGGACTGTACCAGTTTACTTTATTTTTAGTACTTTTTATATGTTGTTTAAGAAATCTTTCCTTGTTCTAAGTTTCAGATTGTGTAGATAGTCTACTATATTGTCTTCTAAAAAGTTTATTGTTCTAACTTTCACATCTCAAAAAATAATCCATCTGGACTTGATATTTTAGTTTGAGGTAGGAGTAAGGTCCCAATTTTCCCAATATTGAAATTTTCATTGGCCTAGCAGTTTTTTTTTTTTTTTTAATTCAACTAAGCCCAGTTTATTAACGTATAATGTATTATTTGTTTCAGGGGTACAGGTCTGTGATTCATCAGTCTTACACAATTCACAGTGCTCACCATAGCACATACCCTCCCCAATGTCTATCACCCAGCCCCACCATCCCTCCCACCCCCCCTCCACTCCAGCAACCCTCAGTTTGTTTCCTGAGATTAAGAGTCTCTTATGGTTTGTCTCCCTCTCTGGTTTCATCTTGTTTCATTTTTCCCTCCCTTCCCTTATGATCCTCTGTCTTGTTTCACAAATTCCACATATCAGTGAGATCATATGATAATTGTCTTTCTCTGATTGACTTATTTTGCTTAGCATAATACCCTCTAGTTCCATCCACGTTGTTGCAAATGGCAAGATTTCATTTTTTGATGGCTGCATAATATTCCAATATATATATAATGGAATATATATATATTCCAATATATATATGATGGAATCTTCTTTATCCACATCTTCTTTATCCATTTGTCTGTCAATGGATATCTCAGCTCTTTCCATAGTTTGGCTATTGTGGACATTGCTGCTATAAACATTGGGGTGCACATGCCCCTTCGGATCCCTACATTTGTATCTTTGGGGTAAATACCCAGTAATGCAATTGCTGTTGACCCAGCAGCTTTATTGCAGAGCCTATCTTTTCACCGTTGGTTTACAGTGCCAGTATTGTCATGTATCGAGTGTCTGTGTATGCACTGGTGCTTTTGTCTCCCTATTCTATATCGTTGTTGTATACTAGTCAGTATTTCGTTGTTTTAATTACTGTTGCTTTTTAGTAAGTCTTGATGTACAATAGTGTAAGTCTGGAGAGGGTTTGGTGAACAAGTTCTGTCTCTGCTAGGATTTCGGGCATTGCCTTGGGACCTGGTCCTGGGTTCGGTGCAGTGGGGTGAATGGGAGAGAGGCAAGCACAAAGACCTTTCTCAGGGATCCATCAATATCTCAGCTTTCTTTGCTTCTCCTCTGATTCATTTTCTTTCCCAGCCAAGAGGCAGTCCAGTCTCCAGAATGGAAAACCTGGGCCCTTTGGCTAATCATATATCCTTCCAAATCCATTTTTTATGTTCTGAGTTCTTCCCTACATTCTCTTGAGAGATAGGTTGTTGAAATTGAAAAGCCCCCAAATTTACTTCTGCTTTCTGTTGCATTATCCCTCCACTGAGGTAATGAATTACTATGCCTGAATTGGTGGCAGAGCAAAAATTATAAGGAAATGTTGAGGAGAAAATCTTAAATCATATCTCAAAATATTATTTTACCCAATTTGTCTGGAGTTCAAAAGATAAATATGGGTCAAAGATAAACATTAGGGAATCATGAGCAAACTGATGATGAGTTAGAATAAAATGTTAAGAAAAGGTTTATTATAAATAACAGAAACTAAAATTAATTACGTCATCTTATCTGAAAGTTCATTGTGACTATAGCTTGCTCATCAATAGCCCAGGAAACTTTTCCATCAGGCAAGTTAAAGTAACTATGTCATGGCTGTCTTCAGTGAACCAAGTGAACTGCTTAGTTGGTTTCTATGGAATCCTCCTACCCCCCACCGCTTGAACCTAAATTAGTAGAGGCTACAAGTGGTTTTTGTATGAATACTTTGTGATTTCCTATTTAGAATTCCTGTTATAGGCAAATTATCTAAGATTGATAATATACATTGTTTTAAAATGTTGTGTTTAAATAACTTAAAAATGAAAAAATTATTTAAAAAATGTGCTTTTTAGGGGCGCCTGGGTGGCTCAGTCGTTAATGTCAACCTTCAGCTCAGGTCATGATCTCAAAGTCCTGGGATTGAGTTCTGCATCGGGCTCCCTGCTCTGCGGGGATCCTGCTCCTCCCTTTCCCACTCCCCCTGCTTCTGTTCCCTCTCTCACTGTCTCTCTCTCTCTGTCAAATAAATAAATTAAAAATCTTTAAAAAAATAAATAAAAAAATAAAAAATGTACTTTTTAAATATGATTTATATTCCCCTTTAGGGTATACATACAATCAAGTTAATAGTTTGTATAATTTTGTAATTATTCTTAATTACTTTTTAAATTAATTCATAAAACTAATTCTTTTATGAAGGATTTTCTTGAAAACCAACAAAAGTGAAAAGCTAGATTTAAAGCCTGGGGAATTATTAATTTGCCATGTTCTTCCCATTACCCATCATTAAAAGCACTTGTGCTTCTTTCTAGGCTATTAATCCCCATCACAGACAGACTACATAGCACCATCTCTATGCTGGTGACTCCATTGTCTGTATTTGTGCTTTCAGTTTATAGATCCAACTATTTATTGAATATCCTTGATTAATCATCTACTCAGGTGCTCAAGATCTGAATATCATTCTCGAGTCTTCTCCTTTCCCTTACCCCTCACATCTAACAAATTATCAAAGCTTCTTGATTTATTCGCAAATGTTCTTGAATCTCTTCTTTTCTCTCCTTACCTACTATCACCACCCTAGGCCAGGTTATTGGCCTAAAAAACTACAAAAGATATTGTTGCTTTCACTCTTGTCATTCTCTATTGTATTAGTCTTTCTAAATTGCAAATCTGACCACTCTTCTCCCTTGTTTTTTAAATATTTTAATTACATCTTATTACAACCCTTTGCCAAAACACCAACCCCTTTTCTGGCCACCCTAAACAGAATTATGTATTTGTGAGTTATCCTTCTTAGGCTCAACTGTAATTTAATTTTCTCTCTCCCTTTCTGTAAGGGAAGAAACTGTGTCCTTTTGCTTATTATTGCATCCCCAATGCCTAGGGCATAAACTCAAATTTTTGTTAAGTTAATAACAGACTGAACAAATAAATTGTGTTTTGCACAGCCAATGCCTGGGGAGTTAGAAGGTGAGTCTTTTTCCCCTTGGTACAGTAACTATAGTTAAAGTGTGTTGTCACCAGGAGTAATAATTCACTCAGTGAACATGACCTCTGATGGTCAACTAAGAAAATGAACCATGACTTAAATTCGGTGATTTATGTATTAAAATATAGATAACATAACTTTGTAAAAAGTAGTTGTAAAAACCATAAATCCTTTGCTATTATCAATACAATAACAAAGTGACTCTAATCTTGAGTAAGCTAAGTGACTAGGGTCCTCCTGAAGCTTGTCCACCTCGTTGGTTCCAGAATTCTCCATTTACTCTGAGCTTTAACTCTCTTACCAAAAAGCCTTTCATTGGCAAAGGCTTTTTCACTTTACTAACACTTAGTCTCTCCCTAACTTTATTGTGAAGAGAAGGGGCATTTTTTTTACTCATGAGGCTGACAAGAGAGCACATCTATATTATGTATCCACTCACCAGCAACATGAATATTTGTAGTTGTGTATCTTTCACTAAGAGTCGAGTTTATATCCATCTGGACTTTTCTCTGTCTTTATATTCTGAAGGAAATTGTTTCAAGCTTTTTCTCCTACCGTCAAATCACTAGCTCAGCTGAGAGTCATATAAAATAAGTATATTGTCTGTTTTCTCAGTAGCCATCATTAGTAGGGTCATGTGCTTTTCTTTCTTTTTTTTTTTTTTTTTTTAAGATTTCATTTATTTATTTGACAGAGAGAGACATAGCGAGAGCAGGAACACAAGCCGGGGGAGTGGGAGAGGGAGAAGCAGGCTTCCCGCAGAGCAGGGAGCCCAGTGTGGGACTCGATCCCAGGACCCTGGGATCATGACCTGAGCCGAAGGCAGACGCTTAACGACTGAGCCACCCAGGCGCCCTTTTTCTTTCTTTTGATACAAATCTTCTTCGAGGACTGGGAAATACATGTCCAAGCTACACCAGAGCATAATTTTGAAAATATATCAAAAAAACAAAACTTTTTTAAGAAACATAGATATAAAGCAATTTCTTCATAAATAGTCATTTCAGAATCTCAGCTCTCAGCGAGATAAATTTCCACCCTCAAAAATGCAATATCAGCTCCACTTTAGATACAAATAAGCTGAGAGGCATAAGGGTGCTTGAACATAGGCTTGATGAACAACTGTGACCTCTATGTCCTTGGAAATCCTACCATGACCACTGTGACCACGTGGGACTTGGAGTTATACATCCTTTTCATAAACGAGTCTTGACTCACTAAAATGTCATCAGTATAAATACCACTATCCAGAAATAAATATCCAGTTTTTAAAACGAATCCATAATTTTTTAATCATAGAAATATGAGTCCTATCCTTCAGGGAAAAAAAAGAATGCAAAAAAAAAGCAAGCAGGAAAAACAAAAGTTTAAATGAGCAAGACTTGAAGTTCAAATAAGGGAAGAGCTACATCTGAAACTAATGTTGTACTGTATGTTGGCTCATTGAATTTAAATTGAAAAATAAGGGAAGAGCAGAGGTTAAAGGAGAGAATCATTGGGAGACCCCACTTGGAGGAGGGGAGACTGAAGAGGAGCCAGCTCAAGAGAGACCCTAAAAGAGGGTAAAGAGGCATATGATTCATGAGAGCAGGTGCCGCTTGCCACGCCCACTGCTTTTGTTCTTTCTTAGCCCTTTTCCTGCTTTGCATTCTGCCCTCTGGTTTCTATTTAAATTCAGTTGCTTCCTTTATTCACAGTTTTCATCCTGGATATAACTATTTCTCTGTTATCAGCATCTGTGTTGCTTCAGATGGCGCTTCCTTGTGTCCTTGAAGCATTTCCTGAGGTATGACTCCAACTGTTTGGATTCCAGGTGTCATCATTGCCAACCATTAATCAAATGTGTACATCCTTGTCTCCAACAGAGGACCAGGCTGTTTGTTTATGGTTCTGTCTGGAAGGATTCACTGTAATGATGAGGTAGAGCTTTAATTGCTCCCCAAATGTACAATCATACCTTACACATTCTACAGAATAGAAAATCATTTCTAAATAAAAGAGAATCACAGATTTCTTTATGTAAATAAGTTGTATAAATGCACTATTGCCTTAGCAAATCTTTATAAAAGTTGAATGGTTTATCTTAGAAATTTAGTGTATTTGCAAAGCATTTCTATTAAGTTTCCATTTTCGTAATTGGCTTCAGAGTTGCTTGACAATCTATAGTTTTCAACTTTCTTGCTTTGTATATGTCAGTGTGCCTGCCTCTTCTTTTATATAAGCAACTAATTTTAAGAGTATGCTTTCTTATCATCACATATGTAACAAGAAAGCTATGAAGGACATATTTAGACAACAGCTGCTCAATCATTGTACAGCAAGACCAAGATATCCAGCATGAACAATCAGGATAGAAACAGTTTTATTTTGTTTGTGATATTTCAAATGATAGGTCTGCCTATTTTAATACTGTTTTGGATATCTTGATTGTCATACTCACTAGAGCTAAGGACTTTCAGAACAAGGGCCATCCTTGATCCATCTTGGTATCCCATAATATACCTATTATAACATAGGACTTCACATGCAATTGATGAGTAATTAAAATTCATTGAATGGAAATACATCTTGCCAAGTAAAAAAAACAAAATTAATGAGACTGAAACCCATTTATTTGCCTTTCCATATTAAACACTTGCTTTAGTATTTGGCCCAGATTAATTTCTCACAAATAGAGCCATTCATAATTGAGGAGAAATTAATAATATTGAAAGCATTAAGTAAACAAAAGCTTCCTTCAAAAAGAGAATATGAAATTGATTTTGCTCCACTTGCTTAAATCACAAGTTTTCACCAAAAGACTTTTGAGATATGAGTACATTGGGTTTCCTTGGGAGCACCAAAAGGTAATAGAAACTTTCTGTCCAGGAGTTTTTAAATGATATGGCACACTTTCTGTTCTGGAATGTGTATTTGTGACTCATGTTGAATCTTCACTCAGGTTACTTATAAGTTGTTTATTTTTTATATGTGGAAAAAAGAAGTAAAACAAAAATAATAAACCATATACACAAATGACTGATGAGGCTTTCCAACACCAAATGGTTTGAGAAATTCAGTGATAAATGTTTCTTAGCCTTACTTACACTACACCGCAAAATTATATTTTTCTCCTACTATGAACATTCTGTTAATGTAAAAAAGACCTTCCTTCTTAGAATGGAGAAGACTTAAACCAATAATTCTTTTTGGTGTCAGAATCACTAAATTATTTACCAGTATACCAGCACCACATATGAAGAGGAAGAGTTTCAGAAAAGGCAAGGAGTGGGTTATTCTCCAGTTGGTCACCTGTGTTCAGTTAATGTAAAACTTCAGTTTACAAGTAGTACATCTTTTTATTCACAATTATGAATGATTGAGCATCATGACAGAATAGGCTACAAAACAACCTATTTCTATCTTTTTAGGTCATATATGATGAATACCTGGGCTCTACCAACTAATTATAGTGTTTCTGAAAGCATCTGTTGTTTTCTCTTCCCTAGATAAAAAGACTCTCCCTGATATCTACAAAGGGAATACTTCTTTATAGCATCTGATTCCTACCACTGACCATTAGCATTTTGAATCTTGATTAGATATGTGCTAGGTGTTCTTTATGCTCAGAGTGGAATTTTTAATAAATTGTTTTTTGTTGCAAATGGATGTATGTGGTAAGATGGTGTAGGTATGAATACAACAATGAGTTTCAAGTAAAGAGTAAATTGGGTTAGGTTGAAGATAATCATTTTTCCATCGTGATTTAAAACTCTTAGTCTTCGGGAACTTATCCAGAAAAGAATATTTTTAAATGGCTTTTTTTTTTTCATTTTTCATTTTCATATATTTTCCTTATCTTACTTACAAGGAGGACAAAAACCAAAGCTTTATAAACCATAAGATAACTGTACTTTCCATCACATTGTCTTGGGATTATATTTTAATTTCATAATTGTAATATTTAAGTTTAGTCCATTTTAGTGAGAATATTGTTATCTAAGGGAGCAAGCTCATAAAGATCTACATATGGTAGTTTCTCTGACGTTTGCAATCTAATGCAGAAGTTGGTAAACCTTGTAAGGACCATGTGCTAATACCTTTTCCATTTTTAAAGGATGCTTAAAAAAAGAGAATAATATGCAACCAGGATCTCTTAAGTGGCTCACAAAGCCGAAAATATTTACTATCAGCCCCTGTGCAAAAGAATGTCTGCAGACCCCTGATCTGCAAGCAAGCACTGCCTTTTTGGATAATGGCTGAAATATATCTCTACATTTGTCCTAGAGTCATAGTATCTCAATATGAGGAAATATCTTCAGAGTAATTGACTCATTCATTAGTTAGATGCATCCCCCTGACAAGTGGACAGATTCTATTCAAGTTACTGGTTGTGTTGTTTATATAATTGAAAACAAGATGAAAGCTACAATATCTATACCACTAAATACCATCACTAAAATCTTTCAGTTCACCGAGAAATAGGCCTTACCTATTACAAAGGAGGTAAAATGATAATGAAAATAATATATTACACCACATAACACTTCATTCCTTCTAAGGCATTCAGACTAGACTGTCCACAATGAGTGATCCTCAAGCAGAATAAGAAGACTCTGAATGCACACCTCTTTCCCTTCATTTAGCCATCCCATGCCTATAGCATACTTCAACTATTGACCTTAGATCCCCTTTCTGAGGAGCCTGAATGCAGCTTCTCATTTTTTGCCATACACTTCTGATGGTTGGTCACTATAAATTAATCACAGTTGTCAGTTAACACATGAGAGTTCTTTGCATTGGTTCGGGTACATTGAGTACCTGAAAGCTTATGTGCAGTGAAGGGGGAGGGGAAGTTGAAGGGGGCATCTCTCAGGTGGTTGGGATGAAGAAAAGTCAGAGGGTAGAGATGTCTCTAGGGTAAGAAAGGAAGGAAGAAAAGGTGATAGAAATTTTCAGTGAAATGAATTAAAGTCTCCTTTTTTGGTATAACTGGCAAATATTTCAGTTATGTTTTTTTGTTTTTCTAAAGATTTTATTTATTTATTTGACAGAGAGAGAGAGAAAGAGAGCACAAGCAGGGGGAGCAACAGAGGGAGAGGGAGAAGCAAGCTCCCCGTTGAGCAGGGAGCCCAATGTGGGGCTCCATCCCAGGACCCTGGGATCATGACCTGAGCTGAAGGCAGTCACTTAACTGACTGAGCCACCCAGGCGCCCCCAGAGTTATATTTTAAGAATAGGATAGTCACCGAGCAAATGGCTGCATGACTTTAAGTTTCTGAAAGGCAGGAAATGGATCAGAATGAGGACAACAATGAGAGAAAGGAGGAATGGAAATTACAGAGACAGATCAGAAGGATCTATGTATGTACATATTTATACTCCAAAGATTAGCCTTAATAAAAGAACAAGCTACAAGTCTCAGGAAAAATGCATCTTATATCCAATGTAGCTCTCTAAGGAGATAGAAATCCAGACTGTTCATCAGTATCACAGAAATATTAGGATGCAGTAAAGTCAGAATAGAAAATCAAAAGTACCCAAAGATGTCACCTGCTACACAGGGAAGGAAATATCATCAACCTTCATGAGTGAGGCAGTTTAGAAAGGTTGACTGTCTTCACCAGAGAATACTCAGTGATTCTGAGTAGATCAGATATTTAATAATGAATACATGGATCACCCAGTAATTTGTTAATTGAATACTTTAATTTAGAGCATTTGTCATAATTTAGAATTGGACTGAGAAATATCCAGCTTCAGAAATGACACATTTCAGGAGCCCAGCATAAACTGAATGATTGTAGAGGTAGAAAGTGCTCTCAGTGAAAATCTAGGCCTGCCTCCCCAGGTCATAGTTGAACACCAAGCTCAAGGGATTGAGACAGAATCCCAGCATTGCCACCCAGTCCTGACTCAACATTGTTTCTGTTATACCCTGTGGTCACTATGTCACTGAGATGTACAGATCCCACACACACACACACACACACACACACACCCCAGAGCCCTTGAGGTTATCTACTAGCGTTCTTAAGGGTTCCTTATGCAGTATAGAAATTCTGTTGTCAGTATGAGAGCATCAAAACTTACTGCCTGCTGCCTAAAATAAGACTATCCTTCCCCCACAAATGAGTTTAGAAACAATAAATGCTATGCTAGTTGCTATAGGATGCTATAAATAGAGAAAATAAGCCATCTTAAAATAAAATCTAACTAGGTCTTGCTATAGGATTAATGAAACAAATTAGGAATGACAATGACAAAATACTACAATGCTCCATTGTTTCTTAGTATCAAAGTTGTCTTGCAGTTTTTTCTCAACTCTTTTCAAACAAAGATTTGTGAATGTCTAAAGAGAAAGCCACCAAAAAATAAAACATTTGCCCATGTACTAATACCAAATATAAACAAAAAGATGAAAACATTTCTGAGATTAAATGTGAATACCAATGTATTGTCATCATAGTCTATACCATAGAAGTACAGGACTAAGTTCTGTTCATCCCTTGGTGATCCAGAAATTTGACCAACTATAAGGAATTGCATTCCAATCTAGTTTCTGTGGTGAGCATGAAAAGACATGGCTACCAAAGATTGGTATTTATGGGAATGAAAATGTTGATTTTTAAAGAAGAGGGCTAAAAGGTTGGACAGTTCTTGCTGAAGAAAATGAACTCAAGTCCCATGACATTGAGTAATCAATCTATCATTGCCACATCTAAAAAGTGAAATGGGCAATAAAATAAATACAAAGTAGTAAGACATACATTGATCATATAAGAGAGACACAGTGATAATCCAATGAAAACTGAGTCCTTGTAATAGCTATGAATAGTCCCAAGTACTTAAAAAAAACCCACATATTATTAGATAGGTCTAACGTGACACTAAAAACACACACACACACACACACACAAAAAGATTAATAGTAATGCCAGCAAGAACCAGTGATTGGCACCCAACTATAGATACCCTAGTCAAGTTTTATAGAAAACAAGTAAAAGAAATGATCCACATCTTTGAAAATGTGCAATATACAGCACACAGATATCAACCTTTCAGATGCCATAGAGTAATTACTTTGTCTTTTTTATGTTTTTTTTTTCCAAATAAGTAGGTATATGAACTTCACTGCATCTTCTCTGGAGCCAAGTCTGGGTACATTCTGCCACGGATCAGAAGTTTGCATTATTTGCAAAGCCACTCAAACAAAGCAAGCCAATTTAAAACACACTACACTGCAGCAAAGCAAGTTAGACAAATTATTGCAATTATTTTTCAAAATAGGCTACCAAGCATAAGGTAAGCATACAATTGCTTGAAATGAACTGAGATAAATTACTCACTCCTGCAAGGCTGACTGTAATAAACATGCTTCCTCATATCTTTATGGCCCACCAGTTTTTATGTTTATACTTCTGGCTTTAAGCTGAGTTATCACAGAGATTCTGTAGAATGGGTTTGTTTTTGTGCTTGGAGATTCTTGGGATGACTCTTTAAAATCGGGAATTTGAAAAAGTACTCAGGTTGCTGTGGAAGATTCATGTTGGGCCATTAAAAGGGGAAAAATTAAACCATGTGTCTGAATGAGTGAAAGAAATTCTCTGTTCCAGAAAATTGTTAGCCCTGTAAGAAAAAATCAAGAAATCTTTTGTAACCCCAAAACTCTAAAAATCTAGAGGAAACTACACAATTTTGTGTAAAGTGGGACTAATGATACAAATCAGGGTGAAATTAGCATTTAAAATTTTTATTTGCACCATTCAGAAGCCTCTGACAAGTTGAAGACTTTAGAAAATAATACTGGCTAAGCATCTGATTCATGTCTGCTTCTAAAATGTACCAACAGCAACAGTGTGACATATGATCAGAACTGGAAAAAGTCTTCAAGGCAGGGTGGACACAGCTAGTCCTGTTATTTACTGTTGGCAGAGAACCAACCTAATGATGTCTTTTTAAAAGTACGCATAAATTGAGAAAACAGGGTCAAATGAAGAAAACAGAAGAACAAAGCCCAATATTGTGTCTTAAAATAAATATTAATTGAAAGCCCTCCTTATGTCTTGAGAATGAAGAAATGCATATATATGTAGTGTGCTAATAATGAACTGAGAACAAAAAGTGCTATAGATATTCCTATGATGAGCACAGGAAAAGGAAAATATAGAAAAAGTTGTGGCAGAGACTACTATGTTCACAAAATCATTTTTTTTTTCTTGGGCATTCAGCTTTCCCATATTTTTCCAGCTTCTCTTATAGTTGCATGAGGTCATGTGAATTGTGGTTAGTGAAATGTGGACAGAATGATAAATGCCACTTCTAGGCATGGCTACTACTAAAAGCAGTCTCCTAACAATTCTCTGTGCTGTCCCTTTTCCTGATCTACCAGTAAGATATAGAAAACACAGTAGAGCACTCTGAGGTCCTAAAACAGGCACTGCTTCCTTCATTGAGAAATTCTGGTTGTGAACAATATGTCAACTGAATTAAACACTGTGATAGGTAATGCAGTTGATTTATATTCTGCTACAAGCTCCTTATTTTGTTGCTGACAGATAATAATTTATAGATTGCTACACTTTGGGTTGTAATGCCCTAAGGAGGTGAAAGGAAGTTGGATCCCTGAATCATTAGAGCAGATTAACAGACCAATCGGAGCCAACTAGACTGTTGTAGGAACAAGCAATAAACTTTATTATTACAGTTAATCCACTACCATTATTGATTTTTTTTAAGCACTTACACAATCTTGGTTAATGTAGATCGTTAGAAAGAAAAACGACTGACAGAATAGACAATGTTTTCAGGTGATCTTAAAATGTTGACAAACTTTTATGTATTCCACAAAACAGAAATTGTGAGCAGATTGTACATTCTAACTATACACAATAAACTAGTAATTAATAAGATGTTTTTAATAAGCAAATTAAATCAAAGGTAAAGGTATTATTTTCTGATAACTCTTTGGCCAAAGAGGAAATTTTAAACTGTAAATATCAGTGCCAATAATAAGATCAATATGTATTAAAACTCAGGAGATTGAGTGCAAAGCTGTTCTGAAGTGCATTTATAGCCTTTAATGAAATATGCATAGAACTGAAGAAACTAGAAAAACAAGCATACAAATGTAAGGAAAGCAAGAGGGATAAAACAACATAAATAAAAGGAGAATATAATATAATATATTTTTAAAGGAAAAGCTGTAGACTTAAATAATAAATCTAGGAGAGTTTTATGGTAAAACAATAGTAAAGGCAGTATAATAGACCCCTATGCAAGTCTAATCAAGAAAAAAAAAAACCCTACAAATACATAAAATACAGAAGGAAATATTAAGAAATTATTTAACTTGGGGGAAAATATAAATTACCAGCATTAACTCAAAAAGAATTGTATCTGACTAGAAAAATAGCCACGGATATATAAAAGTTGTTAAACTATAACCTCTACGAAGATGTACAGGGAAACATTATATATTGTTTGGGTTTTTTAATTTACTAATTCAGAAATATGGGTATACACATTATTGAAATATATAAAAATAGTACATATTTCTTCTAAATTATCAGAGTGAAGAAATTAAAATAACAATTACTTATCAAAGGAAATAGCAGTGAAAAATTTTAGAAGTCAACCTTTAAGCATAAAATAAGATGAAAAAAGACCCCAAGCATCTGCCATAATGATGACAAACACACAAATAATGTATGTTCATATCAGTTAGGGTCTGAAAAACAGATGGAACCATTTTATGTGCATAGGAGACACAGTTTTGACTTAGGATCTTTAAAGGTATTTAAATATCGACCAAACAAGTGCAAGCACAAAGAAAGAAGGCCTCAGAGTATAAGAATGAGTCAAGTTTGAATTTAAGGTTTTAAATATAAATGGCACATATAGGGTAACTTTTTACTAAGAAAACATTCAATAAAATATACTAATAAAGTATAAAACAAAAGCTGTTGAAAATACAAGGAGAAATAAACACAGATATAGTAATATTGCTAAGGGAATTTCACAGAATTCTCAGCCTAGCAAATCAAATGTAAAATTATAAAATTGAATTGGGGAAGCATACCTTACTTAGTTAAATAAACTAATATTAACGTACAGAGACCTCTTTGTTTTAAATGGTCCATGTATCATTTACAAACATTGACCATAGTAGTCCACAATGAAGCAGTTAATAGTTTTATAAATAGAGAAATTACGCATGCTTTGCTCTGAGTACTATTCTGTTTAGAACAAAATGCATTAACACTGACTTAATACAGAACCTCTCTGATAACAACACATAGAAATACTGGGTGGCTCAGTCGGTTAAGCATCTGCCTTCAGCTCAGGTCATGATCCCAGGGCCCTGGGATTGAGTCCCATATCGGGTTCCTTCCTCAGTGGGGAGCCTGCTTCTCTGCCTGCCACTCACCCTGCTTGTGCACTCTCTCTTTCTCTCTCTCTGACAAATAAATAAATAAAGTCTTTAAAATACTGAACTAAACAAATAAAAACTTGAAATGTATGGAACAGTCCAAAGAAAAGAAAGGAATATCCTCAAGTGATAGAAGTCAAGTGAACTGAAAATCAGTAACATAAGCTCAGGAGTTGTCATCAGAGCAGACTTAGGAGAAACCTGGACATGGACATAAGACCTAATGCCAGAGTCTGGAGTTTCAATGTCCAGTAGGAATAAGAGATATGGCCTTGGATTCCCAAATGGGAAAGTGGTAATGTTGAGATTTTTTCTAAAGACTTTTCAGCAAAAGGGTAATTTTTTTTAAATCTCCAACTACTGGAACATGGAAACTACAGGGTTCTAGGTAGAATAGAAAGTAAAGAATAGAAAGTAAAAATCATTGCACCACAAGTGGGTGTGGAGTTGAAATTTCTATCAGCTGAATGTTGAGGCGTCCTCAAGCCAAGAAATCAATACATAAACTCTTCTTAGTTTATTTCCCAGTAAAGTAAATGCAAAATATTCTCTGGAGAGAAATTTACAGTTCAAATGTTATAGGTTTGCTAAAGGAAAAACTGTCTCTACTGAGGATTAGCATGCAATAAAAAATGAGAAAAATTCCCCATGAGCAAGAGTCAGCAGAAACAACAAATAGGAGGGTTAGCATCCCTTGAACTTGAGAACATAAAACAATATTCTGAGAGCCTCGAAAGGAAGAATGTTTAAAATAACTGAAGATAAATAAGTAACATAAACTACAAATAATAAATAAATGGTATAAATAAATAGTGTACATTTTTAAAATAGTCAACAGATTTTGAGAAAATATAAAGTATTTCCAGAAATCCAAAAAGTAGTTGCAGAAATAAAAAAAACTTAACACTGTCAGTGGATTGGTTTAAAAGAAGACTAGACACAGCTGAAGAGATAATGCTTTAGAAGAAATATCTGAGGAAATTAATCATAAATGGAATATAGGAAGTTGATGAGATGAAAAATATGAAAGAGGGATTAAAAAACATTGAAGAAAGGATGAAAAGACCTAACATACTAAAATAGAAATATCAGAAGGAGAGAATGACAGAATGGGTGAAAATCATAATTTTCAAAATAATGGCAGAGAATTTTCCACAATTAATAAAAGATATGAATCCTAAAATTAAAGGAGCTAAAAAGTCCTGAGTATAGTAATAAAAAGAAATTTCACTTTGACCATATTTTAGTGAAAAAATATATATCAAGAAGATAAAGGGTAAAGAGAAAAACATAAATGCTACCAGAAAGAAAAGTCAAATAACCAACAACAAAAAAAATTGATTGGCAACAGCCTTTCAATAGCCCCCCCAAAAGCCCAAAAGATTGCAGAATGATATCCTGACAGTGCTGAAGGTAAAAATCTATCAACCAAGATTTCTATACACAGATAAAATATACTGCAAGGATAAGGATGAAACTGGGCATTTTCATTCAAAGATTAAGAGAGTTTGCCACTCATAGACCCTCACTGTCAGTATTACTAAAGGATATACTTTCAGGAAGAAATTTTTAATTGCTTCTTTAATGCAAATTAAGCACAAAATTATAAACAGGAAATCCCATTAAAAATAAAATAGAATGCCATAAGAGGCCATTCACAAGGGCAATAAAATAGATAATCCAAAGACAGATTTAGTATAAGTTACTCAATAACTTAATGGAAAAACAGATAATTTATATGTGAGAATTTCTTATGTAAATGAAATAACATATCAGCAGAGTTGTATAATGATAAACTACTTTATTAATAGTGGCAGAATACTTTACTATCTCTATGGAAAAATAAAATTAATTTCCTGATGCATACTGTATGTAAAATTCAAATCAAGATGGATTAATAACCCAAAATAAAATGAAATCTTTCAAAGTTTCAGAGAAATAGAAGATAATATTTTCATGAAAGTGGGGTAGGGAAGGTTTTCAAAATATGACACAGAAAACATAAGGAAAAGACTAATAAATTAAACTAAAATTTAAAACTTCTCTTTGTAAAGGATGGCATAAAAATAAAAATGCAGGTATGAACAATGCATGCAACTGGTAATGCATTAAAATCCAGAATATATTAAAAACTGTAACAAATCTATAAGAAGCTGTCAGGAGGAAAAACAATAGTAGAATGTCAAATAATATGAATGGAAATTTTACAAGAAAGGAAATCCAATAGCCAGTACATATGAAGACTAATATTACTAATAAACAGATTAATTCAAATTATAATTTGATGAGATACCAAATTACACCTATCTCATTGGCAAAAATTTACAAGTCTAACAAATGTCGGTGAACAAGTAGAAATATCTTGACTTATACTTTGCTGGTTGGATATCAATTATTACAACAGAGCAATTGGCAATATATAGTAAAATTATCATAAGTATATTTCTTAATCTAATAATTTTACTTCTAGGTAGATAACATTAAAAAAGTTTCCCCTTGTGCACTAAATGACATGTACAAAGATCCACATCAAAACATTATTTATAAAAGCAAAAAAATAAATTGCAAGCAACCTAATCTTACATTTGTAGAAAATGAAAAAATAAATTAACTTATTTACATAATTGAACATGATACAGAGGTGAGAATAATTAGATCTACATGAGAACATGAATAAATTTTTTTTTAAGATTTTATTAATTTATTTGTCAGAGAGAGAGAAAGCACAACCAGGGGGAGCAGGAGATAGATGAAGAAGCAGGCCCCCTGCTGAGCAAGGAGCCCAATGTGGGACTCGATCCCAGGACTCTGGGATCATGACCTGAGCTGAAGGCAGATGCTTAACCGACTGAGCCACCCAGGTGTCCCGAGAACATGAATAAATTTTTAAAACATTACCGTAGAGAAAAATATAAAAAACTAGGTAGATGACACCATTTATGTAAATGTTTTAAATAATAAAATAATGCTATAATTAACTGAAGATTTTTATCTGTATCATAAAATTATTTAAAATAATTTATGTGGAAATGGTACATACCAGACTCAGGATTTGTGTTTACTCTGACTGAAAAGAAAAGCAAGAAAAGACAGAGGTTAAGTCACATATTACTTTCTAAAAAATACACAAATATTGCAGAATAAGTAAATATGTTAAATCTCTGTTGTTTGTACATAGTTGTATGCCATATTATTTTGGGGTATTTTTCTGAATGTTTACTATAGTTTGCATATGACATCAAAAGCACAAGAAACAAAAGAAAAAATAAACATTTTAAACGCCATCAAAATTAAAAATGTGCTTCTAAGGACACCATCAAGTAAGTGAAAAGACAAGTCGTGCAATGGGAGAAAATATTTGTAAATCATATATATACATATATGATTTATAATATGTATATTTACTATATTAAATATATAAAAAGACAAATAACCCAATTAAATGATGGGCAACAGATTTGAGTAGACATTTCTCCAAAGAAGATATACAGTGACCAATAATCACATGAAAAGATGCTCAGCGTGTTTTAGAGAAATGCAAATCAAAACCACAAGATACTTTTTCACACCCCCCTAAGATGGCTATAATAAAAAATGGAAAATGACTGTTGGTGAGGATGTAGAGAAATTGGAACTCTTGTACTGGTAGGGGTGTAAAATGATGCATCACTCTGAAAAACAATTTGTTAGTTCCTCAAAAAGTTAAATACAGTGTTACCAGATGACCCAACAACTCCACTCCTAGTTATATACAAAAGAAAATTGAAAATATAAGTTCACAGAAAAAACTTGTGCATGAATTTTCATAGCAGTATTTGTTCATAATATCACCAGAGTAGAAATAACCCAAATGTCCATTAACAGATAAATTCGTAAACAGAATGTGGACTATCTATACAATGGCATATTATTCAGCAATGAAAAAGAAATGAAGTACTGATACATGCTACTGTATGGATAAACCTTGAAAACATTATGCTAATGAAAGAAGCCAAACACTCAAGTCCCTGTTTTGATGATTTCCAAGACCATCCTCAGACTTGATGATTCCTAGAAAAACTCATAGGAACCAGATGTTGTTATATTTATGGTTATGATTTACCACAGCAAAAGGATGCTGACTGAAAGCAGAAGGAATAAGTGCATGTGAGGAAGTCTGGAAGAAATTAGGGGTAAGTTTCCAGGTGTACTCTCTAGATGAAATCACATGGAATGCACTTAATTCTCACAGCAACAATGGGTGTCAACAGAAGCCAAGCGTTGTCAATCAGGGAAGCTGACATGATTGGTATCCAGGATTTTTACTGGGAGTCAGTCACACAGACTACCCAGATTCAGCTACTCATCTACTCACATTCAGCTACTCAGACTCCAGACCTGCAGAGCAAAAAATAGGTGTTCACATTAATCACATTAATCACATTGTTAACATAAAGCATATGGGCAAATTGATACAGATCCAAGGCCTTTGGCGTACAAAAACAGTTATCAGGTTGAACATTTTAAGGGCTCAGAACTCAGGACCAAGGAGGTGGCCAAGGGCCCGTTCTGAAAATAGACCTTTCTTGGTCATGTGCACAGTTTGAGTAACCTAAGCCTGATGTGCTTTTCCCTGCATAGCCACATTCTCTATGATTCCATTTATATGAAATGTCCAGAACAGGCAAAGTCATAGAGATGGAAATTAGATTAGTCATTGACAACAGAATGGAAGAAAAAGGAATTGGGAGTGACTGCTAATAGGTATGAAGCACTTTTGATGAAAATTTTCTTGAATTAGATAGTGATAATGATCACACAGTCTTGTGAATATGCTAAAAACCATTGAATTATATACTTTAAATTGCAACTTTTATATTTAAGTTATATCTAAATTAAAATCTGTTAGGATATCTCATAGTTTAAAATTTGAAAGTTATTGTTATGAGAATTTATTGACAGTAAGTGTAGAAAGTGTAATTAAAATTATAATATAGTAGGAAAAAATTATATAATACCCAGTCTGGGTGGAGCCTCCATTAGGAAATGAATCTCTTTTATTGTTGTGAAATGTTGATGGTAAAATAATAAATCAGAATAATTTGGGAGTATGTCACAAAAATCTTAAAATATAAATATTTAACCAAAGAGAACCAATTAAAGAAATTGTATACTACATGATGACCTAACTAGACAGGCATTAAATTGCTTAAAGTATAGTTAATGACATGGGAAAATATTCATAGTGTAATGCCAAATAAAACATAATAAAATGCTATGAAGATCATATATTTAATAATAAGCAATTTTTAAAAACTATCTATAATTACCAGTAATAATTAGATGGAAACATAACAAAACATTTATTATTTTGTGGAAGGATTTAATTATTTCTATGTTTGCTTACAGAGAATATGACTTTTATATTCAGAAAAAATCACAAGGATTATAGTCATTAAAAAATAAGTCCATAGATGGAGAATGGCACAATGATGACTGAGGGGATAATAATACATTGGTACAGAACTTTATAGTTTATAAACTGCTAATATAAACATTATCTTATTTTAATCTCTCATTAATCTTATGTGATAGGTAGAGTCATAACTGTGTTCCCATTTTAGGTGTGAGTAATCTCAGGTTTAGAAATGTTTAAATGACTTATTCATGTTATCCTACTCGTTAATGACAAATCCAAGACTCAAAATTCAGTATTCTAATTTCACATTCAGTGCTGCTATGCTATAGGTAAAACACACACACTCACAAAATAAATCATCTAATTGTTACAGAGGATAGAAATAACAAATCTTTCACCTCACATTACCATTCCTCTTCTAAATTACAATGTATGAATGAGTTGACTGCATGGATTGAATTCACTTTTAAAAATTAATTATCTTTTTCATCACCAATATAAAGAACCTCAAGTTGTCAAAACACAGCTCACTTTGTGAAATACAGTTCGTCACCTAAAACTATAAATAGCTCCAATAATAAATACCGAATAACTTTTCTACTTCTTCCTCCAGACTGGATACAAAGAATGTCTATGATAGCATCATGAATAATTAACATCATGATAGCATCATGAAGAGTAGCATTATGAATAATTCTCAAGTATCTGTGGAGCCTATAATATTTTTATATTGCTTTCAACATTTTTATCTGTAGAACTTCTCTTACTCTTTAAAGTTATACATTTGTGAATGGAAAGTAACTTTATATTATCAACATTATTCCATACTTTTACAATTATCATTGAATATATGTAAGAAATTTTAACAATAAAGAAAAGTTAGAAAATAGGTTCTGTTCTGAAGCCTTTCTACACAGGTAGTCATAATAATAGAACTGGTTGACCTAATTTTCTTAAAATCTTTTTTCCTCTGTTTTGACTTTATCTGACCTTCTCAGAAATGCCTCAGTGGATTTCTTATTTAGAATATACTCAGTAAGTGGGTTCCTGAAGAGTAGCTAACATTTAGTGCATAGAAAGACAAAAAACTCTAATCTGAAAAAAATTAAAAGATCAAACATAAAATTTTACCTCTTTTCTTTGTAGTAAGGAACATGCTAATGTAAGAGCAAGATCACCTTAAAGAATAAATTCAACTCTTGCTGAAATTGAAAATGGTTTCCTCTTTTTAAATTCTTTTTCATATGGTGTCACTTATTTGTGGGACATAAGGAATATCATGGAGGACATTAGGAGAAGGAAGGGAAAAATGAAGGGGGGTGGAATCAGAGGAGGAGATGAACCATGAGAGGGAAGGGAAAAATGAAGGGGGTGGAATCAGAGGAGGAGATGAACCATGAGAGACTCCAAGAACCATGGACTCCAAGAAACAAACTGAGGGTTTTAGAGGGGAGGGGGGTGGGGGGATGGGTGAGCCTGGTGATGGGTATTAAGAAGGACACATACTGAATGGAGCACTGGGTGTTATGCACAAACAATGAATCATGGAACACTACATCTAAAACTAATGATGTATCGTATGGTGACTAACATAACATAATAAAAATAAATAAATAAATAAACTTTGTTTGATACTACTAAAACAGGCTTGTTATAAAAAATAAAATATTACAGTACAGAGATTTTAAATAGCAAGGCTAATTATCTCATCTCTCTCCATTATATTATCAGATAAATAAAACCTGAAGGACCTTGTCACTAGCAGAATTATAAAATAAAAAATATTAGGAAGATCTTAGAGCTGGAGGAAAATGTTAACAGGCAGAAATTAAATTCTACTCATAGAAATGAAAGAGAACTAGAATGTTTAATAGGTGGGTAAATATAAAATGCTTTTTCCTCATTATCTTATTTCTTTAAAAATAAATGGTTGATTAAACATCATCAAAATTAAAAATATTTATGCATTAAAAGATACTGTCAAGAATGTAAAAAGACAACCTCCACAATGGGAGAAAATATTTGTAAATAATGTATCTGATAAGGGTCTAGTATCTAGAATATATAAAGAACACATAGAGCTCAAAAATAAAAAGTCAGAGAACACAACTTGAAGACAAAGAATTTGAATAGACATTTTTCCAAAGAATATATGCAAATGGCCTATAAGCACATGGAAAATATGTTCAATATCATTAATCATCAGGAAAATGCAAATCAAAACCACAATGAGATACCACTTAATATCCATTAGGCTGGCTATAGTAAAAAAAAAAAGGGGGGGGGAACTAGTATCAGTGAGGGTATGGAGAAATTAGAACTGTCATACATTGCTGCTGGCGATGTAGAATGGTGTAGCTACTATAGAAAAGTTTAGCAGTTCTTCAAAAAGTTAAACAGAGTTTACCATATGACCCAGAAATTCCACTCCTAGGAATATACCTAAGAAAGCTGAAAACATGTTCATAAAAAGTGCTTACAGATGTACATAACAGCATTATTCATAATATCCAAAAAGTAAAAACAACCCAAATGCCCAACTGAAAAATAGATAAACAAAATGTGGTATATCCATACAGTGAAATATTAAGCCGTAAAAAGGAATGAATTCTAGAAACAACCTAAGTATCCATCAAAATATTATAGATGAACAAGGTATCTATAGGACTAGCCATACAATGGAATTTTACTCAAAAAGAATGAACTTGATACATGCTACAACATGGTTGAGGTTTGGAAACTTTATGAAGTCCAAGAAACTAAACACAAAAGATTTTTTTTTCTAACCCCCCTTAAATTTATTACTAGTATACACAAAAACTATCAATCATTGTATACAGTCAACTGGTATGCAGAAATGTATGTAGTCTTTATCATTCTGTTAAGTTAGTTTTATTAGATTCCTTCAGATTTATAATTATAATATGATCTAATTTGCAAAATAAGAAAATTCCATTTCTTCTTTTCAGATATTTATACTAGTTATTTAATTCCCTACGTTATTATGCTTATCAGTATACCCCTAAAATATGTGATGGTCAAACATATTATTTAAAACATATTATGTCTTCTGAATTTCTTTATGTTTAATTAAACCAACAGAATAGGATTTGAGAAATGAATCCTTTACCTAAACAATTATTAATCATTACAATTACCTAAAAAAAAATGCTCTTTAAGTTGCTTTTTTTCTTTTTTTTTTTTTAAGATTTTATTTATTTATTCATGAGAGACAGAGAGAGAGAGGCAGAGGGTGAAGCAGGCTCCCAAGGAGCAGAGAGCTCAATGCAGGACTCGATCCCAGGACCCCGGGATCATGACCTGAGCCAAAGGCAGACGCTTAACCATCTGAGCCACCCAGGCGCCCTAAGTTGCTTTTTTTCTTGAGCTAAGGTATGTCAAGGATTCTTTTAGTGAAAACTTGCATCTCTTTTATAAATTTATTCAATATACAAAACAATTGGACTCTAAAGTGAGGATAATATAGTTTGAAAGATCAATTTTTAAGGAGAAAAACACATAGTCCATATTTTTTATGAACTAGCAAATTATTTATCTAAAGGCAGACTTTTTTCTTTCTAAATTGAATGCATCTTTCTGGATAACCCTATAAAATGGTCCTAATAAACACTTTTTAAATGTTGATAAAGTGTAAGAAGTTAGTATGTGGTTTTACATTTATTAAGGGGATGTCCCAAACTTATCCATTACAGAGACTGTATTTCCATCATTTAAGGAAAAAACTTCATTTAATTTTACTACATGGAGAGAAGGGGAGATAACAGTTAATTAAGTTACATAAAAATCCGATTTTCATTACAGCAAGCTCCTATACTAAGGTTTCTGCCAGGAAGTCATGAAGTCATTATGTCATTGCCTTCATTATTATCCCACAACAAAACCATTTCTTTCAGACTGAGGGGAGCCAATATGTAAAAGAGAAGGCACACAACTCAGCTATATTAGTATAAGATTTAAGTTGAATTTATGATACATTGGAATCTTTTGCTTATATTGCAATAAAATACAAAATGACTTTTTAATTGTGCTAGGTACGATTCAAAGTTAAGTGTGTCTCATATTAAAACTTGGTGGCAGAGATAGGGAGGGATCAATATTATACTCTAAAGAAGTTGTTGTATGATTATCTGCTTTACTAATCTGAGCAACAGTTAATTCCAATGTGCAAAGAACATCATGAAACACAATATTCTTCCTTAGAGATAGTTTAACTCAATGTCACTACACTCTTTGGTTTGACTCAAACCAAATTCAGTGAGGTACAGAGGCTATGGAGTTACAAATGGCAGAAAATCACCATAGTAGATCAAATGTCTGTATGCTTGGTAGAAATCATTTCCATCTATCCAAAAGAAGCCTTTAGTTGTCATGTTTCTACTGTATTACCTTTCCACAAAACAAAATAAAAGAAGCTATGGAGTTTAGTATGTCAGCTACTGAGAAAAAAAATGATAGGGTAAGTAAGGCCTATCCATTTTAAATTCTATAGGCAATGAAATCAAGATATTACAAGACTAGCAAAGGCAATTTTTTTTTCTAGCTTCTAACAATATCCATGTATATGGATGAATGTAGAAGGGGAAAGATTTACCCATGACTTTTTCCTCCAAAGCTATTGACTTTTAATAATAATGTTTCTTTAAAATCAACATTGAGGGGCCTGGGTGGCTCAGTTGGTTAAGCATCTGCCTTTGGCTCAGGTCATAATCCCGGGGCTCTGGGATCAAGTACCGCATTGGGCTCCCTGCTGAGTGGGGAGCCTGCTTCTCCTTCTGCCTCTGCCTGCAGCTCCCCCTGCTTGTGTTCTCTCTCTCCCCCTCTCTTTTTCTCTTTCTGTCAAATAAATAAATCTTTTAAAATAAATAAATTTAAAAAATAAAATAAATATTGATAAGCACATCAAAGCTAAAATACTTGAAAAGAGTTTGTCAAAGTCAAACAATCCTCCTCCCACATATGAAATTAGCAGGTTGAATTAGGTATCAACTGGCAAGCCAGGACAAAAAGTTCAGTTTCTGGGCACCACCTGAAAGAGAGTGTTCTGATCAAAACTATCCAAAAATCCAGCAGCACCTTTCTGAAACCTCTGAGAATTAGCTTCATCAATGTGGGAATAATTGGGAAAAAGGAGGTGAGTTTCAAATAATTACCATAAACCATTGGAAATCCAAGGCTTAATTTCATAGGTTGGCAGATGTGAATCAAGGGCAATTCAAGATGTAAAGACTTAGGCCCAAAGCGCCTATTAAAAGGCTAAAATTATCATCTTCATATCTTTTCCATATTATTTTGTTATTTACTCATTCATAAGCATTTATTGGAAGCATGCCTTTTGTATGGTACATAGTTATTTGGAGTACAAAAGAAGTATCAGCATCTATCCACAAGAAATTTGTGATCATCCCAGATGTGGAACAGTAATCTTTCAGGTTAGTGGTATTCTAAATTAATTATCTGTTCATGTGTCTATAATTATGTTTGATCCGAGAAGTGCACCTGGAAAGGCTGAGTTAGTTACCGTAGGGGGAAGCAATTAATGAGAGTTCACTTAATTTAATAGTTCAGATTCAGCAAGTGTTTATCCCACCAGGTTTTGATCTCAATAACTTCAAGTAAATTTGGTATAGAAGTGATGTATAAATTACTCCAATCCATCTAACATATTGTAATAATGCCCTTAGTCTTACTTGCCTTACCTTTCTGAAGATCTATCCCATTACTGCTCACCTATATCCTATCTTCCCCTTCCAGCTCTTCACCTCACAAAATTCCCTCTATTCTTTTTTTAAGGATAAATCAAAATAATTTCTTAGTCTGAAGATAAGCTGAACTATATGAAGAATGTAATAGATGAAGTGTGCTGCAGGCTGGACAGGACAACAGAGATGTCAAGAGAAACATTTTTTTTTTATTGTGGATAATGTTCAGAGTTAACCCACTGGCTAAAGGTAATGATTATTCTGATATTAGTAATCAATAACATCAATAACATCACTTTAATTTCTAAGAGAGAATATCTCTTCCTTGGACTGTGCTTAATATTATCTTTATAAGACTGAAGCTGGGTGCCTGGGTGGCTCAGTTGGTTAAACGACTGCCCTCGGCTCAGGTCATGATCCTGGAGTCCCGGGATTGAGTCCCGCATCGGGCTACCTGCTCAGTAGGGAGTCTGCTTCTCCCTCTCCCGCTCCCCCCTCTTGTGATCTTTCTCTCTCTCACTGTCTCTCTCAAATAAATAAATAAAATCTTTAAAAAAAAAAAAAAGACTGAAGCTGACTTTAATCTTTTAAATACATTTTTGGTTGATTATAGCAACTGCTTGGGATGTTTGTCTTATTTTGTCTAATTTGAATTCTGCTATTTCTCAGAGCAATCTAGGCTTGGAATATTGTTGCCCCAAATTCCCATTCAGTGTGAATTTCCAAAAGCAACTTCTGTCCCTGTGCCTCTGTAGGGATAAGACTAGCCCTTACAGGTGGAGTTAGTTATCCTCACTATCCACCTCAGCTCTTTTATTTTCAGCATTAGAGTTTTATGGAAGTATTCCTCAAACATAAATGTGCTTACAAACCTTCTGGGTGTCTTGTTAAAATGCAGATTCTCATTCAGTAGGTCTGGTGTGAGATCTAAGATTCAATACTTCTAAGATACTCCCAAGTACATCACACTTCAAAGAGCAAGGTATTATGGCATTTACTGCATGGTACTGTGATATTTGTTTGCACAAGTTTTATCCAATATTGTGCCTGGCATGTTGTCGATGCTCACAAATGCTTATTGAATGAATGAATGTTTAAAACTTAACCTGACATAAAGTTCACCATACAGGCAGACTCTCTGCTTTTCTCAGCCTTCAAGGCTTCTAAGACCACTGAGAAATTTCCACTTGTGAGAAAAGATGATGACCCTGATCCAGTCCCCATGGTGCTTCCTCATGAACCAAGCTACCACAAGAGAGTTGCTTTCAGGAAATAAACATAAACAGAAGGCAGTAGAGTACAATTCCAGCACTTAAACCTCAGAGGTATTGGAAATACCAGTGGAACTTTTTAAAAGTACAGAAGTTTTGAGATTGGTATTTGAAGTTGGACTTTTTATTCATTTTCTATGCTGTGTAAAAACTGCCACAAACTCGGTGACTTAAAACAACACCCATTTATTAGCTTTACAGTTCTGAAGTCCAGGCATGATGTGGCTAGGTTTTCTGCTGATGGCTTAAAAACCGAAATTAAGATCAGCTGGGCTGACTTGCCCTCTGGAAGCTCTGAGGAAGAATCTCTTTCCGAGTTCATTCAGGTTGTTTGCAGAATTCCATCCCTTGTGATTGTAGGACTGGGGGCTCTGTATCCCTGTTGACTGTCAGCTGGGTACCACTCTCAACTCCTGGAGACCACCTGTACTCCTCGCCACATGGCCCCCTCCATTTTCAAGCCAGCGATGGTGCATAGACTCCTTCCTGTGCTTCACATCTCTGGCCTCCTCCATCCCTGACCTCTAGACTCAAATTTTAAGAGCAGACGTGATTAGATGAGGCCCATCCAGACAATCTTAAGTGAGCTGATTTGGGACTTTACATCTGCAAAATCACTTCCAACACCACCTTGATTCGTGTTGATTGATAACCAGGAGGAGCGTGTATACCAGGGGATGGGAATTTGGGGGCCATCTGAGAATTCTGCCTACCACAGCTTCCAAATTAGAGACTGAGGAAGTATGTTTACCTCTCTTCCCTAGATCCCATGGAAATAAAAATAAAGGTGTACCATTGACATTGAATCCATAGCAACACTGAAAATTGGAAGGGGTGAAATTAGTGCACTGATCATTTTGACAAGATTCTGGAGATCATACTGAAAGGCTGAAGACTGAATTGAGAAAACAGAGACTACTCTCAGGGCACTCAGAAGTCCTGCAGCTGAGGGAAAGCCCATAATCTCTAAGTCAACATGTTAAAGGCTATGTACTGTGTATGGAACCCCTAGGCTGAGGGGTCCTGCCTCATTTGCATACTCATACAATGACACAGTTTTAATGATACAAACTGTTATATACTGTTAGTATATAATTTTGGTTTAACCACCAGAATAATACAAAGAGAAAAGGATTAAAAATGTATATCTTCGGGTAACGAGAATGGAGGTGGAATGTTAATAGGAAGTCACTTTTCATTTAAATCCTTTAAAACATTTTTTTTGTGTATATATGCCAATTTATTATGAAAATAAATGTATTTTTTTCTGTCATATTTTGATTTGTAAGATTCTTTACATAGTCTGGATACTAATCCTTCAATTTTATGTGTTATATATATATTCGTTACTGTGTGAGACTTTGTTTTCCAAATTATGATGACTTTTCACATACAGCAGTGTTTAATTTTAGTGTAGTATAGTTAACTAGTCTAATTATTGCTTCTATGTTGAGTGCTCTTGAGTAAAATTAAGATATCAGGATTTGTTCACTTCCAAACAATAGGAAACTGAACTTAAATTGCCATAAACAAAAAAAGGAAAGCATTGTCTCATATAATTGCAAAGTCTTTCAGTAATGATATCTTCTGGTACAGCTTGATTCAGGGACAAGTGACCATCAAGATTCATCTCTCTGTTCTGGCTTACAAGAGGGGGCACCATTCTTCATTCTCATACTCCAGGTGATGGGCACTGGCAGCTTTGGACTCAGCCTAATCATCACAAAATAAATGCAGCTCCAGACCTCACACTCATACTACCAAATCTGCAGGTAAGAGAAAATTTCTCTTTCCCAGAAGCCTGAATATTAACTCTGTGTTTCATTGGTTCTCATTTTCATACACGCATACATGCATAGCTATGGCCAAGAAGATGAGGCACGCTGACCAGTTGTAGACTAATCTGGGCCAACTTCTATTTCTGAAAATGGAGTCAACCACTGGAAGGCACTTGGGCTGAGAGTAGGGAAATGAGGGTAACGTTACCAAAAAACATTACCCCTTTGGGTTCATGTGGCAAAACAAAAACAAAAACAAACAATAAATTGTCCAGATAATAATTATTTTTAATTTCACATATGACACCGAAACATGATTACTACTACATTTAAGAATACAGACTTGATATCAAATACTGACCCTTCTATTCCATGTGATAATTATTTACTCTAATTTATAATTGCTTCATATTTAAAATGGAAATAATAACACTTTTAAGGTTATTATGAATCAAATAGAAATTATATGTAAAGTGTTTGACATGGGATTAATGTATTTTTTTAAAGATTTTATTTATTTATTTGACACAGAGAGAGAGACAGCGAGAGAAGGAACACAAGCAGGGGAGTGGGAGAGGGAGAAGCAGGCTTCCCGCTGAGTAGGGAGCCCGATGCAGGGCTTGATCCCAGTGCCCTGGGATCATGATCTGAGCTGAAGGCAAATGCTTAACGACTGAGCCACCCAGGCGCCCTGACGTGGGCTTGATAAATGTAGTAGTGTAATTGTTATTAACATTTGAGTGTTAATTGAAAGCTATGTGCTGCCTTTCTTCAGGGTGAACTTTCCTCTCTGATTATGGTACTAAAGACATAATTCTCTGTTAATTAGACATCGGTTAAGGAGATGAAGCTGGAGTGTAGGGCCATGCCTGCCCCAGTGAGATCCAGCCCTGGGTAGATGGGCTCGGAGGCTGATGAAGAGAAGCAGCAGAGGTCCTTCTTAGTAGACTTACTGTTCTGTTTCAATCTATTAACTTCAAGTTGTTGTTCTTTTTTCTAAAAGAAAAGTGAATTTAGGCAATTTAATTAATTTTCAGTGATTCCCTCATCGATAAAATGGGCAATAATATCATCTAACAGAGTAAAAATTATGTTTGATGTTAGCACTTAGCCAAAATAGGGACTCAGCAAACACGGATCTTTGCCTGCTGCCTTCCCCTATGCTAACTGTGGGGCTGTTCTAGTCCTTCACCTTTCTTTTATCTTCCCTATATCAATATTTACCAGCAAAAATACACATCCTTTAAAGAAAACAACCATTCTTAGGATTTCTCTGGGAAAATATATTCCCAAGAAAAGCCATCAACTAAAGAAGAGTTAAGAGTGGGAACATTGCAAGATGGCAGGGAGCCACATTTTAAATTTATTTTGTTTGCGCTTATTTGTGGCCAATTTTGAACTCTTACTTATTTTTAGGGAAGCCCCACTTAACAACACCCTGACTGAGAGGGATTTTCAAGGCAATTAAGAAACAGATGTACTTAACATAAGTGTTTGAAGCTTTGGAAATAGCCCATTATTTGCTTATATTTAAGAATGTCCATCGTGAGGGCGCCTGGGTGGCTCAGTTGGTTAGGCAACTGCCTTCGGCTCGGGTCATGATCCTGGAGTCCCGGGATCGAGTCCCGCATCGGGCTCCCTGCTCGGCAGGGAGTCTGCTTCTCCCTCTGACCCTCCCACCTCTCATGTACTCCCTCTCTCTCATTCTCTCTCTCTCAAATAAAAAAAAAAAAAAAAAAAAAAGAATGTCCATCGTGAAACAAAATCCTACTCTAAGTGTCCCATGAGAATGTCATACTATTATCACTAGTGGTCAGTAAGAGAAGTTGGTATTTATTTAATCCACCCACTAGAATATTTTATTTTCAAAGATCAATTTCAAAGTATATTTTTACTGAGTACCATGGATGTGCCCAACACTATGCTGAGTGTGAGGATAACCAAAGAAATGATCGCATCTAAAAACATAAATCATTACAGGCATGGAAAAATATTAGCTAATCATATGCAAAAAAAAAAAAAAAGCTAACAATCCAGTGAGGACTGGCTGAACTATTCAAAATCACAGTGAGTCCTTTTTTCTCCTTGCTTCATTTTTCCTGAGAGGGGCTTGAAATTCACTTAGTATAGGATTTCAAAATCAAATTCTTACATGTTCGAACTATTAGATTTAAAAATGTAGGCAATCTCTACTCACCCAGAATAACTTGAACCAATGATTCATATTGGCTGTATTTACAGAAGCAGTTTAAGCACCTCTCTGAAGAGCCATTAGCCAAGTTACAAACAACAACAACAAAACTACCAAATTTAAAACATTTGAATAATTCAGATGAAAGTAAATTATTCACTTTAAATTACATGATTAATTGATCTAATTATTTAATTTTAAAATCTTGAGATAGTCATTTCTTGGTGCCCATGCCATCTTGCTCTTGATGGTCTGAGTCCAGAAGGCTGGGAAACATGCTCAGCGGGGAGGAAGGAAAGAGATGCTGGTGGGGAGGAGCCCAAGGCATTCCTCTTCTGGGAAGGAGGTCAAACCAGAAGAATATATCAGAGAATTGATAAACTAGAGCCCTGAACTACTCCAGTAGCAGTCCTGTATGGCTCTGGAAAGCTTTGTACAACTTTCTAATGACTTCTCCAGGAAAAAGCAGCACAACTGCTTCTATGTTAGTAACACTTATCTCTTTGTTAAGAAGACCCAATGGTCATTTGATGATGCATGATTCACTGGTAAACTTTACAGAAGTAGTCTAAAAGGGAGAAGTTGGCCTTTCTGTCAATCAGCAACCAATGAATTAGTTGGAATGAGATGGTTCAGACATTTAGTCACTGCTGAGTTCAACCCGGTTTCCAGTGATGGGTGGGAGTGGAGATCCAGGCAGTGAGGAAACAGGAAAAGGTAAGATGAGAAAGAAGTAACTGCATGGGTCAAGGGGGAAAAGGACTACTGTATCATCTTGTTTCCTTGATTAACTACAATTTAAATTCATAATTTAATCTCCAATAGGCGGTCCCAGTAGAAAGTCCTTTTTGCCCACTGAGACAGGACCCTTTCTGAGCAATGAAAGGAGATTCTCCCAATAGGAATGTGATGGCATATTTTGGAGATGATCAAGGAAGGAGCTAGACTGTACTATGAAAATAATAAATGGCAATATTGTTTAGCACCCATTACCTCACAATTTGTGAGTCAATGTTTGTGCAGACTTCTGAGTTCATAAGGTAAGAGTAAATAGAAATAATTACCATTAAATACCAAGCTTTGCAGTCCTCACCCTAAAGGCTGTATTTACAGAAGCAGTTTAAGCACCTCTCTGAAGAGCCATTAGCCAAACTGACGAAAGAGGAGGATCCTATCTGAAAGCACTATAATTCAGCAATCACAGCAACATCTTGGTGTTGGAAAGAACATAGAGTAGCACTGGAATAAGACATACTGAACAACAATTTCATAGCTCTTTCTTTCCCACCAAAGATATGAAGAATTTATTTATCTTTATTAAGCCACCATTTCTTTGTTGATAAAAATGGGAATAATAGCATTCTTTCAAGGTTGGTACGAGGACTAAGAATAGCTTATGTAAAATTCATATCAAAGTACTAGCACATATTAGAGTTAAAATAAATTGTAGCTATTACAATGGTGGTCACAAGTAGCCCCTAAAAAGTCCCTATATTCCAGGGGCTTTGTGTTCTCTCTTACCTTTCAAATCCATTGGCTCTGTGCTAGTATTTAGCTTTTTGCCTCATACTTATTTTTAACTCTCTGACCATCTGAAGAATAACTGGACTCCCTTGTCTGCTTGATTTTTTCATCCCAGCTTTACTCTTCAGTGTTCTATATCTCTCCTTGGCTCCGTGATCTGCATCTAATGGGCAAGTGTCACCCAATCACTACATCTAGTTTAGTTGTCAGGGAATATCTGTAAAAATTTTACAGATCGACTAGGATATGAGCTACATCTTGAGGACAGGCAAAACTGAAATGAAAAAGAACTGTATGTTTACTTTTCAGTATTCCATATAGACCACCAAGTTCTGTTTTGCATTTGCTGTTATAATTCCTTGTTCCCTTACTTCCGCATTTTGATACAGCAGTTCAGTGTTCCAAGAATGGGTGACATCATTATCAGGGACAAAAGAGTTGCCTTAATTTTTATTGATAACAATCTGGGTTGATTATTTCCTGATGATACGATAGTACCTTAATTCAGAGATTCTTGTGCTGAGTCCAGTTGCTTTCAAATTGTGATTTGTGGAGCTCTAAAGTACCAAAAAGATAGTGCAGGGCCCTTCCTGGGGAATCTAGAAGGGGAGGGCAAGTCAGGATGCAGGCTGCTTGGCTCCAACCCATGCATTCCACTTTTATTGCTTCATAATGGATTGTAGATATAATTTTATTTAGAAAATAAAAAGTAATTACACAGCTTGAAAAACAAATTTTGGAGATTCCCTATTTCATATATGAGGAACTACAATCTAGTTTGTTAGCATGTCCAATGTTACACTATTTATTTTTAAACCATTTATGAATTTGGCTCAGGGAATACTTATTGAACATCTACTCAGTGTATGGTGTGGTGTTCAGGCCTGAAGATGATACAAAGAAACAGTCCCTGTCCTTGAAGAGGAAATAACCCATGGTAGCAATGATTGCTGGCTGTCTACCCAATATCCTTCCTTCCCTTCTTCCTCACAATGTTAAGGCAAGCATCAATGTGCCCAAGTAAATGTTAACATTTCCCAGTTAACCCCTGTAACTAGGGGTAGCCAGTAAAAATTAAGTTAAGCTATTGTGTGAGACTTCCAGGAAAGTGCTGTAGAAGGAAACTAGGCAATCTAAGTCCATCTTTTATCCATTGCTTTCTCTTCTTTCCTGCTGTCTGCTAGGCAGATGTAATTTCTGGAGTTCTCCGGGACATGTGGCAACTTAGGGATAGAAACCATGGTTATGTCAGTTCAGAAAGATAGAAGGATCCCAGAAACCTGATGACCTTGAAGTTGCCACACCAGCCCAGGACTGCCCATTTATGGATTTCCTTTACATAAATAAAAATAAGCCTCCAACTTGTTTAAGTCACTGTTACTATTTTTTGATATTAGACCAAACTTAATCCTAATGGATAAGTAGACAAGTAAAGAGGCAAATTCAGGAGGATAATAAATTATAATGGGGATAGAATTTTTAGAGAACTATGAGGTTCACATATGCCCCCAGGCACTAGGGTTTGGGAAAGGTTTCTTAGAGAAGTAATGGCTAAACTGAGTCCTGGGGGCACCTGGTGGCTCATTTGGTTGAGCGTTTGACTCTTGATTTTGGCTCAGGTCATGATCTCAGGGTCATGAGAAGGAACCCTGCTTGGGGCTCTGCACTCTGGGGGAATCTGCTTGAGATTCTCTTTCTCCCTCTCCCTCTGCTCCCCCCCCGCCACCACACACACTCTCTGTTTTTCTCTGTCTCTCAAATAAATAAATAAATCTTTAAAAAGAAAATAAACTGAATCCTGTAAAATGAGTTGGAGTCAACCAAGCAAAGAGTATGGAAAACGGGTATCAGGGATGCAGAGCAGTGTGTGCAAAAACCTGGGGGATGGGAAGTAAGGAGAGGATCCAGTGCATTCTGGGAATTTAAAATATTTCAGTGAAGATAGTAGGAAGAGGGCATGGATGGGGGAGTTGTAAGGCATGAAAAAGGATCATAAAGTGTCTTGTCTGACTGAAAAGGGAGGCCACTAAAGGATTTTAAGCAGGGAGTAATGGGATAATATTTGGATTTTAGACATATCATTCTAAATTGAAGTGATGGAAAACCAATTAGGAGGCTGTTTTAATAATACTGATAAAAGTAGAACAAGAAAAAGATTAAGAAAAGGGAAATTTTAAGAATGTGGTTATTGATCAAATTGGATGAAGCAGATGAATCCATAAGAAAGAGGAAGAATCAAGGTTAATGTCTGGGTTCCCAGGTGAATAATTTCATTCGCTGATATAAGGATTCCAGGAAGAGGAGCAGCCTTGCTCTCTTCAAAGGTCACCATAAGATGACTGAGATCTGCATGTGAGAACACTTGTAAATGCCAGTCATAAAAGGTAAACCTTCTGAGTCTGCTAGCTCATTCTTTGCATGATTTAGCTGCCTTATTTCCTTTTGTTTCATCTTGCAGTATCTACCCCCTGATCTTCTTCCTATGAGATATAGCATAATGGATGATTTTCTAAATCTAAATATGTTTCATCCTTTAACATAAAATATCTATACAAAGTTGTCTAACAGGAAAGACATATGATACACCTGAGGAAAACACGTTTCAATAATAATTCTGCTCTTTCCTGTCACTAACCTTTTTTTCTTATTCTAGTTGGATATCAACAACCCAAAGTATAGCAGGAACACATTCGTCTAATTGTCCAAATTTCATATCACATTTCTTGTGCCCAACTACTTACACACTTTCTCTGCAACATACATTCTTTTATATCCATGAGTGGGTGTTGGGGAAACTTAGTTTAACCCTAGTCATTGTAATGAGGTCAGATACAAGAAGGAACTGCTAGTGGAGTCTGATTGCCAAAGTAAAATAATACAAGATTACTTTGGATGGATGCAGAATGAATAATAAGGACAATCACCAATAGTAGTTACATCCAAACAACTAATATATCTACAGTTCTAGAATGTAAGGAAAGCAGGTAATCAAGCAGTAAGCAAAGAAGAATCTTAATATGTTTTTGCTTTGTTAATTTCTTCAACAATTATGTGTTAAGCTCCTACTATATTCTCATGAAGCTGGGGATCTAACAATTGAGACAGACCAACACATGAGTAAATATGTAATTACCACTTAGGACAAGTACTCTGAAAGAAATGTCAAATATAATAAAAGTACAACAGAGAGGTCTGATTTAGATTGAGGAAGGACCATGTATCAGTCAAGGTTCAGCCATAGATAGCAGAATGTGTTGCTAGCTTAAACACAAAGGTATTCATGGCAGAGTATGAAATAGCTTTCAGAATGAGTGGTTCAGCTACAGACTCCAGAATGAGCTGCCAAGAATGGTCCCCAAAGCCACACCACAGATGGGGACCATGAGAGGAGACTATTTCTGCCAGAATCTGAGAGCTGTTATTCTTGCTGCTGACTCCAGAACCACATTCCCTGGGCTAAGAGCTGCTCCATAAAAATGGATACCTCAAACCCTGCTTTTCTCTATTGTTAAGTCAGTTCTGAATTCAAGCCTTCCATGAGCACTTCTATTTGGGAAACATAAATCACAGTGAGATTTCAGACAGCAAAGCAATATAAGTAATGCAGTCAGGAGGCTGTACCAAAAGAGGTTGGGAGGGGTCATGAAGGAGAGAACCATCCTATCTGGCACAGGTGTAAGGGAAGGCCTTCCCAAGGAAACAAAGACTTGAGGGAAGCGTGTTGGCCAGGTGAAGAGTGGGAAGAAAAGAATCACACAGAGAGAGATCAGCTGACATGTGGGCCCTGAGGCAGGAAGTAGTTGGCACATCGAGATCTTAAAAGAAGGCCAGTGAGTCTAGAGGTCTGTGAGTGAAGTGCATGGTGTTGAGAGGAAGCCAGGGTAGCTGGCCCAGGCCAGGTCATGCAGGACCTCATGTGAACAGTGTTAACAATTTAAATTTTAAATTTAATGACTTTAATTTTTTTCTCAGTAACACTGGAAGTCATTTAAGGGTTTTAAGGTGAAGATTACTATGATTACATAAATATTTTTAAAAGTAACTGGCCACTGTGTGTAGAAAGGCTTTTAAAGAGGATCCAGATTAAGGATGGGTAGGGCTGTTGGGAGGCTTCTGCTGTAGACCCAGTGAGTGGTGATGGGAGATGGAACAAAGTGAAATGATTCAAAGCATCACCTGGAGGGAGAGAATCAACAGGACTTGGAGGAAATAAGGGAGGGAGGAGACAATGTACGAAGATTTCCTACAAACAAGAACTAATTGCAGTGGACCCCTGAACATCGTGGGTTTGAACTGCTCACATCCACTTACACACAGTTTTTTGGGGGATTTTTTTCGATAAGTACTGCACAGTTATGTAAACGTATTTTCTCTCCCTTATGATTTTTTTTAAGATTTTTATTTATTTATTTGAGAGAGAGAGAGTAGAACGAGAGAGAGAGAGAGCACGGGCGGTGGGGAGGGGCAGACGCAGAGGGAGAAGCAGGCTCCCCGCTGAGCAGGGAGCCCAATGTGGGACTCAATCCCAGGATCATGACCTGAGCCGAAGGCAGACGCTTAACTGACTGAGCCACCCAGGCACCCTCTCTTATGATTTTCTTAATAACATTTTCTTTTCTCTAGCTTACTTCATTGAAGGGATACAGTATATAATACATGTAACATACAAATATGTGTTAATGAATGTTTATGTCATCAGTAAGGCTTCCAGTCAACAAGAGCTCTTAGTAGTTAAGTTTTGGGAGACTCAAAAGTTACCCAAGGATTTTTGACTGCAGGAGAAGAGAGAGGCCAACCTTCCTAACCCGCACCCCAATGTTTAAAGGTTAACTATACTACTATATAATACAGACTCCTTCCCCTCCTCACAAAATGGTAATTCTTACATCAGTATTGTTAAAGAAAGACGAAAGTATAAGCACAACTCATTCATTACTTGGTTAAATTTCCAGTGTATGCTATTTGTTTATGAAGTGGTATTGACTCTGTGTGGTCTTGTTTCTTTAATTCACCCTTTGTTGTTCTTTTTTGATGTGCTGTGTTTACTATAAATAAAAATTACTGTATTTTACCTAATACCCTTTATACTCAGAAGAACAACTCTAGACCTCCAGTTTTATTATGTCACATAGGTGCCAAAAGGAAGGAAACAGTGATAGAAAGAATGAGAAGAGCTGGATTCAGTGTAAGAGCTGGATGAAAGTCTTCAGGCCATAGAAAAAATAGCAAGCAGCTGGGGAATCGGACAAAAACAAATAAGGATAACATAAAATGTTAAAAATGTAGAGATCTGTTTTGAATAAAAAAAAACAGCAAAGTAGCATTTTTTTTTTTAAGATTGTATTTATTTATTTGACAGAGAGAGAGACAGTGAGAGAGGGAACACAAGCAGGGGGAGTGGGAGAGGGAGAAGCAGGCTTCCTGTGGAGCAGGGAGCCCGATGTGGGGCTTGATCCCAGGACCCTGGGATCATGACCCGAGCTGAAGGCAGACGCTTAAAGACTGAGCCACCCAGGCACCCAAAGTAGCATTTAAATCAGTATATTTCATGCTCCACTGCATGGTATTTCTATCCAAGATCCTATTTGTGCATTGTTTTCTGTCATTGTTTTTTAGAGAGGGAGAGAATCTTTTTTTTTTTTTTAAAGATTTTATTTATTTGTTTGGCAGAGAGAGACACAGTGAGAGAGGGAACACAAGCAGGGTGAGGGGCAGAGGGAGAAGCAGGCTTCCCGCCTAGCAGGGAGCCCGATGCGGGGCTCGATCCCAGGACCCTGGGATCATGACCTGAGCTAAAGGCAGTCGCTTAACCGACTGAGCCACCCAGGCGCCCCGGGAGAGAGAGAATCTTAAGCAGGCTCCACACCCAATGCAGAGCCAGACCTGTAGCCTGATCTCGTGACCCTGAGATCCTGACCTGAGATGAAATCAAGAGTCAGGTGCTTAAATGACTGAGTCACCCAGGTGCCCCAGTTTGTGCATTGTTAACCTACATGAACACTCCCTGTGCTTGCACTTCTCTTTGTGAAGGAGTGCTACAGATCATTTAGTGCAATGTGAGCAAGGAAATAGGGAGCTAGACGTCATACCACAAGGTGCCATCTCTAAGGTAAGGATGGAGAGAGATTAATATTGAAATGCAGGGAAGAGATGAGAAGACTGGAACAATACAAAAGAGGTAATGAAATAGGAAAGTAAAAATAGTCTAAGTTCCAAATTTATCTCTTCTATCTCCTCTTATTTTCTGAAAATCCTATAATCTATCGGGGCGCCTGGGTAGCTCAGTCAGTTAAGCGTCTGCCTTTGGCTCAGGTCATGATCCCAGGTTAAGCGTCTGCCTTCGGCTCAGGTCACAATCCCAGGGTTCTGGGATCAAGCCCCACATCCTGACTCCCCACTCAGCGGGGAGTCTCATTCTGCCTCTTCCTCTCCTTCTGCCCCTCCCCCTGCTCATGCTCTCTCTCTCTCTCAAATAAATTAATACAATCTTAAAAAAAATCCTGAAATCTAGCTTCTCTCCATTCTGAAATGATTGTAGGCTTTGGTGACCTGCTAATTTCTCGATATGAAGGCCTTTTCCACAATTATTTTCTTTCTGTTCCACTTTAAAATTAAGTTATATGGACACACCTCTTTTCCCCTAAATTTAAATATTTAAATATTTCACAATGTTAGTAATTATAAAACTAATACATAGTATTTGTAAAAAAAAAAATCAGGGCGCCTGGGTGGCTCAGATGGTTAAGCGTCTGCCTTCGGCTCAGGTCATGATCCCAGGGTCCTGGGATCGAGTCCCGCATCGGGCTTCCCGCTCCTTGGGAGCCTGCTTCTCCCTCTGTTTCTCTCTGTCTCTCATGAATAAATAAATAAAATCTTTAAAAAAAAAAAATCAAATAATTCCAAGAAAAAATGAAAATCACTCCAAATTCCACAGTTCAGGGCAAAAATCCCACAAACTATTAGATGAACCTGTTTCCTGACATTTTCCTTTTCATAGGTATACACTCGTAATTTTATGTAAATGCTCTGTACATACTGTTTTTCTAACCTGCTTTTTTTTTTTTTACTCCCCTTCACTGACTTCACCCATTCCATTTATAGTCCTGCACCTATTTCGTTGGCTTTTCTTGATAAAATATTGCAGTTGTTTCTACTTTTTACTGAAATGTTTCAGAACATAAAGGAAGAAGGAAATCGGAATTCTTTGGTTGAAGATATCAGGACACTGATGTCAAAACTGACAGAGCACATCAAAGTAAAACCACACGCCCTCCCCTTTTATGAGTGTTGATGTACCTGCAGGATTCCTTTCTTGGTTTTACATATAGTGGTTGGATCGCCAGACTAAAAAAGATGGGTTTTACGTTTGAGAAATATTTTAAACGCTGTTAGAAAAGTTGCTCAAATGTGTATTTCAACTGAAAATGTCACCAGGTTTCCAAAATACTGAGTTTTGTTATGTGTTTTACTCTTCAAAATTCTCATTGCTAGTTTCAGTTCTTTGATTACTGATAAGGTGGAATATCCTTTCAAATGTTCGTTGGTCATTTACACTTTTCCTTTCTGAATGCCTATCAGTTCCTTTTCCCTTTTTCCTATCATGGTGTGTGTATTCTTAAATTTATTATTAATCTATTTATTAAAATTAGAGAAAATAACTCTTCATATATTATATATGTTGCAAATATTTTTCCTGGCTCCTGAGGTTATTTTCAAACTCATGTATTTCTGCAGGTCAGAAGTTCCTTATTCTTATTTTGTCAAGATCTATTCATCCTTGCTTTTATATTTTTCTTCTTTTTCTTTTTTTCTGTCTCTGTCTCTCTGTCTCTCTGTCTCTCTCTCTGTCTCCCTCACTCTATCCCTCATGCTCAAATGTACGTAATATGCTTGGAAGCTTGGAAGGAACTTCCTCAACAAATACACAATTTTTGACTTATGCATTATCTAATAATTTTGGATTTAATTTTCTACAAACGTTTGATCAGCCTAGAATTTGTTGAGGATGTTTTATTTTTCTAACTGGCTCCTCAGTTACCATTTCACCATCTTTTTTGCATAATTAATCTTTCCCTACCTCCCCCTGACTTCAGATGTCCTATTTATCACACTAAATTCTCATACAGATGGGTTTATTCATGCGTTTATTTCATGACTTTTAGTTTTATGTATAAAATATACACCATGAGTATGTGGTGTGACGTACGACTCATATAATCCTTTTTAGAAAAAATCAGAAATAAGTAGTGAGTTTTACCAAATACTCCTTGGGGAATCACTGGGAACAATAATATTTCCCCCTGTGTTCATTAAAATCATGGTCTTTTATAGCAATACATTGTCTAATAATAAATTGCCTAGCATTCTTGGAAGGAATCTTTATGATCATGAATTTATGAGACTTTCCATGTTTTCCTGGATTCTCATTGCTAACATTTTATTTAGGATACTTACATGAATATTTATAAGTGGGGCTGGACTGAAATTTTATTCTTTTTTGTTCTCATTGAAAAATACTGTTTTTGAGTTTTGCCGAATTCATTTAAAACATTATGGAGATTGCTTTCTTTCCTTATGCGCTGGAACAGTTTAAATCACCTAGAAGTTATCTGTGGTTTGGAGATGTTAAGGAAAGTTATTCTATAACTTCCTCCTTTTCTTTTTTTTTCTTAACTCAAGTTTCGTATCTTAGAAATTTGTATGTTTAGATCAGCTTTTCTCACTTATTATAATGTTGGGTATAGGGTATGTTTTCATTTGTTAATATCTTTTCTAATATGATATGACTTTTTCTTATTTTTATTTTAGCTCATAATTTATGTATTTTTTAGCATTTCTAATAAACTACTCTTGAATTTATCATTTTCATTTTTAGCCCTCCTTTTTGATATGGTTACTTCCCTGTTTTTCTTGTATCTATTTTGTTGACCATTTTCTATTTTGGGGCTGAGTACTGATTTATTTTTTCTCATTTAATAATGAAAAGTTTAAGGCTATGGGTTTTCCCGAGCACATCTTTGGATTCATTATATGCATTATTTTAGATTTTAACAATATTTTTTCTTTTTACACTGTGGTTTTGTACTCCTTTTTGACCCAAGAATTATTTAGAAAATACTTCTTAAATTTCCAAGTGTTTGAGTATTCATTTTAATTTCTTGGTTTATTTCAAATTTTATTGTACTATAATAAAATTGATCTCTACTATGTCTATATGTTAGAATTTGTTGACATTTCCTTTCCTAACTAATATATAGATAATTTATGTAAATGTCTCACGAGCCTTTGAAAAGAAGATATATTCTCTTTTGAAATGGTATAAAGTTAAATACATATTTATATTACTCAGAACCTGGTGTTTTTTATACTTTTACTTTTTTTTCCCTTGATCAGTGAAAAACTGAAGTGTTTTAAAGTTCTTCTTTTGGTGTGTATCTGTGTTTCTCATTTTTTATGTTCTTATTTTTTTATTTTATATCCCCCAATTAGATTTTCTTCCATTCTCCTCTTTACCTAGTTACTCAAACCAAAAATTAAAAGTTTTCTCATCCAATTCAACAGTACGTCTTACTAAGTCTACCTCCATACAAATTTCAAATCCATCCACTTCCCACTGTCTCTAACACTATTTTAGTCCAAGCCAGTTATCTCCTGCATGGTTTACTGAAATCAGCCCTCAGGTAACCTGATTCCATTCTTGAATCTCACATGGAAGTCAGAATGAAATTCCTTGTTCCTCTGCTTAAAACCTCCCACCAGCTTTCCATCCAAATTCCACTTAAAGTCAATCCACATTTTGACTCTGCTCACAAAGTATATAGGTTTGGCCTGAGACTTTCTCTCCGTGACCCGTCCCAGCACCCTCCAGCTGCAATGGCCTTCTGTCTCTTCCTCAGACAAGACAAGTTCATTCACATATTGGAGTGTGTGTACTAACTATTCCACTTTCCAGAATGTTCCTTGTCCTGTTTTGTGCATGGCACTTTCCTTCTTGCTATTCAGATCTTAGCTGAAATTAGCAATATCTCAGAAATCTCTGAGCTGATAGATACTTGATATTGTATTACCTATTTTACTTCTCCCTACAACACTCAATATTGATCATTTTATCTGGGGGGTGTTTATTTATTAATATCTTTCTGCATTCCATTAGAAGCTTTTTGAGAGCAGGAACATTGGCTCTCTTTTTAAATTGCCCAGCAACAGAAAAGTGTTGGCACGTGGTAGATAGTCAAAATTTGTGGAATGGATGAAAGAATTAATTCTTTTTTTAAAAAGATTCTATTTATTTATTTGAGAGAGAGAGAGAGAGAGAAAGTGGCAGAGGGAAAGGGAGAAGCAGGGAGCCTGATGCGGGGCTCAATCCCAGGACCCTGGGATCATGACCTGAGCCGAAAGCAGAAGCTTAACTGGCTGAGCCACCCAGGTGCCCTGAAAGAATTAATTCTGTGCAAAAAACATAAGACAAATATATTTTCATATAGATTATAATGATAATAAAAATAACTCTGTCCATTTTAATGCCTTTTGTCTTGAATTCAAGTTTGTCTGAATTTAGCATGAGGACATCCTCTTCTGTACATAATGGAATAACATGGATGAGGACTGATCTCCCACATTGTTCAAATAGAAAACCATACAAAACTATGTGAAGCAATAGTTTCCAGACACTGAACAACAAACAACACAGGATAGTGATTTGTAAGAGAAGGAAAACAAGTGAATTTAGACCTATGAGCGCTCCAGCTTATAGCAAGTTTCTGGACAGTACCAGAAAGAAGACAAACCCAGAGCCCAGCAGTCTTGCTGAGTTGAGAAAACAGAGTTTGCAGTTTATGAAATCCAGGATGAAGAGGATTTTCACAACATATATTCAGGAAGGAGAAAGATGCACAGAAAGAGTCTGGGAGATTTGCCGAAGGGTCCCCTCAAGTGTTTGGCTCTGTGTTGATATGCACCTGGGCATAAGAAAACAGCCCAAGACTTAGGAAAGAACCACTGGAAAGGAACAAGCAGAACAATCCCCAGAGCTCAAACAGGGCCAAATATAGTCTGTGCTCCCACCAGCCAAGTGGAAAGGCCTCCTAATACACAGAGCATTTGTCAGTCCTCATGAAAGCATTGCCTCAGTGGTGGGGCCAAATTAGTCCTAGACTAAAGGCTGTCCAGGACCTGCTCTGACAACCTTAAAAGCAGGATATGAAAGGATCCATGGTTTCCAAGTAACTTACTGAGTCCCAGAAAAAAAGTTCCCACCCCCCAAAAAAGAGAGAGATTCAGCACAGGAGACAAAAAGGAAACAATATCCAGTATCCAGTCAAAACTTAAAATGAATGCAAAGAGGCAAGAAAACATGCTCCATAATTAGGAGGGGGAAAGTCAATAGAACAGATCCTAACATAACATAGATAATAAAATTAAATAAAAGCATTAAAACATATTTTTTTTAATTTCCCATGTGTTCAGGAAGGTAGAGGAAAACATGAACACGATGACAAGAATGAAGGATGTAAAAAAAATCCAAATAAAAATTCTAGAGATGAAAAATGATACTGTAATTCTAGATTAGATGCTACTGTGGAGGAAAGATGGGGGAATCTGCAGACAAGGTGATAGAAACTACCAGAATGAAATGGAGGGAAAAAAAGACAACAAAAGTTAGAACTTCAGTTAACTGTGTATATAGCCTAACACATGCATAGTTTTAGTCCTGGGGAAAAAAGGGGGGGGGAACAGAATAAAATATTTGATGAAATAATGGCCAAAATAGTTCCAAATTTGATGAAAACCACAAACCCAAGATTCAAGAAGCTCAGTGGACCCCAGGAAGAAGAACCATGAAGAAAACTAGGTCAAGTTGTTGAATTTAGCATTCTTCCTACTAGTTTCTTGTTTAATTTTCTTTGGACAATTTTTTTATTTTCAAACTTTCTAAAACACTTATTTTCAGTATCTTCTTTGTGGATTGCATGTCATTTTTATTCTTTGAATAAGAATCATTATCTCTTTAAAGACTATTTCATTTGTAATTATTACTAAACAGTCCTATTTGGTTTTCCATCATCTTACTTCTGTTTCTTTTGTTTTCTGTAGTTTGATATGGAATCTGTTTTGTTTTTCTATACCCCTGTGACTGTGTCATTGACATCCTCAACTACTACCCCAAATTCACACACATTACCCTAGTCATCTGCAAGATACAGACTCTAACATTTTCCATTAGCGGTTGCCTTTACAAACTTAAGTACATCTCTCCATTTATAAACTTGAGAGTAATGATACATTTATTGGTTTTTACCATGAAAGATAAAGAAATTAAAGCAATTTTATTACCTTGCACTCACCAGTAATCATTTGCGTGGTCCCTTAGCTTGCCCATTTGTGAATTCCTTATTTTAATGCATTTTGTGTGTGTGTGGCTAGAATACACCTTCAAATGAATTTTTTTAGACCAGAAACATATGGGCTTTTTGAATTATTATTTGAGTCTATTTTCCTAAGCTTTGACATATGAAAAACTTGATTAAATATTTAATTCTTGGTTCACAATTTTATATTCAATACTTGTTAATAACAATGTTCTGTTGCTTTCTTTTATCTAAAATTGCTAACGAGAAGTTTGATGTAAACTTATTTGTTTACCTGCATAATGAATAATCTTTTTAAATAACGAAGATCAATAATTTACCAGGATAACCTCTCCCTCTTTTTCTATCTCCCTTTTTGTCATTGCCGCTGTCTGTTCTCTTTCTCTCTCTCTCTTTCATGGGCAATGAGACTTTCTGAATTATAGGATCGTGCCATTTCATTAAAGTATTTTTATTCTACTATTTCTTTAAATACTTTTTTCTGTTCTGTTTTTCAGAAAATCAACTATCTATACATTGAATTCTAGTATCTTTAAAAAAAATTTCAAATATTTATTTATTTATTTTAGAGAGAGACAGAGTGAGCAGGGGGAGGGACAGAGGGAGAGGGAGAGAAGCAGACTCTCCACTGAGCGGGGAGCCTGACAAGAGGCTAGATCTCTTGGGTCTGAGATCATGACCCAAGCAGATGTCAAGAGTCAGACACTTAACTGACTGAGCCACGCAGATGCTCCAATTCTAGTATCTCTTTTCCAATTCTCATTAAAAAAATTTTTCCTTGGAAGTTTTAAGATTAAGTTCTCAGGTTTGTTACTGATTCTGTGTTTTAGATTGCTAGTATGCATTCTGGTTTAAAATTTATTCTCATATTTTGTAACAACATTGATTTTCTGCATTCTTAGTACTGTTATTTTTGTTAATATATCAATTAATCACTTTATATCAAAATTTTTTATAGTTTGTATCAAAAAATTCCACATTTTCTTTAATTTTCTTTCTTTTTTTTTAAGAGAGATGGGGGAGGGGCAGCAGGAGAAGCAGAGAGAATCGTCAGCAGGCTCCATGCCCAGTGTGGAGCCCAAAATGGGGCTCGATCCCATGACCCTGAGATCATGACTGAAGCTGAAATCAAGAGTCAGACGCTTAACTGACTGAGCCACCCAGGCACCCTTTTAATTTTCTTGATAATACAAAACTGTTACTGTCTAAAAATGTCTCTCATCTTAGGGAATACTTTTATTTTTTTTGGGCGTTTTTTTTTTTTTTTTTTTTTTTTGCTCTAACAGATTTCCTGTCATACTTTCAGTCTCTCTGCCGTCAGCAGTAACAGTACCAGTTACCACTATACGTATTGCTATACTACTCTGCTTACCACTGCCATGACCATTGCCAAGACTACTTCTTCCAACACCACCACCTGAAGTTCATCTTTTCTCATTATTGCTCTTTTCTAGGCCCTGTAGCCCTCAAAATACTATCAGGATATTAAATCCAATTCAGAAGATTGAAGAAATGTTCATGTAAGTAGACCTGACAGAGATCAACAACAGTGGGGAAATCTTACCACTCCATAGGCCTGAAGAGATAAGAGGAGAAAATAGTGTTACTAGAGAACCACATGGGGGGAGCAAAGGGAGAATATGCAGCAGAGTCATGTGCCCAACACCTTAAATATATTACGTCTTTTAATCCCCACAGTGATATAGGTGTTCCTCTTACCTGAATTTTATCTATAAGGATACAAAGCATTATATAACTTGTTCAGAGACACAAAGCTAAAACGTTGCCAATCCCAGACTCTTAACCCTCTCTGACTTCAATGCCCAGACTCCTACCTTCTGCAATAATAATTTTTTCCTCAAATCCTAATTGAGCCCCTTCTATAGCAGGTACTGCTAGAGGTATTGACCAAGAATAATGAACAAAACCAACATGATTCTTTCTCTCATACAATTTCCTTACCTTTGACTAGGGGAAGATCTACACGTTCTGCTCTCTTTCCTCAAATAGTGTGGGAGACATCTCCTTGACTCCCTTCAGACCTTCCTCTTCATGAACAACATGGAAGTCTGAGTGTCATTGGCCTATGTTCATTCATTTTCCTGAGGACTAAAGGAAGGGAGGTAGGGACTTGGGCAGAAGAGATTTCTCCTGCTGGACTCAGACAGAAGCTGCTGTTTCTTTCGAAATTGTTGGAACTCAGGCTCCACATCCAGTTAGCCTGGTGGAGGGCCCAAATGGTACCACAACAGCACATACAGTGTTGCTGGGAAATGGTTTGTTCTGCTTCAGTGTGTTCAGTCAACCAGTGTGATGAAAAGTCAACCAGACTGACACTCTATGCTTCTGATTTCAGGTACTGGAGTATTTGGTCCTTTGTTGTCTGAAGTTTGTTTCACAACAGACCTGCTTCTAAATCTTAGTCCACCCAAGTAAGAAGCTGCTTAGCTTATGGATTTTTCTTCAATTCTGGCTGAGCTGCAATTGAAGAATTGGCTCAAGACAAAATAATTCTGTTCATTTCCACAGTTTCTTCTCCTCTCTAGCTGGCGGATATTATTGGGGGCTTTCATATTTGTTTGTGGGCTTATTTCTGTAACACCTTAATTTCTGCAACACTTGCTGCACTGTGTTGTGAAACTATACATTAGATTGAACTTGTGGCTTGATAATAATTGTTGGATTTGTAGTATGAGGTTAAGACCTTTATAAGGGTCAATATAGATCATTTTTGTTCCTCATTTTTTTTTTTAGTTCTTTTGGTTAGCTTTACTGGTATGAGGGAGGAGAACTCCTGTAAATGTGCCCTTTGCCTACAAATTTCCCGTACATGTTTAAAAAAATACCTGTTTCAGAGAGAATTTGGCTATAGCAAATAAAAGAAGAGCAAGATCAAGTTCCCCTAATAGGTGACTAAATGAAGAAGAAAATAAGGAAGTTAGGTAAAAGACTTATTTTAAAGTGAGTGGGTTCAGATTTTCTGTTCTTAAATTTGAGATGAAAATAGGATGTTAAAACAGAAACCTCCTGCGTAGAGCTGCAAACACGGCCTTGCACTCAAACTCCCATGGCAGCTTCAGTGAGAAATGGGTTAAATAGAGTACATTGAGGGAGGAGTAGAAACCTTGGAAGACAATTACAGAGGAGGAAGAGGAGCTGGATTTAGTAGAGGAGACAGAAAGATAACTGATGGAGTGTTGCACACTAGTGTGTTTCCTTTTAAGTCTTTTTTATTGGATTTAATATCAAGAAATCCTTTATCTCGGGTTACAGATTTTTCCTGCTATCACTGATGTTTCTTCATTCTCTACTTTGTATGTGCTTTATCCTTCCCAATTAATTTAGACACATTTCCATTATTAAGGTAACATATAGATAAGGTAGCAATTCCAAATGGATATCCTTATCAGAACAAACCTAGGTATCGTGCAATAAAACCTCCATCATGAAGTGAATGTTAACAAATCATTTTCATAGGAAATGTCATTTTATTATAGACAAATTCATGCTCAGTGATTAGCCCAGGCATCTGACACCTAAATTAAAAGACATTTTCATGCTATTTTTCATTTGATGTTGAGATACCTTTCATGCTGTTAATTCTCCTCCGGTAGCAATAGTTACAGCCAATGTCTGCTGGCCACAGATGTACTCCCCTACTATCAGACCTCTATTCATTTATTCAGCATATCTTAATTAAGCCTCTATAACATCATTTGCTATGTGCTAAAAACTATTCAAAAATAATATCCAAGAGTCTCTGTCTTCAAGGAGATCACTGTTCAGGGATTATTATTAGTCATTAGAATCAATTTTTTAATTGCTTTTTTTTATTAAAGTCTTTTGGTACCTCTAGAACCTATGTACCAATGTAGAAATAATCATCATTTTCAAATGGAATAAAATCTAACTGATTTATTCAAAGAGGAAAAGAAATGTGTATTGAACAATAAAGGAAACTGAACTCTTACCTTTCAAATTGAATGTTTCAGAAGCGATAGCTGGCTTGAATGGAGTCATCTTTGAAGAATATTGGCCTTCAGTCAGTATGCTTTTCAATGGTTGAGAATAATTGTCAAAAATTATAATTAATGATTATTAAGTGAGTCAATAATATAGACCCTCCTTTTGTCCAGCATAGTGCTAGATAAGAGAGAATTTTTAAAGTAATTATGACATAAATTGAGAACCGGAAGTAACATATGAAATAAGTTGAAATACACTACACGATACTCGATAGTTTACAAAGCATAACCATGAACACTACCTTATTGGATTATATACTATTCTCTCTTTTGAGCTGGCATAAATACAATAGAGCAGACAATCAGGACTGATATAGTGGGACAGATTAAAATATTACAGAGGACAAGGAAAGGAGAAACCAATGTGGACTGGAGTAGTAGGCAATGTACTATTCTTTATTTACTTAATCATTTTAAAATCCATTTTCCCAGCTAGGTCCTATGGACGCTTCAATACTCATTCTTTAACTCAGTTAAACTTTAACTTTAACTCAGTTTTGAATAAACAATTAAGAGGGGAGAAGACATTATTAAAGGCAGGTGGATAGGAAAAAAAAAAATTCTGTAAACATTGCCATTGAAAGGAATACAAAAGAGAGGTGAATGTGTGACATTTATTTTAGAGCCACTTCCTCATTTTTACTAAACCCACTGCCTGGATTCCTTTGTGCACTGAACATGTTGTGGCCAAGTCTAATTTCTCATGGATGTTTTGTTCTGCTCATAACTCCTGCCAGAAATTCGGGGAATTGTTGTTCAGATCAACCTGGACAACAATTATGTGCTCTGTGCACATGTTTAACTAAACCATGATCAGAAATGATACTTCGCTGCAAAATGGCAAAGTTGAATAGGATGAGTGAACATTCCCTTGGTTTCTTTAATCTTCTTTGGGCCAAACAAAATAACTCAATACACATGCATGCATACACAGCTGAAGAGCTTTTAATTGCCTTTTAAGTGTTTTTGTGTTTTTGAAATTTTCCCAAGGCAGCTTGAAGAAACCATTGCATTTTAATGGTAATGGGGATAGGTACTAAAACGCCGAGGTGCCCGCACTCATAACAAGTCTCCCCCAAACCTCCCCTTATCCTTCTCCTGTCTCTACCTTTCTGTGTTACATCGTGGACCTCACGGGTGAAGGTCAGAAGAGATCACCATGGGGAAATCAGAGAAAGATAAAGGGAATCTTACCATTTCTCACCTCTTGTGTGTAAAAACACTTTCTACTTCTTCAGTCAAGGGGGCATATGGATCAGCCTCTGCCCTCGTATTTGAACTTGATCCTGACAAGTGATTGAGACAAGACAGAAAATGGAGTTCGTTTGAGCAGATGCATGTCTTTTTTTTTTTTTTAAAGCACATACACAATACCAGTACATTTAAAACTTAAAATTGACATATAAACTGGGCACAATAGTGTCTTATGACACTCTACTTACAAAACACAGAACCAACATAAAATAGCCAGGGAATAAATACAAGATTGTGTGGTAATTAACTGCTAAATTGTGAATTAAAAGCAATAAGTAACCAATAATATTATATTCATTTTCTCTCCTATGTAAATAATACTTTTTAAAAACATTTTTATTGGAATAACTATTCTACTCTCAGATTTATCACTATCTTCCAAAATGAAAACCATCCAAATTTCAACATACAGGATTCAGCTGCAACAGCTGTACCACTAAAAAAAAAATAGCAAATACAAACCTAAGATGAACATACTTGGCTAAACAGCATTTTTCTTCATTATTGGCTTTTTTGGTTGTTATTATTTTGGCTGAATTTGATTTGGACAACTGACATTCAACATCTCAAAATTTCTAACCCCTTCTCAGAGTCTCTGAGTGAAAATAGAAAAAATGAGGTAATTCAAAGTCAGTAAAATAGTAAAAGCCAAGAAATTCTGAAGGGAAAATAAAACCTTTTATAAACCAAGAGAAGGAAAAAGGCAAGTGGGTATAGAGAAACCAACAAGACAAACTTGAAGTAGAAGAAAAAAATAATAAAATGTATCATGTTCTTACAAAAATAAAATAAAATAAAATAATTGGCATAAGGAAATCAAAAGGAAAAGGAGAAATTCTAGAAAAAGATATTCTATGTGGTCAAGAGAGGGTTGCACAGGAGACAGAAGACGTGGGTTTCAGCCTCACCCATTGCTAACTGGTTTTGTGACTTTTGGCAGGATATTGCCTCTTCCTGGGTTTCACTTCCAACTCTGTAAAATTACTTTGCCTCAGAAGTGTCAGATCACTTCTGTTTCTCAAATTCCTTGAGAGGAGACATTTTTGCCTCTCTTTGTTTCTTCTTTTGCTATTGTTTACTACCAAAAACTTAAAACTAATGAACTTGCTACATTAGACTAACTGAAATAGCAAAGTACTAATTTAATACTGCCTGTTTTGACACATGAAAAGATACTCAACATCACTCATCATCAGGGAAATGCGAATCAAATCTACAATGAGGTATCACCTCACACCTGTCAGAATGGCGAAAATAAAAACCATAAGAAGCAGTAAGTGTTGGTGAGGATTTGGAGAAAAAGGAATCCTCATGAACTGTTGGTGGGAATGCAAACTGGTGCAGCTACTATGGAAAACAGTGTGGAGTTTCCTCAAAAAATTAAAAAAGAATTACCCTATGATCCAGTAATTCCACTACTGGTATTTACCCAAAGAATACAAAAATACTAATTCAAAAAGATATAAGTACCCCTATGTTTATTGCAGCATTATTCACAATAGCCAAAGCATGGAAGCGACCCCAGTGTCCCATTGATAGATGAATAGATAAAGAAGTGGTATTTATACACAATGGACTGTTACTCAGCCATAAAAAAAGAAAAACTTGCCATTTGCAGCAACATGGATAGATCTAGAAGGTATAATGCTAAGTAATGTCAGTCAGAGAAAGACAAATACCGTATGATTTCATATATGTGTGGGATTTAAGAAACAAAACACATGAACAAGGAAAAAAGAGACAAATAATAATAATAATAATAATAAAAAGCAGACTCTTAACTATAGTGGACAAACTGGTGGTTACCAGAGGGGAAATGGGTGGGAGGATAGGTGAAATAGTTGAATGGGGATTAAGAGTACACTTATCATGATGAGCACTGAGAAATATATATAATTGTTGAATCACTATATTATATACCTGAAACTAGTATACAACTATGTTAGCTATACTGAAAATTTTAAAAACTCAAAATAAAAAAAATACTGCCTATTTTCAGGATTAAAATAGTTAACAAGTAGGGTGAGTAAATGAGCCCCTGTTTCAACTATTCACAACTTCCCTGAGTGTATATAGGGTACTGATACACTAAGAATCTCTGATTGGCATGGTATCCCAGAAATACTAAATATTTCTTTAATGCTCTGTGTCTAAAATGAAGGCAAGAAAAGAGAAGGAGATTAATTTGTCTGTGATGACCAAAGATCAAATACAGACTGAGGGTTGTGCTTATATAAGGACAAAAGAAATTATCAGGGTATCTCTATGGATTGTAAATGTATTACTTCTACTTTCCTTTTAAGTATTTCATTTAGTTTTACCATTTTGATTATAATTCATGACCAAAATGAGAAAATCCCTACTAGAGTGCCTGTTACATGATAAGTGTTCAATAAATATTAGCTTATTAACTTGAAATTGTGTTTGTATTTCACAGCTTTTATTTTTCAAGTGAAAAGATGATTTAGCAAAGGCACATTCATGCATTAGTAGTAAAGGTAGAAACCATTAAGATAACAAGGGAACAGGATTAGGAAAAGGAAAGAGACATGGATTTATAAATTATTTTTTATTTTTCTTCCAAATTTTTATTTAAATTCTAGTTTATAAATTATTATTAAAAGGAATTTTTGCCATGATTTGTTCTACTTCCCACTCTGTCAATAATTAATGTCTACACACACACACACACACACACACACTTTAGAAATTCATGTCCACAGCAGGAGGAAATAATTTTAAAAATTAGTGAATTAGAGTTTGATTTATCACAAAAAGAAATCTTTTTTGATACTACAGTCTCTATCAGCATATGTAAAAAAAGTTTGTTTTATGTTTTTGTTTAAAGGGTCATTTTCCACCCGCATTACATTCAGAGCTTCTTTGTGAACAAAAAGCAGGTGTCTGACAAGACCTATCTATAAAAATAATAACAGAATACATGAAGCCCCTTCAATGTATAGAAGTTTCTTCCATCATGAAGGAGGAGTTGGTAGAGTGAGAATCACAACTTGGGAGAAGAGTCTTGCTCTGACTGGAAAAAGAGGATCATGACAGTTTAGGATGATTGAGAAAAATTAAGTGTCCTGATCTTTCTTCATGAATTTTAGTCACAAAAAATGAAGATGTGGAACCACTAAGGCAGGAAAACACGATTCAAAATCATCCCTTAGATTAATAGACAGAATAACAAAAAGGCACTTCTGCCTTTAAAATAGTTCCAAGAAGGATTGAACAGCTAGAGCAATTTAGAGACAGGAGCACTGAGAAGGCATTCAGCTTTATCTCACTGATGCATCTAGTTTAGAGAAAGAGAGGCTATTAAACCCAAAAGTGCTTAAAATATTAATACATCAAACTGCCAGGCAACTATAAACACATCAAGTGCTAATGCTTTGCAGTACTAAAAGCAAATACATGAAAGAAAGATGGAGATCAATATTAAAGAAGAATGAGGGAGCCCGAAGAAGGACTAATCAGTGATTGACACAGTTGAGGATGGTTATGAGAAAAGAGCCACATATTACTCTTCTTGATATTTCTTTAAATATTACTATAAAGTTTACTCATTTGGTTCATAGCTGAGAGTCTTGTATATGGCAGGCACTGTGTTGGGTAATAGGAAAATATTGGATGACTTGAAGTTTCCTATCCAAATGGAGTTCAACTTTTGTTGATTTAAAAAAGAAAACAAACAGAAATGAGTCATTAAAGTACTGAGTTATGGCGGTTGCACACACCCAAGGTTGGTATAGAGCGCAGCGGAAACACAGGCAGGAACCCCCACGCTGTGTGGGAAGGGTGGAGAAGGCATCTCAAGTGAGCGAAATCTGAGATAGTCCTTGAAAGATGAGAAGTTTGCTAGGCAGAGAGGGAAGAGAGGATATTCCAGACAGAATAAACAGTGTGAACAGTCAGGCTTAACTATCCCCCCATGTGATGGAGGAAGGAAAATTACCACTGAGGAAAGGCGAAGGACCTATCAAGAGCACTGTGAGGAGACCCCAGCCTGGTGGTAGTGCTACTTCCTCAGCCAGAATTGCAGGCACAGTAAGGATAAGGAAATAAAAGTTAGTCCAGAACCAGGTGAGCAGTGCAAAATCCATAAAGTGAAAGCAATCCCTGCACTATATGAAATATTGACTGAACCTAGATCCAGATTGATTTAAAAATGCACGAAACAAGAAATTATTTTATAGCAAACACTAAGGACTAATGAAAATATAGATGCTTAGTCCAGAGAAATAAATGTGGCAATAAACATGGAAAAGGGTCCAAACTAGCAATGTGCCACTTGTTTTCCTTTGCCCCGAATACTATTCAAATAGGTACATTGTGTAGATGTTATCATATTCTTCCCATCCTTCACAACATGTATGTGTACACATGTGTACACACAGAAGGGATAATGCAGATAATGCAGAACTACTTGGGACCCTCTGAAGGACATCAAGGAATCCATTTAGCTGGTAAAACTTACATGACGTCTCTCTGGTTTCTATTTCCAAAGGAAAAACATTGCACCACACTCAGAAACTACATGTGTTTTCTCCATCAGTAAATACATGTCATATGTCAAAATAAACTGGCCAAGAAAGTGTAAATAAATGATTCAGTACAACCCCATTACCAGTACTGGAAAAAACAATATAAAATGCAGAGTACAACTCCTACAGACTGTGAGTCAGGAACACCGTGTTTTCACATAATGGGTGGTACGTGCTGTAATGAGAAACAGAGGGGGGGTGGGGGGGCAGTGCAGAGAAAGCTGCCATGGTACCCTGTGGACTCAGACTCCCCATAACATAGCGAGATGCCCTGCCTTGGGGTCTGTCTCCTCCAAATGGAATTATAATGCTCCTCAAAGGAAAAAAACAGCTTAATATTCACCTTTTTACCTCAATACCCAACACAACTTAGACACCAAACAAATCCATTAGACTGAATCAACTTATACAACCAATAGGAGAGTCAAGAACTGTGATAATAAGGTCACTTATGTAAGCATCACTGTTCACTGTGTCTTAGAAATGATTAAATGGCTCCAAACAAGTGAGACACTGTGGTCGTTCATGGGAAGCCCAGACAAGAAAGAAGAGCAGAGAAGAGAACGAAGAGTAAGTGTTGTCAGTTACAAGGGCGGGAGCTCTGTTGGGGAAAGGGCCTTTGCTTCAGGTGTGGTAGACAAGAAAATACCATTCACTCCACTGACCAAGTTTCTAGGCACACGTTACATCACATTCTGGATATATCTTTGTGAACACTGACTTTATTAGGTCACGGGAGTTGTCATCAGATAACACAGCGCCTGGCACATCATGAATATCACAAAAATTATTGAATAAATATGTTTGAGTTTTTCCTCTCAAACTGGCTATTATTAACCGTAGTCTATCATTAACTGTAGCTGGGAACTGGCCGCACGTCATCCTCGACTGAGCTCGAGCCAGGGCAATAAGAACACTGCCAACATTCTGATAGTGCCAGGCCCTGTTCTGTGTTTTTCATATGCATTAACTCCTTTGGCCCCCGTTACTAATCCTATGGATCACTATGGTTATTGTCCTGATTTTGTAGAAGATGAAACTGAGGCATAGAGCAATAGGAGTGAGGGAGATGGTGAGACAAAGGTGAGGGTTCCTCCTGCCCCAGACTCCCACTGAGGAAGAGCTGACTGTTAATTACCTAGTCATGGGGAGAATGGATCCATTATTAGTTAGAGGTCACGTGTCTATGAGGAGATGACCAAGAGTGGAGGGTGTAACAAAGAAAGTGTGCCAGATGCAGGGGCTGGTCATCCTCCTGGGATGCAGTGAGAAAGATCAGAAACAACGCTGGGTTTTTCACGTGTCAGAAAGACCTGATGTCAGAAAGACAGTAGCAATGTAGGAAAGTCACAATTCTATACAGAGAAGTCGGGCTTAACTATCCCCCCGTGTGACGGAGGAAGGAAAATTGCCAATATCTTGTCAAGGTGACAGCTCCTCAATTCTGGGGTGCGCTGGAATGCATCGGCAACTCGCAGGGACAGAACTAGACTAAGCAAGGGCTGACTGACACAAGGTAGATCTAACCTATTTCAAGGCATGCATTTAATGCCCTTCGGAGTTTGAGAGCTCCTGGTTACTCAGGCTCGGACATTTATGCGGTGAAATTTCTAATGCATCATTGAAATTCAGGTCAACTTTTCAAGTGGCGTATGAGATTGCCCAGTTCAATTCGAACATCTACCCTCTACCATGAACACCTGCTCAAGTCAATGAATTCTCTTTATCTCCTGAAAAGAGCAAAAGTAATTAAGCATTACAGTTTTATTGATCTAATAAGTAACACACCTAATAAATACGTGAAGTTTGTGGCAGGGTCAGGGGACTCCTCCAGCCCGGTAATTAACCAAAATTTAATTTTCTAAGGAGGTGATGCTACAGGGGAAGATGAGGCTTTAACCTTCTAGATTACTTGGAACCCATAAATCTTCGGAAGCTCTAAGCAGTGGTTTCTGTGCATGTGTGTTTTTAATGGAAAGAATATCCTTAGCTTTTGCTTAGTTGAAGCAGTCAGGGATGTAGAAAAGATTAAGTAGTACAGGCATAAAGGAAATAGATTAGAATTAAGAAACTTTCCATAACTTAATCTACTGAGCTTTCCACACTGAACCAAAGGACTACCAAAAATTCTTTTCACCAGAGAAAGGTTAGCTGATCATTAGTACTCATGCTCTTTCCGTAGAAAACAGACATTTGTATTCTAGCAAATGCAAATACAGTATACATATGATGCAGTACACATCATAATAACCAGATGAAAGCCTGGCCTTGTCATCAGATCCTGAAGTTCAAATCCCAGACCCACTTCTTGCTGGCTGTATAAACTAGGAGAAGTTACCTAACATCTCTCTTGCTCAGAGTTCTCATCAGTGAAATGACTGTAAGTAACAATACACCTACCTTCTGCTGTTGAAAGGAATACCTTGAATTACGTTTACAAGGCCCTTATCAAAGCACCTGGCACTTAAGAAATTTAAGCTATGTGGCTATGATTATATAGTTGTGAGGAAATGTTATATTTAAAAAAATAATTTCCCCCAATTTGCAAGGATTTTTTTTTTCAGAGATTCACGATGGCTCAGCTGCCAGTCTTGAAGGACCAGGTCTCCATCTGCATTTACTGTATTGTCCTTTTGATTATTTTGTTAGGTACCAAGAAATCCATCATTTATAAGCTGCTTTTGTTTTCCAATGATGACATTTTGCCAGTTTTTTGACAAGTTTCCTCAAATATGAGTTGTAACTTAATTTTAAGTAAAACTTGAAACTCTTGGCATCTACACTCCCTTATACTTAACAAAATAAAACTTCCTATTCTTAAGACAAAAGGCTCAAAGAGTTCTTTCCAGTTTTTACAAAATAACATGTGTGTGCATAAGGAATTTTTGGTAATCCAAAAATATATAATTAAATTTTCCTTAAAGTATGTATTTTTTTTTAGCTCTTTTGTTTTTGATTAGAGGAGAAACATCTCCTAAACATTGAGTTAGTTCTCTGAATTTTTAAGGGTCAGATGCTTCAAGAAAAAAAAATTAAAACATTTAACCAAAATTGGGTTTTTTTTGAAAGTGGAATATGGTGTGTCTTATGGATTTACTTATGGAGAAGGGTAAGAGAGTGTATTCATGTGATGGGCTTTTTCATTCCTTGAGAGTCCACAAGCAGCTTGCCTTAAAATTATTGTCCACAGAGACACAAAAAAGAAGACCATGTGAAAATGGACAGATTGAAATCACAAAATACACACATACACACACACAGAGAGAGATCTAGAATACACACCCACCCTTTCTAACTTTATTGTCATGATCAAAATCCAAGCCCTTTTTATCTTCTGTTGCCTCTCCTACTGCAATAGCTTCCTACTCCCTACTTCTTTTTCTTCTTTCTTCTGACAGTTACAGCTGCACCTGCCTTAAGAGCATCACATCTTAGACTATTGCTTAATAAATACCAGCTTAAAAGCCAATCTCTCCTCACATTCTGGAGCCAGCACACCACTCCATTTCCCTTCTCAATCTTACAGAAAACGCTCCTACTGCATTCCAGTCATGTGGCTTGAGCGAGAACCATCCTGCTGTAGTGGATTTTGCCCTCCCCAGGATCTTAAGTCATGTTTTAGTTGTGTTGTCTACACTTTGCAGCCGAAAGAGTGTCTGTTATATAGCCTAATGGCAATTAGAATAAAAACATTCAGTTTAAAGTTCAGCTCAATGCTGTCTTATCCAGAAGGTGTCCCTGAGCCTCTCAGCTATATATAAGTAGTCTGCTCAGGTGTAATAGTTTATTTACCTCTCTCTTGTGGCACTCTCCAATTTCTTTCTAAGCTCCATAATAATATTAGGATGTATGTATAACTTCCTCCCTGTCTAAGCTCTTTGGAGAGTCTACAATAAATACCTGATACTGTTTGTTGAATAAGTGAATGACCGGATGGATGAGGAAAATAATCTTTGCAAAGGATTCTCTGAGCCTTCATGCTTTTTATCCAGATGTTTGGCATCACAGGGACACTTCGGAAAAGGAAATAAATTGGTAATAAATGATGTTTTCTCTGAGCTTCCATTCAAATCATTATGAACCAGTCACATCACCACAATGTTCTAGCTGCATGTTTGTGCTTCCTCAACTTTCATAGCCAAACACCTGCAGTTAACCAACCACACAGACCAGAGTATTTTTAACATGACTCAAACTGATATGGGAAGTTAACAACCTCTCAATGTCCAGCTGAAAACCAAACTGAACATCAGTATTTTCAGAGACTTCTTTAAAAACATGTGAAAGCCAGAGATTTTTCTCCTCTCATTAAGCAACGCCCTGGCCCGAGTATGCCGACCGCCTCTCTTCCAATGGAACCACAACATGGACGTCTCTGTTGTGAATACATGGAAAGGGTCAGGAAGTCCTAGAAGTTTCTACTTTCAAATGCTGTACATTTAGGTGTTTGACCTATTATTGTGGCAGACAACCGGATTGAAAGAAAATGCGACTGATCCTTTGCTTTCACAGCCTCTCTCACAGACCCTCCTTTTGTTTCAATCAATGGACTTCAAGTGTGAAATGCTACTAAAATTCTTTTTCCCTTTAGAGCAGCAGTAATACGAGCTCTACCACTACCTATCACTTTTAAACGAGGCTCCATGGCTTTCAAGATCCAGGTCAAATCTGGGCTCAAGGCACCAAAAATAGTTCCTCTAATAACTTTATGCTTTAGGACACTCTAAGCCAGCCTTACATTCTTCAAGATTACCTCTGTAAGATCAATAATACATGGCCAAATTTTTATCCTCTGTAACTAACACTATTTTATAAGGTTTATAGTTTGGTTTCTATTTTGTTTTGTTTTTTGGTTTTTTGTTTGTTTTTTTTTTGCAAGTAGACAAGATAGTATTTCATTTCGTATTTTGGATATCTTAAGAAAATGACAGTAAGAGATTCATCATTTATATTGTACATTGTGAATTGATGAATACGTTTTAAATTTAGTGGGATTATTAATGACCACATAGTAAAAGGAAAAAATTGTTTTGATCTGGGAAAAATATATATACATTTCTCTACTGAGCAAAACTCAAAACCATGTAACATACTGCTGATAAGAGATTTGCATATAAGCATAACCGATATCAAAATCTCACTTTAAAAGTTTTAAATACCTACTCTATGCATAACATCTCATTAGGTTTTAAGCAGCATCATACGGTTGACTTTCGTTTTCTCAGAGGCTAGTTGCATATTGGAGACAGGTGGTATACAAATAACCATCATGGTGTATCCTCAAGGAGTTCCTTTAGACATATTTCCTCGGGCTGCCCTTAAAACTAGAAGGTAAGTACACTACATTACTTGATCTAGATTATTATATAGATAGATAGATAGATTATTATTCCTTGACTTGTTTCTAAGGCTATGCATACTTAAGGTTGTTGCTTATGAGCCTTGAAATTTTCTATCCCCTAATCTATGGCCTACCAGCCTGATAATGAGATTAAAATTCTCACCATCACTATTATTCTTTTGGGTTATGTTATTATTTTTCACAGCATGGGTAGATCTGCAAACTGGGGAGAAATGGGGGAGAATACCAGAAACTTAGAATTTATTGGTAGATCTTTAAGCTACCTGCATGGTAAGTTCCTCTCTAACCTTCCACTCAAAAAAATTGCATTACAGCTTGCTCTTACCCTATATTTCTGGGCTTTTCTGTAATACACGAGTTTTCATTTGTCTCTAATTCTGATATTGTATGCAGCAAATAGATCTTCACCATGTAGGTGAGAGATTCACCTCGAACTCTTCTAACCAAATAACAAGGTTACTTTGCCTAGAAATCTTTTGAACTTCTCCCTGGGAACCCACCAGTGCACAACCTGGTACAGGTTGAGTTTCCTGGGGCCTTGGCTCTTTCCAGGTACTTTTGATAATCCCCGCACAAAGCACTGTGCTAGGCTAGACAGATATTAGCCAGGCACATGAAAGCCACCATCCCCTGAAACCTGGGCAACAAATAAGCCAAAAATTGGTAATCAGGCCATTGCTGCAATTCAGATTCATGGCACATAATTCAATATGCATTTATCAAAAAAAAATGTATGATATTCAAGACATTGAACAAGGCCCCAAAGAATTTCACACATTGAGATAAGGCAGAATCCCACAGAAACCTAGATGCCATGTCTTTTATTAATTTTTGCCTGTAGGGGAAAGGAGCTGGGAAATGGATATTTGGTTATATTTAATTTTGGTTTTGAGAGATGGGACCCAGGTCTTCCTAGCCTCGAAAGGTAATATAAAAGACTGGCAAAAAAAAGAGAATTTTTGAGGTTATTAGGCATTCATAATAAATTTTAATGATTAGTATTTATTAGTACTATTACTTAACATTTAAAACCCCAGTATTCTTTCCACCTGTAGGAATTTGCAAGCTCAGAGAACTAACATGTATTGGGCAGCTAATTCATGTCAAGCACCATACTAGGGATTGGGCATACATCTATGTGCATGGAGCAGTGCAAAGATGGACCTTGACGTTCCAAAATGTTGATAGGAAAACTAGTTCATGTTTTAATGCCTTCGGATTCCCATGAAATAACCTCTAGCTTGTCTGAAGCAAATTCCCAGGACATTAAACATGCTCATCTTCAAACCTAAATGTAAATAGATGAATTCTGAATTGTCAGCTGCTTGAAACTCACTCCATTATCAGTGCTGGACAGAGCCATGTTGGAAGAAAGGCAAAAGAAAAAAATATGCTTGGGGAAAAAAACAGAAAGAAAAAAGAAAAAAAATATGTGAGCATCTATATATATTTATCAAAATATCCTCTCATAGTTTAAACCAAGTGGAAAAAGCTAATGGAAGTTCTATAATCAAAATACTGTTCCCACACCATTGTCAACCCTCATACCCCCAACTGGCAGACGCTTTGAGGGCCTTGCTGCCTGGGAACTACAGGCTGGTTGGAAATAACTGTTCCTATTATACAATAATGCAGGATGGTAAAACACAAACAATAGCCCATCTTTATTTAAGATTTCAATGTTGTTCATCATGGATTTTTTGTGTTTTTATTTATTTTTAAAACATTATTCTAATTATTGAGTTTTTTCATGACTCCCCTAAATTTTTCTCCAAAGCAAGTGACTCTAATCCCAGCCCAGTCCTGTCCATTATTGTAATTAATCTAAGATTGATTTAAGTTCCAAAGTTTCTTTTCCTATCCAGCCTGTTCATTGAACCAAGCTGCTGGTACCTTTCCTGGGCAAGAGTCAAGTGATTAAAAAGTCAGACAGTGGCTGGAAAAGGAATTTTTAAAATGAAGACCAATAATGCCAAACAAAACAACAAAAAGGCAATGTATTAATATTTGAGATTTAACTTTTTTTTCCCTAATAGTTTTTCACTTGTGGCATTGAGAATGGTTTAATCGTACTTGGATTAACATTTAAGAATTTGCTATTTAGTGCATTATAATTCTTTCATATTTTGAGAGATACTTTTATAACCATTGTATTGTTTAAGCACGGCTGTGTAAATTAGATCCCTAGTGTAGATTTAAAGGAAATCAAATTTTAAAAGAAAAAGTACTGAACCCTTAAAAAAAAAAAAGAGTAATAGTTTTTTGTGACTTTTTGTCACTGTACATGCAGAGCCCATGAGTAATACAAGGATCCTGGTTAACCTCACTTCTAGACTGTTCCAAGTGGAAGAGACTACCTCTGGAGTCACTAACTGAGCACATTTTACTCAACTAAGTGGTCTGGATTGATTATGCAGAGATATAGTGAAGGTTTGCCTTTCAGTGAATGTTTCTTAAAAAAAAAAAAAGAATGCTGATTATTTACATACATAATAAGCTCACTGAAAGACAGAAAAATTTGTTTCTTCAGTGTTTTTGGTCTAAATCTTGGAGAGAAGGAACTATCCATAATAAACCAACTGGCCGAATGAATTCCTCTAAGTCCTTTAGAGACCAGAGCAAACATTCGAGGTTGTAAAAAAGTAAGACCTGAGTACATCTGCACACCAGTAAATGAACTCAGAAAACTCATTTCATGCATTCGTTTCCTACAGCTAACCAAAATAAAGTCCTAGAATCATAATTTGGGTCTGATTTGTTAGACACTATTAAAGTGTTCTAACGCTGTTTACGATGAAGAGTTCCAAGACTTTTTAAAAATCAACAGTCTGTATTCCTTGAGTTTCTAAATTTCCTTTTTTATTCCAAGATACCATTGCATTTATACACTACATCTTGCCATTCTTCATTCAGGGGCAAATCACTGCTTTTATTTTGTCCCAGGTAGATGGCATGTACACAGTTGACTCTATTTTCATTGCATTCATCTACATTTAGCTTTCCCCATCTTCCCCCTTTCTTTCAGAAAGAAGAGATCCTCTTCCCACCTGAACACACTTCGTGAATCACTTTTTTTTTAAAAGATTTTGTTTATTTATTTGACAGAAAGGAGCACAAGTAGGCAGAGAGGTAGGCAGAGGGAGAGGGAGAAGCAGGCTCTCTGCTTAGCAGGGAGCCCAACGTGGGGCTAGATCCCAGGACCCTGGGATCATGACCTGAGCCAAAGGCAGACGCTTAACCAACTGAGCCACCCAGGCGCCCCTCGTGAATCACTTTTAATTTTGAACCTCTGAGGAAATATTTCAGGAATGTCTTCATAACTTTTGTTTCCTGATGAACTTGTCACTGTTGTCAGAGTTAGACCTTATTTGAACCCCAACTCCAACACAGACAAACCAAGTGACCCTCATTTAGGCAAATTATGTTACCCTCTGACCTCCTTTCTCATCAGCTTCATGTGGATAGTAGTGCTGACCTCCAAGCAGAATTGAAGGGAGTAAAGCAATAACATATCTAAAGTGCCTACTACCTATTACAAGCTATTTCAAACAGTTGAACTCAACAGACTCTGCCTTCCATCCTTTCCTAGTCAGGCAGGAACTTACTGGAATGAAATGCAATGTATCTCCTGCAAAGTCCATGGAAAACAACGTGGACTGTAAGCATAGGATACTAACCTCCGTGCCCATCTAATGTGGTTGGGTTTTGCTTTTGTTAGTTCGGGTAGAAAAGTCAGTCAAAAGCTGGCTTTGCCCTATCTTTTACAGAACTTTCCTAGAGGGATATAGTAAAATGATTTTCTTTCCACTTCTTTGGTGATTTTCCAGTTCCCTAAGGGTCATATTTGCTGAAGTATGCAGTAATTTTTTTTTGAAATCTTCCCCCCCCAGGAAAGCTTAAGATGAAATCTTAATTTCTTAAACGCTGAGTGTTTTGTTAAATTCCCATCACAAGTTTTCATGACCTGTGGTAAGAAAGACTTTTAGAGAAGACCACAGAGACCCCAGGACACTGCTGCTTGCAGATAGATACTACTGTTTCTGGAAGGCATTGAATAAAAAGTGCTAAATTGTTCACTTCAAACATTGCCTTGGTTTCTACATCAAATAACAAAGATTTCTGAAAAAGTTTTATGTTTTTATTCCAACTTCTAGACAGACTTTTTTGCTTTCTTCAACAAAAGCTAACTTTCTTTTCCTTTACTTATTCCCAGTGGGGCAAACCCTCATTCTATGCCTAAAAACCCATCAGTTCCCTGCCTCAGGGCAAAGCACCATTTGATGTGAATGGGAGCTCAAATGTGGCCCAAAATGTGGGGACAAGATACAGAGATGAGACTGTAAACCAGACCATGAAAGTTAATATTCATAACCTCAGACTTCCTTCCCATGATTTTCAAGTAAGAGAATGGAAATATATCCACATTAAAGAAAAAAAAAAAACCTCTTGTTATTCTTGCTAGCTTTATCATTAAGTTATTTGGAAAGATAGTTAGCAGAGAGGAGGGGGAAAACTACAGAAACTTGAACTAGAATTACAAGTCCAATCCTGGTTTTCTCTGAAGGATTTAGTCTAGCATTTCCCACATGTTTTGTTTTCACAAATTTTTCAATGCATCACCAGGTTTAACCACTGTGTATATCATATTTTTTCTGTGCCAAAACATTATATGACACTCTAAAAATCAGCTTTTCTGAATTAAAGTGAAATTAACTCAGACAATCAATGAAACATTATAAGTTACACTGATTCTTATAAATGTCCTTTAATCACAGGTAATCACAGGTAACCTTGGTTAAATCCCCATTCTTCTTGTACTTAAGTCTCAAAAGTGATAATTATTGTTTAATTATCAAAGATTTGTGCCCACATTATTTATATTTTATTTAAGCTTTCAATGGGAAAAACTGAGGGGAATTATTATGATTTCCCTTTCAACATCTCAAAATGAAAAATTTTCTGTGGCCATCTAGAGACGATTTCTCGCTACCCAAAATGATAACAATGGATACTTCTAGATCAGTATGGATGATTTTCCCTTTCTCTCTTTCTTTATACTTTTTTTCTCTATATTTTCTAAATTTTCTACAATAAGCATGTTCTGTTTTAGTAATAAGTAAAAAGTATTTTGATCAAATGTGGTATAAGCTAACTTTCTCCAAGGACAAAGCTCCCCACTGTTTTGTGGAGAAGATATGTTTTGGGGCGCCTGGGTGGCTCAGTCGGTTAAGCGACTGCCTTTGGCTCAGGTCATGATCCTGGAGTCCCTGGATCGAGTCCCGCATCGGGCTCCCTGCTTGGCAGAGAGTCTGCTTCTCCCTCTGACCCTCCCCCCTCTCATGTGCTCTCTCTCATTCTCTCTCTCTCAAATAAATAACAAAATAAAATCTTTAAAAAAAAAAAAAAAACTCAGGCAGGAGCGCCTGGGTGGCTCAGTCGGTTAAGCGACTGCCTTCGGCTCAGGTCATGATCCTGGAGTTCCGGGATCGAGTCCCGCATCGGGCTCCCTGCTCGGCGGGGAGTCTGCTTCTCCCTCTGACCCTCAAGATCTCTATCTCATTCTCTCTCTCAAATAAATAAATTTAAAAAAAAAATCTTAAAAAAAAAAGAAGATATGTTTTGAACAAGATTCTGAAGGGAAGTAGTGTTGCTTGGCAGAGAAGAGAAGAGGAGCAATGCTTCAAGAGTAATGACAGATAAAGATGATTTCAAAGAAAGTATCATCTGGTGGCCAACCTTAAAGCACATGTGAAAGTGCTTAGAACTTATGGAAATTTGTTTTCAACTGTAATTTTCCTAGTGAGAATTGTGCAAAAGCAAATTTGTATTTTGTAATGACAATTCCTATAGCAATATTTGCACAAGCTACAAACTTTGCTCATATATTCTCTTTGATTTATTTGATTGATTACTTCTCTGTCCAGTTCATTGGCTTTCAAACATCTCTATTCATAACACACTGAAAAATACATTCTCTATGACAACTCAGGATGCACGTATACACATTCACATTGTTACCTAGCTCTAATTCAATACCTGTCTGTTGAAACTGTTCAACTGCTATACCTGTCCTTGCAACACTCCTCTTCTGTTCTCTTTTATTCTATTATATTCCATTCCATTTAAAAATACTGGCCATGTCCTACTAAATTAATTCTATGATGTACTTGTGGATAGAGGTCCATAGCTTAAAAAACACTAGCTTAGTACATTCTTACGTGACAAAGTCCCCCTGCCTGAAAGCAGAAGGATAGCAAATATATTATTGCAGCAGTCCTGGCTTGATTTTAAATGCCCAGGCCCATGGAGATATTAAAGACAAAATAATGTTCTAGAAACAGAATCTTTGGGACTTATTTAGGGACATTTCAGTGGAGGCAAGAAAGAGAGAGCTAAGATAACTCTAGTGTTATATACCTAAAGGATCTGAGGCCATTCTTCAGACAGTGTTGGAAAATACCAGAAATGAGCAATGATTTGAGGGTATGATATGGTCTTCATTTTTTTTTAAGATTTTATTTATTTATTTGACAGAGAGAGAGTACAAGCAGGGGGAGAGGCAGAGGGAGAGGAAGAAGCAGGCTTCCCGCTGAGCAGGGAGCCTAATGCGGAGCCCGATGTGGGGCTCGATGTGGGGCTCGATCCCAGGACCCTGGGATCATGACCTGAACAGAAGGCAGACACTTAACCAACTGAGCCACCCAGGCGCCCCTATGATATGGCCTTTAACTTTTTACTTCAGACAGAAAATTTTCAATGATTTTTCATTCATTTTAAAATGATCGAACTTCTCAATTTGTCTTTTTCTCCTGTTTTACTTTTTATGACTTTTATGTTCCCCCCCATTAATTTATAACTATTACACAGGAAGTTATTCTGATTTCTACTTCTTTCTTCAGTGAATTTTAAAGTGAACATGGTATTCTGCAAGGACATATGTGCCAGACATTTTGAAGAACAAACTGGTTTACTGAAATCATATTTCTTAAAAAGTTGCATGTGTGCAACTGAAAGGCATATTCTCCACTTGAAAGAGGGAGGAGTTTGACCTAAGATAGGACTTAGTTCAAATCCCAGCTCCTGACACTTAATAGTCTTAAAATCTTGGAGAAGGGCATAGCTTCTTGATTAGTCAGAATGGTTTGAGTGGCACATGATACAATCCCAAATCAACCTGGTTTGAGCAAAAAGGGAAATTGTTGGCTTCCAAGGCTGAGTTATCCTATAAATATTGATTATAGAAATCTACGGCTTCCTCTGTTGGTCCTCCTGTCCTCTCTGTTGGCTTTATTCTCAGTCTCACAAGATCTGTCTTCGAGGTAGGAAAAAAAAGATTCTTAACAGCTCCAAATTCACATTCTATAGCTTAACAACTCCAAGGGGGAAAAGAATTGCTTTCCCATGTGTTCCAGAAAAATGTCCTGAGGTTAATGCTAATTGGTTATAACTTCCCTGAGTTGGGTCATATGCCCATCTCTGAACCAGGTGCTGCAGCAAAAAGGATGCCCTGCCTTCATCAGCTAAGCCTGGAACAGGAATCCCATAGAGCCAGGGAAGGAGCCAACCATCTGAACTACATGGATGGAGAATAAGAGGTATCCAAAGGAAAATTAGGACATACTTTTAAGGAGAAGAGGCAAAAAATAACATGTCCACTTTATTTTTTAAAGCCTCGTTCCCTTATATCTAAAATGTGGATGATATTGCATAAGGTTAGGGTGAAGATTAGAAATAGCCAGCAGGTAAAGACCACAGCAAAAGTAGGTACTCAATGAGAGCAGATGACAAATGATAAAGTAAATGAGATAAGACAATAACAAGAAGTGAACCTGGGTAAAAGGATAACAGTTTCCTTTTACTATTTCTATTTTATTTTTTAAAATTTGAAATTATTGGGGCGCCTGGGTGGCTTAGTCAGTTAAGGGTCTGCCTTTGGCTCAGGTCATGATCTCGGGGTCCTGGGATCCCACCGGGCTCCCTGCTCAGCGGGGAGTCTGCTTCTCCCTCTCCCTCTGTCGCTCCCCCTGCTTGTGTTCTCTCGTTCTCTCTCTGTCAAATAAATAAATAAACAAATCCTTAAAAATAAATAAAAATAAATTTTAAAAGATTAAAAATTATTTCAATATAGTGAGTTTTTTATTTTTATTTTTATTTATTTTTTAATATAATGAGGTTTTTTTTAAAGATTTTATTTATTTATTTGACAGAGAGAGACAACGAGAGAAGGAACACAAGCAGGGGGAGTGGGAGAGGGAGAAACAGCCTTCCTGCCGAGCAGGGAGCCCAATGCAGGGCTCTATCCCAGGACCCATGACCTGAGCTGAAGGCAGACACTCAATGACTGAGCCACCCAGACACCCCAATATAATGTTTTTTAAAGAGTAGTTTCTCAAAAACTATTATAACTGTTTCTCCCAAGCCTAGCTCATCAATATTCATGGTTATGAAATCTTTATAAGAGGCTTTCTTTTTGGTCCTCCTAAGTGTGTTAGAATCTTAAACTATTAACAAAAGCAATTTAATACAGATGTTAGGTGCTAGAATATTTAAACAAACAGTTGTGTTGTTTTTTTTTTTTAATTCACTGAAGCCAGGTGAAGATGGAGATACTGTCACATTCATAATTTGTTATCAATCATCATAAATATTATAAAATACCAATCTGAGGAAATTCTGTTGCTCACCAGAGATACCCAGAGAAATCATTTTTGGAGTGAAATCATTTTCCAAATAAAGTGATTTGGAAAAATGACTTCATTCCAAAAATGAGCTCTTGGTCTTTGGTGGAGAACCTAATCAACCACACAAGTGATGGGAGAGTAAATGAGCAAAAAGATCTGGAGGGGACCACCAAGACTTACTTAGGGATTTTTAAAAATTACTTATATTTAAGTTTACAAGGAAGAAAATTTTCTGAGTCATAAAAAAAGATGATTGTAATACTATGTGGAATCTTGATTTGCTCAGGGAGTCAAATTCATGATGTATCACATAATCAGATGTGGTTTGTACTGCATGATGTGAAGCACTCTGGAATCCTCCTTCTTGCTGAGGAATAAGTGACCGAATCCTCAGAACGTGGAAGAGGCCGGGTATACAATTCTTGAAAGCATCAGATTCACGGCCTATGTAGAGGAGTCCATTTCCTCATAGTTGAAAGCCAAACCTCAGTTATGGGCCCCGGAATATGTGGCCACATTAACAGTGAGATTTGAGCAACCTGCATAAAAGTGGAATTCAAAGGGCACCTGGGTGGCTCAAATGGTTAAGCATCTGCCTTTGGCTAAGGTCATGATCCTTGAGTCCCAGGATTAAGCCCCACATTGGACCCCCTCATGCTCTCTGTCTCTCTCTCTCTCTCAAATAAATAAATAAAATCTTAAAAAAAAAAAAAGGTGGCATTTAGGATGTAATGTCTGTAATCCTAAGATTTACTATCCTAAAAAAATGTGTCTGTTCACTTCTTATACTCTTGAGCTCGCTAAGGGGGAGAAAGGGTAATGTGGAAATGGGCATGAAGAACAGGGAAAAAAAGAAAACAAACAGAACAATAAAAGGAAAAGAGGCTAAGCACCAGAGTTAAACCTGACTTACTTTCATTTTTTTTTCCCTTGGGCAATCTGACTGAAAGCTAAGGTTTATGAAAAAAAATAAGAACTTACATGTCTATGTAAGTATACAGACCAGAAGAGACCATTTTACTTAGATTGGCCCAGCGCCCATTTGATAAGTGGGAAAATTGAGGTTTAAAGATGTTGAGTGATGTAGCTATGATAGTGTGCAAAAGAATGAGAATTCTGAGGTGAGGGAAAGCACTTTTCTGAATTACAAGGAAAAAAATTTACATGGAGAAACTACATAATTCAGCACAGACACACAGATAAAAAAGCAAATGAATCCTTAGATGACCACAAAACCAAAAGTGTTAATTGTTTAAGAATTCTGTGGCTTACCCTTTCTTAGTCTGCTTAATTTAGTAGCACACATCAGCAATGGGTTTGTGGGCATTTATTTCCAGATTCCTCCTGAGTGAACACCAGGGCAAATGCGAGGAGTCAGGTAGCAGAAGAGAGTTAATCCTTCTGGAGAAAACCTAAAGTAAGGATTCCCCTTCTAAGTTCCTGAACCTAGACATAAAAGGTTTTTTTGTGTTGCCATGCAGTGTATGTTTGTTGGGTTTTGGTTGTCTGCATTTGTTCCTCTTGATTTGACGAAACATTCTCATCCCTTTGAGTGTGTTCCCACTTCATTGTTGTGTGTGCTGAGATCATCTATCCAAGAGCCTGTAGTCAAGTGGTAGGCCCATGACTCAAGCTAAACCAACTGGGTTCTCCTTCGAAGGACTTTAAATCATGAGTCAAAACGCAAAGACCTAAAGCCTGGAGAGGTGTTTAATTTTAGGATAGAAGAGACTGCCCACCATTTCCTGCCACCTGGACTCCTCATTCCTGTCTTTCCCTGAATCTCCACCTTCCCTTTAGTTCAGTAGAGCTATGCAATATCATTTTAATTCATATATTTTCTCTGTAAATCTTAGCCCTCAGGTTACGGCTTAATAGGGGGGCTGCTGTATCTCAAGATCTAGCACATTGCCTGGCATTTAGATGATCTTTTGTAAATATTTTTTGAATGACTGCTGTGATCAAGGTAAATGTTGGTCAATTCTAGGACCAAATTCAGTGGTGGTACCACTGAAGCATATAGAATGATGACTTGCTCTTGGGGTATGTCTAGGGAAGAAAGAATATGATTGAATAAGTCATCCTTTTACCTCCTGCAATGCCTTATGCAGAGTAGGTGCTCAACAAATATTTGACTCAAAAACATGAAATCCTATAAAAATGTGTTTCAGGGAAAAACTGATATAATTTCACTAACCCTTTTTTACAACCTTCTAAGATTTGTCATATTGTACCGAATAAGCCAGGATAGACAGGAAAAAACGAGAGCCTGCCAAAGTTGGGAGTTTTCATCCCCCTGCACTTCTGCCATGGAGTAGTTTTACCATCCTCTGAGAGCAATAGAGGCAAGTTCTTTCTCATCCAGCTCTAAGGAATAATAAACAGCCTTGGCTTTCTTTGAGTGCCAGAGCCAGTAACAGGAAAAGCTAGAGAAAATTCTCAGGAGGAAATGCTAATTTGACCCCTCTCCACAAAATGTTGACACTTGACCGCTCTGTTTTTTCAGAGTCTGACACCAAGGTGTTATCAGGGCAGAGGAGTTCTTTTTGAGTTATAAACAGGGCTTGGAGCTCTTTGAAGAGAGCCAACATGGGCTCTGGGAACTGGAAATGTTTATGGGGTCTATGTAAGATTTGGAGAACTTGTGACAATGTATTTTTTGCCCATAACCTTCTTAGTCTTTGCTTCTGGGCCTAAAATAACATTTTTTTTTCTTTTTTTAAAACCAAAGGTAAGCACTGGAAAAACTGTGTATTTATGGAGAATAGATCAAGAAAGCCTTAAGGGTAGAATATTGCCAACATCTGCCACTTTAGCATAGTGCAAATAGATTAAAATAATGTCCCAAACCCCAGCAACAGCTCTCTGTCAGAATCCTTCCTATCCCACTCAGACTCCTGCATGTCATAAGCATTGACAAGTAGAATACCAAGGTGCCCAAAGGAAGCTTTCAATATTTGGGACACACTTGAGTGTGAATAAAGTCAGCCCCAAGGTTTTGTCATTTGGGACAAGTGACATGTTTGTGCATGTCAATTCTAGGATCAAATGGATGAACAAAAGTCAGAAAAAGAGTTTGAGTACTCAGCTTTCTGGTCACCAACTGGAAAAATTATTTAATCTCCGAGTCTTGGTTTCCTCATCTATAAAAAGATAATAATTTTTATAAGATTCTTGTGAAGATTAAATAGAACAATAAACATGAAAATATTTTGTCTACTGTAAGGCAATAGACAGCAGATGATGATGATGACGATGATGATGATGATGGTGATAAACAAAAAGCAATAAAGAAAAAGATGTTTACAAATAGGGCAAAGGATTCAAACCACACCAAAATCTCTAGAGAACTCAGCCATCTTTGCTGAAAGTCTTTGTTGTGTTTTTTCCTGCCAAAACTGGAGGTTTTCTGCCACTGTTCTGTTTTTCTTTAAACAACAGTTCTTTTCATGACTTCTAGGTGAGGGCTTGAAGTTCCAGCACAGGAAATGAGAGTGGTGGATGAGAGAACTCTGAGAAAGTGCTGTGGTTTCACATCACAGTTAGGGTGGTCCCAGGAAACCCGTCCTCTGAACATGATGTCTCTACTCCTGAAAGGAAGGAGAGAAACCAAGGTAGATCTCTGGGTTCCGGGTAAAATTACAGCCAGCAATGGTTCTGCAGCTTTGTAACTGTCTTCTGATTCTACCAGTTTGGGTCTGTTCTAGAATATTCAGGTGCCGTCTTAGAGCCTTGTCTCAACAAGTGGTGATGACAAGGCCGGTGAGTTTATTATGAGGAAGCTGTTGTAGGGTTAGGCCAAGTAAGTTTCACTGTCCTTTCTAGGTCCACCCCCTCACTCTCCAAGGACACGTTCTGTGGCCTTAGAAATTACACAACTTCCACGTGTCCTGGATGCTTCCAGTGATCACTCAAAGGGCTTTTACAATAGTTTCTGATGGCCTCTTCTTCCCATTTTCCTTCCTCAGTCCTTCAAGGCTTCTCTCTCTTTGTCCCCTTACGTCTGCTGCTAGGTCTGTAAAAATGCACAACACGTAGTGTGCTGATTTTGATCAGACCCAGTAGCCTCATAAAAGAAAAAGAAAGAAGGAATCAGGAAAACATTTATATATATAATAAAGAACGCTTATAATTTTTCCATTTGCTCTGCTTGATTGCTAAAATTTAAACATTCAAAGATTTCGTCAACCAGTCTGTCGGTATGTCAAAAATCATAAAAACAAATGTTCATAGAGTACAAAGCCTTCTACTAAGTGAGGAACATTATCAAAAACAGGCAGTCCCCTTCGTCAAACATTTTAGAATCCCCAAAGGACTTACAAAAATTAAAATTCCCACTGGATTTCAATTTGCAAAGGGTATTTTATAAAACTACTATGTTGTCCATGTCAATTTTTAAAAATATTTTTCATTAAGATTATAAATTGACAAGCTCAGTGCAGAAAAAAAAATTGGTTTAAATACAGATAAATATAGAGATCACCCATAGTCTTACCACCAAATTTAACTGCTCAAATAAGTTTGCTCTATTTTTCAGAGTTGTGCCTGTCTTAGGTGTATAATTTTCTAGTCTGTTTTTTCACTTATGAGCATTTCCATTCATCAGAAAACATTTATGTGAAGAGTTTCAATGAATGTTTGTTAAATAAAAAGTAACAGATGGTATATTAGTAAATAGAATAATAAACATTCATTAAAATTCAATTCAAGAAAAAAATTTAATTAACTACATATTTAAATATATATTTTATATGTTAATATATTTAATATATTTTTATTTAATGTATCTCTTTAATATATTTTAATATATATTTAAATACACTTGTATCTTTGATATATATTTTACATATTAAACATATGTATATGTTTAATATGTTTAAAATGTTAGTATATACGTGTCTAATATGTATTAAAGGATAAGGGATAGATGCATCTAGAGGTGGTTTTATGCTCTTTTAAATAATTGATGTGGTGAATATTTCTGTGCCTAAGTTTGTCTGCATCTTGGATTATTTCCTTAGGATATATTTCCCAAGTGGAAATATTAGATCAAATCATTAGAACTTTTTTTCTGTGTTATAATTATTTGAGGATCTTGACAGAGGGCACTATAGCAAATCCTAAGCCAATTTCACATCAATCTTCATTGAAGCCATGAAAGAACGTGAACCCTTTTTAATAATAGATAATGTATTTAGCATTTTACCTGAGCTCTTCTAAATCCATTATATGGTGGATCTCGTTTAATCCTCCCAACAACCCTGACAGGTAGGCACTATTTAAAACCCAATTTAACAGCATAGGATAGTGAGGCCCAGAGAGTTTAAATAAGTGGCCTGCCCAAGGTCATAGCTAGGGATGGTCAGGGTCAGCATTTGAACCCAGGCAACCTGACTCCAGGACCTTTATGCTTCACTACTACCAGCCCACTAAAAAGACAGAAATTCTTCAGCTCTCAGGGCAGAAAAGAAAAGTAGCAAACCTTCCCCCAATAAAATGTTAACTTAGTGTTTATTATCTGCTTCCTTCCATGAAAGAGAATGATCTAACCTGGGATGAACCCCATCATGGAGCACACCGGCCAGGGAGGCTGAGTTAGGATGTTGCTGAAAGCAGTGCACATTCTGAGAAGGAAAGTTCCAGGGAAAACCACAGAGGGGTATAGTAGAAACTCCATTCAGATATTCAGACATTGCTGTCAACTAATGTCTCCAGGTTTAACGAAGTATAACTGAGCACACAGAGCAAGAGTGAGGAAAATTTGGTTTGGATGGACTGTGGGAACCAGAAAACAAGAGTTGGTCAGGTAGGAAAAGCTCATCCATTGACAGTAAGTGCCTTAGGAAAGAACACGTGTCTTTTCCTGTATTTATATCCCAGCCAGCACTCAACACACTGCCTAGCATATAGAAGCCCTCAGTAAATGGTAGTTGAATGAAAATAAACTATGCTACTTGCCAGAGAGCCTCCAAGGCCAACCCTCCAATGGAGGACAAGGGAAACCGTCCTACTTGGACGTGACCTGTATGAGATCAAAGGGATGGCTTGGTAGAAAGCTAGTGGATGTGCAGGAAGAGTGAGTGAAAGTCTAGTGAAACAAAGACCTAAATAAAAGAGATAATTTCCTGTTTTAGAGATGTAAGAAAGGATGTGTTAGAATTTAGTAAATCATGGGGCGCCTGGGTGGCTCAGTTGTTGGGCGTCTGCCTTCGGCTCAGGTCACGGTCCCAGGGTCCTGGGATCGAGCCCCACGTCAGGCTCCCTGCTCGGTGGGGGGCCTGCTTCTCCCTCTCCCACTCCCCTTGCTTGTGTTCCCTCTCTCGCTGTGTCTCTCTCTGTCAGATAGATAGGTAGAATCTTTAAAAAAAAGAATTTAGTAAATCATGATGTGAAAACCAGAGGCTTTCTACCCTATCCTTGAATCCAAGATGTTAACACAGAAAATGTTTTGATTCTATTTATGAATTCAGATATTTTAATCAGAATTATAGTAACATTTAAAGTTTTTATTTAAGAAAAGTTTCTTGTGCAAATTGTCATTAAAATAGAAGAGAAGGGACTGACAACAAAGGGGTAAGGGAAAGGCCAAGGTAAGGAAGATAGAACCCCAAGGATGCTCAAGCCAGGGCAGGCCTGGAGTTCTAAAAAAAAGTTATGCATGTGGTTATTTAACTTCCTGTGATTTATACAGTTTTAACATATTACACTTGATGTAATTTTTACAGATTGAAATATTTGGCTTTATCACTTGATATCTTATATCATTTGCAGTTGGTAACTATGGCTTCTATGCTGCTGTGGCCCATAAATATTAATACAGTACCATATGACCCCAAATTTTAAATGATGCTGATAAGACTGCAAAAATGATAATGGAGAACTTTTTCCATATCCATCTGCTTATCTCCCAATCAATTCAAAGTTCACTTGAAAATGTTGGACAATTTTATATGCCTGCTCTTTCCAGGTTTTTGGGTTTTTTTTGTTTTGGCTTCTTACGTTTTTATTTTAACTCCAATTAGTTAACACACAGTGTTATATTAGTTTCAGGTGTACAATATAATTGTTCAACAATTCTATACATCATCCATGTTCATCATGATGACATGTAGTGTAGAGTTTACTTAAAATTAAAAAAAAAATTTTGTTATAAAAAAGCACTCCTTAATCCCCTTCACCTATTCCATCCATCTCCCCACACCCTTCCGGTAGCCATCAATTTGTTCTCTATAATTAAGAGTCCATTTCTTGGTTTGCCTTCTCTCTCTCTCTTTTTTTTTTCCCTTTGCTCACTTGTTTTGTTTCTTAAATTCCACATATGACTGAAATCATATGATATTTTCTTCAAACTTTTCTTAAATAAAAACATTAAACTGACTTATTTTGCTTAGCATTTTTCTCTCTGGCTCCATCCATGTAGTTGCTAATGGCAAGATTTCATTCTTTTTTGTGGCTGAGTAATATTCTATTATATATATATATATATATATATATATATATATATATATATATATACCATTATATATATATATACACCATTATATATATACACATATATATAAATATATATACCATTATATATATATACACCATATATATAAATATATACACCATTATATATATATATATATATTCCATTATATATATATACACCACTTCTGTATCCACTCATCAATCGATGGGCCCTTAAGCTGCTTCCATATCTTGGCTATTTTAAGTAATGCTGCCATAAACATAGGGGTGCATGTACCCCCTTGAATTAGTGTTTTTGTGTTCTTTGGATAAATACCAATTAGTGCAATTGCTGGATCATAGGGTAGCTCTATTTTTAACTTCTTGGGGAAACCTCTATATTGTTTTGCACAGTGGCTGCACCAGTTTGCATTCCCACCAACAGTGCAAGAGGGTTCCTATTTCTCCACATCCTTGCCAACACCCGTTGTTTCTAGTGTTGTTGATTTTAACCATTCTGACAGGTGTGAAGTGATAACTCATTGTAGTTTTGATTTGCTTTCCTTAATGATAAGTGATGATGAACGTCTTTTCATGTGTCTATTGGCCATCTGTATATCCTCTTTGGAGGAGTATCTGTTCATGTCTTCCGCCCATTTTTAATTGGATTATTTGGGTTTGGGGTATTGAGTTTTATAAGTTCTTTATATATTTTGGATACTAACCCTTTATCAGCTATGTTATTTGCAAATATCTTCTCTCATTCAGCAGGTTGCCTTTTAGTTTTGTTGATGATTTTCTTTGCTGTGCATAAGCTGTTTCTTTTCATGTGGTCCCAATAGTTTATTTTTGCTTTTGTTTCCCTTGCCTGAGGAGACATATCCAGAAAAAAAGTTGTTACAGCCGATATCAAAGAAGTTACTGCCTGTGTCCTAAGATTTTTATGGTTTCAGGGGTCACATTTAAGTCTTTCATCCATTTTGAATTTATTTTTATGTATGGTGTAAGAAAGTGGTCCAGTTTCTTTCTTTTGCATGTTGCTGTCCAGTTTTCCCAGCACCATTTGTTAGAGATTGTCTTTTTCCTGGATATTCTTTCCTACTTTGTTGAAGATTATTTGATCATATAGTTGTGGGTTTATTTCTGGGCTCTCTATTCTGTTCCATTGATCTATGTGTCTGTTTTGGTGCCAGTACCATACTGTCTTGATGATTACATCTTTGTAATATAACTTGAAGTCCAGAATTGTGATGTCTCTAGCTTTTCTTTTCTCTTTCAAGATTGCTTTTGCTATTTGGGGTCTTCTGTGGTTCCATACAAATTTTAGGATTGTTTGTTCTAGTTCTGTGAAAAATGCTATCGTATTTTGAAAGGGATTGCATTAAATGTGCAGATTGCTCTGGGTAGTAGAGACATTTTAGCAATATGTGTTCTTCTAATCCATGAACATGCAACATCTTTCCATTTCTTTGTGTTATCTTCAATTTCTTTCATCAGTGTTTATAGTTTTCCAAGTGTAGAACTTTCACCTCTTTGGTTAGTTAGGTTTATTCCTAGGTATCTCATTATTTTTGGTGCAATTGTAAATGGGATTGATTCCTTGATTTCTCTTTCTGTTGTTTCATTATTGATGTACAGAAATGCAATGGATCTCTGTATATTGACTTTGTATCCTGTGACTTCATTGAGTTCATTTATCAGTTCTAGTAGTTTTTTGGTGGAGTCTTTCAGGTTTTTTACATAAAGTACCATGTCATCTGCAAATAGTGAAAGTTTTACTTCTTCCTTACCAATTTGGATGCCTTTTGTTTCTTTTTGTTGTCTGATTGTTGTGGCTAGGACTTCCAGTATTATGTTGAATAAAAGTGGTGAGACTAGACATTCCTATCTTGTTCTTGACCTTAGAGGAAAAGCTCTCAGTTTTTACCCATTAAAGATCCTTCTTAGCGTTTAAATAAGTATTCAGAATTTTGCTGTATTTATTGGGAGGGCAGTGTTAACTGGTAGTTAAGAATACAGCCTTGGGCACCTGGGTGGTTCAGTCGGTTGAGCGGCCGACTCTTGATTTAGGTTCAGGTCAGGATCTCAGAGTCCTGAGATCAAGACCCACGTTGGGCTCTGTGCTCGGCTGGAGTCTGCTTGAGATTCTCTCTCTCTCTCTCTCTCCCTCTGCCCCTACCCCCTTCTCGAGCACTGCCTCTCTCTCTCCCTTTCTCTCTCTCTCAAACAAATAAATAAATCTTAAAAAAAAAAAAAAAAGAATATAGCCTTTAGGACCTGGATTCCAGTCCCATCTCTGCCACTGATTGGCTGTGTGACCTTGAGATAAGTTAACTGAGCTTCAGAGTTCTCCTTAGAAAATGGAGAAAATAATATCTATTTAATAGGGCTGTTGTAAGACAGAAATGACATGATATATCTTAGCACAGTGTCTGGTACTTGATGAGCAACAAGTAAATAGTGGCTCCTGCTGACCCTAATTCAACTCTTCAGAATTTGCACAATGGACTATAACTATTACAAGAACAGGATTCCTCATGAGACTCCTATAACTTCCTGGATATGGGTAGGCCAGAAATTCTCTGGGAACTGTTGAAACATTTGCTTCCAGATCTGATGAATTCCAGGGCTTGTGAAAAATGCAGAAGTGAAAATCATTAACTAGCATCTGCAAAAATCATTATATATGAATGGGTGAAAATTTTGTGTCAGTTCTCACTGGGTCTAACCATATTCCAGTTCTTAATGTGAAGTTTTTACATTTATTTTGTGCTTTTGCTTTGGGCTTTGTTCAGTTCTTCTGTTAACATTGGTGAGTTGCCTATGGCCTCGTGAGCAAACTTGTTCGTGTTGTACATTGAGAATGAAGACTCAATTATGAAGGACAAATAGAACCTCAATTAGAAAAAGCTATTGTATGACTTTACAGGTAAAAGGAAATGTGTGACGCAGTCGCGAAGTCTCCGTTTTCTTATTTGTTGGAGACTATTTGGTTTTTGAAAGCTGGAAAGGATACCCTGTACGTTCCTGTACATTGCTCCCTTGGTTCTAAAATAAACACATGATTCTCATTACGAGAAAAAAAAAACTGTGACCATGTATGGTGACGGATGTTAACTACACTTACTGTGATCATTTTGCAGTGTATACAAATACCAAGTTATTATGTTGTATACCTGAAACTAATATATATTGCATGTCAACTATATCTCAATTTTAAAAATAAATTAAAAATAAATAAAATTAACACATGGAAGCAAAATTCAAATATATAACACACGCTCCAACAAGCCCTCAGTATGGTATATTATAAGGGCATAAAGCCACTGGGCAGAATTTGTAGGAAAATTTCACTACTAGTTAATATAAAAAGTGAGGCCTGCATCTACACGTGTGATCATTTGATGCCTAAGGTTGAACTGAATACGTTTTATAAGGGAAATTCAGTTTTACTATTGAATTCATTTACCAAGTGTTTTTTTTTTTTTTTTTTTTGGTCACTTTAAACTAGGCAAGAGGTTGGCTATGTTAAAAAAAAAGCCAAGGAGACATGGACAAAAGCCATCAGCTTCCCTTCTTGAAGCACAAATTAACTTTATAGCTTGGGCCACGTCTGCTGCCTATAATTTAATAAGCTAGGAGAGTAATAAAATATACGTAAAGGGAAGAAATATAATACATTGGCTAGTATTTTTTAAAATTAAGTATGCTGAAGGAAGATACTACCAGAGAAAAAGATAAAATAAGAAACCAAAATAAAAGTGAACAAGATGGAGTGAAAACAAAAGTTATGAAAGAAAACTAAATGAACTGCATAAGTTAAGAAAAAATCAGATTAAACCAATTGTATATATTAATAAGACCAAATAGATTTTGAATGATTAAACTGGAGGCTAAAAGCTTTAAGTAAATTAATAATATGGTTAAGATACAATCAGTAATTTTTTTTTTAAATATTTTATTTATTTATTTGAGACAGAGAGAATGAGAGACAGAGAGCATGAGAGGGGGGAGGGTCAGAGGGAGAAGCAGACTCCCCGCTGAGCAGGGAGCCCGATGCGGGACTCGATCCCGGGATCATGATCTGAGCCGAAGGCAGTCGCTTAACCAACTGAGCCACCCAGGCGCCCTACAATCAGTAATTTAATAGAGTAGGTATTAGGAGAATATAAAACCAAATAGGGGTATGTGTATGTGTGTCTGTGTGTTTTATGTTTGCAACACTAAAACGATACAAATTCAAAAGCTTACTGCGGTCATATGAAGCCAATTACAGTTCTCAAAATGAAAACGCCACAAAGCTCAGCATTCTGCCTCTTTTCTACTGTTCTGCATGGGGTTGCTTCATGGGTCCCATGGCCCATCGGTCCCGTGGCCAGAAAGCTGAGGCGCTGCCAGAGGACACCCAGGCTGCTCCTCTGTGCTTCCCTTAACTGTTTCCTGTCACTGTTGTCCTGACCAAGAGACACCTTTGTCAGGGGAAAACACACTCCTCACGGAATGTGGAGCCAAGAATTCCATTGCTTCACGATGTGGATGGAGCTAGAGACAATTATGCTAAGCAAAATCAGTCAGTCAGAGAAAGAGAAATACCATATAATTTCACTCATATGTGGAATTTTAGAACAAAACAAATGAACAGAGTGGGGTAAAAAAAGAGAGGAAAACTGAGAAACAGACTCTTAACTCTAGAAAATGAATTGAGGGTCACAAGGGGGGAGGTGGGTGGGGGGATGGGTGAAATAGGTGAAGGGGATGAAGGAGGGCACTTGTGATGAGCACTGGGTCATGTATGCAAATGTTGAATCACTATATTGCACACCTGAAACTAATATTATACCATATATTAACTAACTGGAATTTATTTATTTTTAAAGATTTTATTCATTTATTTGACAGAGAGACATAGCGAGAGAGAGAACACAAGCTGGGGGAGGGGGAGAGGGAGAGGGAAGAGGAGACTCCTCGCTGAGCAGGGACCCCGAAGCAGAGCTCGATCCCAGGACCCTGGGATCATGACCTGAGCCAAAGGCAGATGCTTAACGACTGAGCCACCCAGGCGCCCCACTAACTGAAATTTAAATAAAAACCCTAAAAAAAAAAGGAAGGAAGGAAGGAAGAAAAAGAAAGAAAAGAAGAAAGAAGGAAAGAAAGAAAGAAAGAAAGAAAGAAGAAAGAGAAAGAAGAAAGAAAGAAAGAAAGAAAGAAAGAAAGAAAGAAAGAAAGAAAGAAAGAAAGAAGAAAGAAAGAAAGAAAGAGAAATGGAGAAAGAAAGGGAGAAAAAGAAATCCACTACTTCAGCCCCACCCAGCAGGGACAAGCATATTATGAGGCGTGACTGATTTTGCATGATTTTGGCAGCAGAAGTCAATCATTACATTGATAAAGAAATTCATTATCCAGATTCTATTTTACCTGATTTGGACAAACCTTTTCTGCCTGATCATAGTCAAAGCTATATTTTCCCCCAAATAATGTGGATGCAAAGCCTTTGGAAAATGTTATCATTTATTGATACCTATTAGTTATTGATGATAAGAGTTAAAACGTTCAAAGCTGAGTTAAATATGGTTCTTTTAACTGTACTTTGGAAGTCAATTAGCATCAAATAGCTCATTAATTAACATAAAAATATCAATGTCATCATTGATTAAAAACAGTTGTAACACACAATATTATATTGCAAGTATTTGCAGTTTTATTATAAAATCAACTGTTTTCATATTCTTCACCCTGAAAATGTCTCATCACATTATAACTCTAATCCCAAATTATTGTTTTGATTTAATGTCTTTTTATTCTTTTATAATTTCAAATGTTTCTTGTTTTTAACTGAATGAACATAAGGAGATACTTTAATTTTTAAAGCTCTAATGACAAATCACTATTTTAATGTGTTTTCTTTAACAGGCACCTCAACATTCTTTCCACATCTGAAACTTCTCACCTTAAAGCACTTATCTAGATAGCTTTCAATCTTCTACAGTCTCTGGGATGTAATCAGTCACTAGGGAGGATGCCTCCCTACATTTTTATTTTCCTCTAGATATTGCCATGTTATTAGGCCTCCCTTTAAAAATATTGCATAGTTTGGTTTGGAAGAAAATGATATCATTTGTAGCTATTACTGGAAAAGTTTGTCATCACCTCAGTAAAATTCCTCCTGATTATTTCACATCTTGGCAGTGGTCTGCCCTTCAAAAAACATAATATAGTAATGGAATTGAACTCTCCTGAAGTATTCCTTAAGAACCTATTTTTGTCCTGAAAACCTTCCTTAAATTTTTTTCTTCCTTAGTTCAAAAACCCATTCTTGCCTCTATTCTGTCAGAAATGCACAGAAAATTTTTCATAGGACAAATATATTTAAAGGTGTTCATTGGTGTGGCAGGGATAGTTAAGGGTCTCACAGAGAGACCCTCATCAGCTAATATGCCCTCGTAGGATGACCCTGTAGAAATCACTGGAATACACAATGCTGAAGAAATTTATAGCCAGTTTATCAACAGGCTGTATTGAACATCTAACCATAAACTAGGCGCTGACCTGATTCAGAGGTGAGAAAAGGTAGAATCCCATAACAATCACTCACAAGAAACAGTTTGAGGAAAAAACGCAACCTCTTCATAAGGAACTTAGATTTCTATAACTGGAGGTTTCATTCCCAAACTTCTATGAGAAAAAAAAAAGTGTGATATTTAAAGAGAGTCTCTCTAGTAGACCCTGACGTTGCAGAATTTTAAAATGTATTATAGTAGGGTGCCTGGGTGGCTCAGATGGTTAAGCGTCTGCCTTCAGCTCAGGTCATGATCCCGGAGTCCTGGGATCGAGTCCCACATCGGGCTCCCTGCTCAGCAGGGAACCTGCTTCTCCCTCTGCCTCTCTCTCTGTCTCTATGAATAAATAAAATCTTTTAAAAAAAATGTATTATAGTAGCTCCATAGATGCAGGTCTTTCTTAACAAAACTGTGATTTTTTAACTAGCCATCCTAGAACACAGAATGACTGTGCAAAGTCAAGTCAAGATACAAGCAAATAATTCAAAGTATGGTCAGGAAAAAGATACAACTGAATTTAAAGCTATATAATAATAAACATTTACATAGCATTTACTATGAGTCAGCCTCTGCTTTCGACACTTCATATATTTTAACACGTTTAATCTTCCCAAGAAGACGGTGAGCTGGGTTTTACTATAAATTCCATTTTTTGGATGTGGAAACCCAAATGCAGAAACCAGCTTACAGTCACAGAGAACAATTATTTCAACCCAGGGAGGCTGGCTCTGGAGCTGGACTCAGAAGCACTAAGCTACACTGTCTCTGAATTCTCTTCATTGTGCTTCTGTGTGTTCAAGAGCATAAGAGCCATGTCTGGTATCTCCATGCGGAGGTAGAACAAGACATTTCTTGTATCAATACTGATTCACTAGATGCACCAAAGAGAACAAGTAAAATTCATAAGCAGGGTTGGGATGGGAAAAAAAATCAAAAGACAGTGAGCAAGCATGACATACTATCAAAATAAAAAGATGACAATTAAAATCAAAATACAATTCTAAAAAGTATCATTAAGACCTAGACATTTAAACAGAGCCAGAAAAAATACCCATCAAGATATTAAAATGTAATTCTTAGGGGAAAAATATTGCTGGAGGAGAAAAAAGTTGGTTTTAGCTTTCTGATGAAGACCTTGGAAGTCAGAATCCTTATGCTGCATGCAAAAAATAAATTTACGACAGATGCCAACTGATGTGCTTTGTTTAAAGATAAATTATAAATATTTGACTTAGGCCTTCAGCGCACAGACTCAGTATCATTCAGTCATTAGAGATACGTCTGTCTTAGCAAAGACATAATTTTCTAGCACATAAAATATATTTTAACAATAATAGTCTTTAAAATATATTAGGTTAGCAATGATACCAGCATAATAATTCTTATGTTTACTCAGTGTATCCCTAAGTCCTGTGCTGTTAGTTTCAACTGCAAAGCTTGTCATAATAACTTGCTTTTATTCATGTAGCATGAGGTAGTCTACTAAACACTGCCTTAGTTGAAATGTTGAAAGAATGTATTTTTACAAATCAACACATGAAGACTATCTCATTCTATCTTAGCAGATTCATTCTCATGTAATCAATACCCACAGGAATAGCTTCAGATTCATGAATCCAGGTCCCCCCAAAATGATCGATGCACACAGTAGGTATACGACCAGTATTTCTTACATGAATGAACAAATAAATACATCTTGTCAAATAAACAAAAAGCAAAGTGTGTTTCTTTGAAGATAATCACATAGAAACTTGAGTTTCTCTTTCAACTTCCTATGAGGGGCAGCAGAATATGCCACCCCAAAGTGTGCCACTCGGCATAAAGATGATTTTGAGCTGAAGGCAATTGAGAAGAAGCAGATATAAGAAAAGCTTTCAGCCCCCTCCATTTGCCTAAAAGCAGGACATAAATTTGTAGAGTTGCCCCTCTCCCATCTCTACCAGAAAGTACAGAAGTTAATCCCCAAAGACAGCTCGAGACCCTTATCAGCCCAGAGACGGCACCAGAGGAAACTATATAACGAATCTTACTAACTAGCCCTATCTTCCACTGGTTCCCCATACATTTCCCTTTCCACATGTGCCATTGTAGAAACTCAGGCCTTTTTCTTTGTCTCGTCATTCCTCTAAAAATTTATTTTTCTTTTGTTAAGATGCTCTATAAGCCCAAATTCTAACCACCCCTTTAGGTTACTCACCATTAAGTATTCCCATGTGTATGTGCAATGCACATGTTCATCAGTTTCTGTTTGTTTTTCTCTTGTTAATCTGTCCTTTATCAGTCCTATTTGCGGGGCCTTGGTCAATGAATCTAAGATGGGTAAAAGGAAAAAAGGTTTCCTTCCCTATGCTATTAAAGTGAAATATAAAAATACAGGTCAGAGATCACCTCAGGACAAGAAAATAAATAAATCAAAATAAAATAAAATAAAATCCAGTTAAAAAGGCCAATCATTTACCAGAAAACAGTCTTTCTTACTCAGTTAAGGAACTGAGTTGATAAAAAGACGTAATGAATTGCTATTACTGACACAGTCAACCCCTTGAACCAGACTGAGATCCCGCTAATGGTCCTCAACTCAGGGACAACAAAAGCACGTTGATTTGGAGGAAAGAGATAAGTTGGAACAGTTGAAAACTTTATTCCTCAAAAGTCTTTTTGCCTCTGAAGCCATGGGACACCCGAATTGTACCTTCAAAGGGCTGGGGCCACAGACCCTCCCAAAGTGGAGAGTAAAGCAGGACTGGGAAGAGAGGGTAGAAGCAGGAGGAAAGCGTGTGCTCGGGACGCTCACAGAGGCCAGTGCAAGACGATGCATCTGAACAAAGGCAATTCCCTAAAGGGTCAGTCTTTGCAATTCAAAAATTTTAAAAGCTGGATACCAGAACTTTCAATATCCTATAAATGGTAAAATAGACCTTCGAATATTTCCTATTCAAGATCCATTTGCCCTTTACAACACGTGGTGATGCCGCTGTAGGAGAAGTTCCTCACAGGCCTACAACATGGGTTGGCATTTTCACATTTCCTAAAGCAGATATTTTCAAAAAGGGATAGTACTGCCCTTCTGGGGACAAAGGGGGATGTGTGGAAACTTCTGAGGTTGTCCCAGTTATCAGAGGGGCACTATTGTTATTTTGTATGCTAAATGTCCTGCTGTGTGTGGAACAGTCCATCATAATAAAAAATAATCTACCCAAAATGCCAGTAGTGCTTCTGTTGAGACCAGACCATGGAGCAGAAGTCATTAATTGAAATGTTACACAGAAGATCAAAATGTAAAATGGATAAGAGCAAAATCGCATGATGATGAAATGACAAAATTTTGACAGAATGCCCATAAAAATCACAAAAAAAACCAGGAGGTTCACTGTCACCCACTTTTACTTAATGTTGTTCCTGAAATTCTGACTATGCACAAGGATAGGAGACAGAAAAAAGAAGAATTCCTTAAAAATTGTTAGAAATAATTAAGCTATTAAAATGCCTAAATACAGATCTATACTCAGCTAATCATAGCCCCATACACTCATAACAATAGGAAAATCAAATGATACAATTTACAATAATAATAAAAATACAAAAGGCTATGGATAGCCTTGATTAGAAAAGTAAGATCTGTTTGAAAAAACTATCAGAGAGAAAAACTATCAGAGACAGTGGCATGGAAGACATCATTGTTCAGGTTGGAAAAATAAATAATTGGAAAGTCATGTATTCTTTATCAAGCAATTTATTGGTTTATTGCTGTTCCAATCTATAGTCTTTTCTTCCTTTCTATATTATTTTCTCTTCCTCCTCCTCCTCCTCCTTCTTCCTCTTCCTCCTCTTCTTCTACTTTACAAAATTATTGCTATACATATCTGGGAAAATAAGTAGGAAACTGTTAGATAATGAAGAATTTATCTTATCTTTGTCTCTGGTTCCTAGGAAGGAGCTGTAAATCCTTTGGAATTTCCTGAGTGATAAAAATGTCTTTGTTATTCATGGTGGACCCATGATGATACCTGAATTATGCAAATGAAATGACTCATGGAGGACGCCTAGTTAGCTTCAGATGGGAGCTGGTCATGCCAGAAAGACCAACCACATCATTAGAGGGTTGAGGCTCTGAGTCACATTATACCAACTCAATCTGCTGACCTCTGAGAAAGGGAGGAGTGGTCAGTGATTTAAGCAACCATTCCTATCTAATGAAAACCCAGTAAAAACTCTGGACACCTGAAGTTTGTGTAAACTTCCCTGGTTGGTTATCATACATTGGTGTGTCAAAAGAGTGACATGTTCTAAAGACATGGAAGCTTCACATTGAGGACCCTGCCAGACTTTGCCCTATGCATTGCTCCCTTTGGCTGGTCCTCATTTGTATCCTTTATAATATAACTGTAATCATAAGTAGAGTGCTTGACTGAGTTCTGTGAGTCATTCTATTGAATTATTGAACCTGAGGGGGTTGTGGGAACCCATGAATTTGTAGTTGGTCAGAATTGTGGGGAATGTGAGAACATTGGAGGCTGTGCCTTATATGTGAAGTGAGGAGAGAACCATGGAGAACTCTGTCCTTAACCTGGGAATTCCACACTAACGCTGGGTAGTCAATGTCAGAATTGCATTGCAAAAATAATAGCAAATAAAATTTTCAGTTCAGGCAGTAAAAATCAATGCTATCCTTATATAGAGTAGAATCTATTTTTGTCGCATTGATCTGCCTGTTTATTCCACAAGACTTAGTTCTGAAGAAGGAATTCCAAACCAATATTCCCCCTGTTGAAGACAATTCATGGTCTCTCATGATTCTGCACTCCTGTAAACAAAGATTACCTTGGTTCTGGACTATCGTGGATATTTGTATAGCAAATAGCCTTGGAAGATAGGGATAGTGTTTTCCAGCAGAATAAAAAGGAGGCATGCTTATTGCCCATTATATAATATTTCTTTAAGCTCAAGACTTTCCCCTGACAAAGCAACCCACTATGTGTGCAGTATCACCTAAACTTTTTCATGTTATCTTCTGGGAATTGGGGCTCAGAGGAGTGGCACAAAATAATTTTGATACTCTGCCTTCTGATACTACTGAAATAAAATCTTTTCTCTCAACCTAATTTTTTAGTTTGCAGGTAGAATAAAGTCTTTGACCCTTTATTGTTCTTGACACCTTAGTCTTCTGGCACCTGCCTTAACAAAAAGACTTTTGGCAAAGCATTATATCTACTCCAGCCCTATGTCCCACCTCAAGAATAAATATGAATATAGCCTCACGTATATTTACTCTGGTCACTTTTCAGGAAGCTAAAAGTAGTTAAGGATCTTTCCCAGAGAGTGGCATAGAAAACACTTCGAACATTTAGTGAGAATTGAGTAAATGTTAAAATGATTGGAAATGTTGGATTAATTTGAATTTCTAAACTGAGATTAAAAGAAATAGGGTGTGAGTTATGTAATGTGGTGGTTTGGGAGAAGTAAGAAATATTAAACAACTTGAGTTAGCTTAACCAAAAAATTAAAAAATATATGAATAAATGAATAATTGATTTATATGTAGGCATTTCTAGATAGATAAGGAGACAAAAGCTTGACAGATAATAGATATTTAGATGCATAGATACATGGATACATAGATATTGTCTTCTAAAACCTAAGGGCAGCAATGTGGCTGGAAAACAGAAAGGATCAGGGATCAGGAAATTAAAACCTTTAGGAAACTAGTAAGAATCCTTCTCTCCACCCTCCCTCTCAAAACTGGCTTTCTCCACTTCATTCACGTAGCAGACTGACAGTTACCATGGTACGATTCCAATCCCACATAGAGACTAACTATTCCTCCTAGAGCCCAATTCCCAGGTCTCATAAGAAATGGACAAGTCCAGGTTGGGTCAGATGCCTCCTTCTGATCTAATCAACTCTGCTAGGAATTTCAGTCGAGTAAGACAAATTTAACTCGTGGGTATCCACTGTTATTGTGAGCATGAGTTCTGAGAAGAAAGGGATTAGGCAGAAACTTCAAGAGATGTGTAGTAGAGTGAGTCATTTGCCATATTGAACAGGATGACTAATTATTCCAACAGACAGAACACAGGTGAAGCACATGCCATCGATTGTAAAGCCCTGCACTTACCTATCCACTTATTTCCCATGTGTTCAGGTCAGGATAAAAGGTAGTTAATTCCTTGTATTCATTTGATAAGAAATAAATATTCACATAAGTATGCTAGCTCAGGGTTTCCCAAAAGCTAGTCCTATAAAATACTGAACCTAAGGCATACAAAGTTGTTGTCTATACTCACTGAGATATTTGGAAAATGCCAAGTACAGGTTTTTATTTATTTATTTTTTAAACTTTATTTATTTATGTGAGAGAGAGCACAAGCAGGGGGAGTGGCAGGCAGAGGGATAGGGAGAAGCAGACTCCCCGCTGAACAGGGAGTTTGACGTGGGACTCGATCCCAGAACCCTGGGATCATGACCTGAGCCGAAGGCAGACACTTAACCAACTGAGCGACCCAGGTACCCCTAAATACAGGTTTTTAAAACAAGCTTCCTCTTATACAAATACCTACGATTCTTAATGTATAAATGTTCACTAAGAATGTCCAAGAAAGGGATTTAGTATGAAGATTTCCCAAATATATTTAACCATTTTTCAGTAGAGCAACTCAGGCTATATGAACACTACCTGTATGCTATCTGCAGAGGAATTTTCCACATAAAATCTGAATATAATTGTATAACTACCTCAACAACCTCAAATAAAATCTTGCTATCTTGACATAAATGGGTTGGGTTCTTTCCTTGTTCTATTTTTAACACCACTGGCCGCATGCAGAGGGGGAAATGCATGTTTCATATTATAATACAGTACAGTATCTATATATTAAAATATATCTCAAATAAATTGGTGTAAACTCAGGTTTTTTTTAACATAATGAATCAATTCTGCTAGGATTTGTAATGTAGTAGTTTAATAGATACATGGATTGAATCAGAAAACTGTTGATATAAATGCAGAAGAACGGATTGTTAATGCTAAATTGGGGGCAAAAATGTCTAAATCTGCCAACTGATGTTGAAATAAATTTTAATGTATTCATAAATATTTTGATTGTTACTAGGAGGTCTTTGTTCATGGACATTATAGCTAGAAAACTACGATGATGCCCAGAAAACCCAAAATGGTCATTTTATTATAATTCTATTCTTATTCAATTTGTATATCTATCTATTCAATTTGTATATGTGTGTGTGTATCTGGCAAGCCTTGGTATGAGTGTACATAACACTAATTTGGAACATCCATAGTTAGAAAGGAATACTATTTCTAAAGCTGGAAATTGAGAACTTAATACAAGTGTCAATATTTCAGACCTCTGTCTTCCTCTCATGAAACTAATTTGGTAGGAGACCCAAGGGAGTCAAATATAGCCCATATTGTTACTATTAACACATCTTCATCTGCATGTAAAGGATATTCTGGCCAAATGAGTGTCACAATCTCTGCTGGAAAATGAGTCATCATTTGATCATTTTGACCATTATAAGAATCATGAAAACCAAAAACTAGACCACAGTTTTTGAGATAGCAATTATCCCCCTAAAGCTCAATGTTTCTATTTGGAATGCCAATCTTTGCTGGGAAAATTGGACTTTCTGATACAACTTCTGACCTTGTTAATAAATTACTTTGGTTTTCCCAAAGGTAGTGTATATGCAGTTCAGTGGATTATGTAGTCCTTTGTTAATCAAGTCTTTATTTATTTTATTTTTTTATTATGTTATGTTAGCCACCATAAAGTACATTATTAGCTTTTGATGTAGTGTCCCATGTTAATCAAATCTTTAAAAAATACCGACAAAACTGAGAGGGGCAGGAAGCATAGGAAAGGACTGATGCAGATGGCATAAACACTATAAATTACTCATTTTTCTCAAAGAGTTTTCATCAAATAGGCAATATAAGACCAGGAACAACAACAACATAAAGCTGTATTATATAATTAAAAACAAAAATTCTGATAATCCAAGAGCTACAGAAAACGATTTTGAGGGGCACCTGGGGGGCTTAGTTGGTTAAGCATCCAACTCTTGATTTTGGCTCAGGTCATGATTTCAGGGTCCTGAGATCGAGCCCCGCATCCATTTCTGTGCACAGTGGGGAGTCTGTTTGAGATTCTCTCCTCTCCCTCTGCACCCCTTTGCTCTTGCTCTTGCTCTCTCTCTCAAGTAAATAAATAAAATCTTTTTTAAAAAAAATTGTGATAAAAAAGAAACCAAAATAACTAAGGGAAAAACATCTTGGGGAAGGTAAGGCAAAGGTAAACTTTAAGCTGTTTTTTTTTAATAAAGAGTGTGTGTGTGTGTGTGTGTGCGTGCACATGCGTGTGCATGTACAAGCGGGGGTGTGGGGGTAGGGGTGGAGAGGGGCAGAGGGAGAGGGAGAGAGAGAATCTTAAGCAGGTAAACTGAGGGTTGCTGGAGTGGAGGAGGGTGAGAGGGATGGGGTGGCTGGGTGATGGACATTGGGGAGGGTATGTGCTATGGTGAGTGCTGTAAATTGTGTAAAACTGATGAATCACAGACCTGTATCCCTGAAACAAATAATACAGTATATGTTAAATAAATAAATCAATAAATCAAAAAATTTAAGCATGGAAAATTTGATTTGGTGTGGTAGAAATTAAGAAGACACTATAGGCTATAAAGCAGAGATTGAAGTTTTTAAAAACCTGTCAACTTAGAATTTTTTACCCAGGAAAAATATCTTTCAAAATCAAAGTAAAATAAAGACTTTTTCAGACATAAAAATGATGAAAGAATTTATTGCTAGTAGACTCTTTAAGACTAATTAAAGAAAGTCTTTTAAGCAGAAGGAAAATGTCACCAGATGAAAATATGAGTCCATGCAAAGGAATGAGAAACACTAGAAGAGTAAAAATAGAAAAAGTAATTGGAAAGACTTTCTATCTTATTATTTAAGTGTCTTTAAAAGATAATAGATGATACGGGGTGCCTGGGTGGCTCAGTCGTTAAGCATCTGCCTTCAGCTCAGGTCATGATCCCAGGGTCTGGGGATCTAGCCCCACATCAGGCTCCCTGCTCTGTGGGAAGCCTGCTTCTCCGTCTCCCACTCCCCCTGCTCATGTTCCCTCTCTCACTGTGTCTCTCTCTGTCAAATGAATAAATAAAATCTTAAAAAAAAAATAATAGACTATTTAAAGAAAAAATAGTAACAGTGTATTATGGGGTCTATGATATATGTAGAAGTAAAATGTATGAAAACAGTATCACAAAGGCCAGGAGGGGAGATATGGAAGTATAGTGTTGTGAGTTTCTTATACTATACATGAAGTAGTATACTATTTAGCACAAACTGTGATAAGTTAAACATGTATACTCTGAGCCCTGAAGCAACCCTAAATACACACACACACCAGAGTTATAACTAACAAACCAGTAAAAAAAGGTAAAATGAAATAATAAAAAATACTTAATCCAGGGGCGCCTGGGTGGCTCAGTCATTAAGCGTCTGCCTTTGGCTCAGGTAATGATCCCAGGGTCCTGGGATCGAGCCCCACATTGGCCTCCCTGCTCTGTGGGAAGCCTGCTTCTTCCTCTCCCACTCCCCCTGCTTGTGTTCCTTCTCTCACTGTGTCTCTCTCTGTCAAATAAATAAATACAATCTTTAAAAAAAAAAAAACTTAATCCAAAAAAAGTCAGAAACAGCAATAAAGAAGAACAAAGAACATATGGAAATATAGAAAACAAGTGACAAGATGGTAGATTTATGCTCAACTATATCAATAATCACATTAATTATTAATTATCTAAATCCTCCAATTAAAGGGCAGAAATTGGATTAAAAAAAAAACTTGACCAATATATGCTGCCTGGAAGAAACCCACTTTATTTTATTATATATACGTACATATATATAAAATCCCTCTTTAAATATAAAACAGAAATAGATGAAAAGTTAAAAGATGGGAAAATACATACTGTCTTAACATTGGTCACTAATATTAAAATCAGATAATACAGATTTTAGAGCAAAAAATATTACCAGGGATAAAAAGTGTTATTTAATAAATGATTCGGGACTCAATTCATTCAAAGGACCTAGAACTCAGAATGTTTTTGCATCTCATAAAAGCTTCAAATTACATGAAGCAAAAATAATAAATACACATAGAAAAATAGACAAATCCGCAGTTATAGTTGGAGATCTCAACATACCAATTGTAATAATTGATATAATGAGAAGACAGAAAACCAGTAAGGATGCAGGAGACAACACTATCAACCCATTTGATCTAATTGGAAATTATAGAACATTCCACTATAAACAACAAAATACACATTTTTTAAATGCAAATTAAACATTTACCAAAATAAACTATATCCAAGGCCATAAAACAAGTTTTATTCATCCTGAAAGGATTCATGTTATACAAAATATGTTGTATAACCTTGGTGGGATTAAATTAGATTGGTATGAGTATTAGTATTAGAAAGATATCTGAAAAATCCTAAATACCTGGAAAACAAATAATACACTTCTAGATAATCCACAAGTCAGAGCAGAAATTTTTAAAAATCAGAAAATATTTTGAACTGAATGAAAATGTGGGATGCAGCTAAAGCAGTATTTAGGGAAAAAAAATAGAGCAGCAATGATTATATTTAAAAAGAAAAAAGGCTTCAAACTAATAACTTCAATTTATACATTAAGAAACAAACAAAAAACTAGAAAAAAACAAAGTAACTCAACTTAAGCAGAAGAAAGGAAATGATCAAAGCAAACATCAATAAAATAAACAACAGAAAAACAGTAGAGAAAATCAATGAAATAAAAAACTGGCTCCTGAGGCGCCTGGGTGGCTCAGTCGTTAAGTGTCTGCCTTCAGCCCAGGTCATGATCTCGGGGTCCTGGGATCGAGCCCCACACTGGGCTCCCTGCTCCATGGGAAGCCTGCTTCTCCCTCTCCCTCTGCTTGCTGTTCCCCCTGCTTGTGTGCACTCTTGCTTTCTCTCTACCTAATAAATAAATAAAGTCTTTAAAAAAAAAAACTGGTTCTGGGGCGCCTGGGTGGCTCAGTCATTAAGCGTCTGCCTTCAGCTCAGGTCATGATCCCAGGGCACTGGGATTGAGCCCCGCATTGGGCTCCCTGCTCCGCGGGAAGCCTGCTTTTCCCTCTCCCATTCCCCCTGCTTGTGTTCCCTCTCTGGCTGTGTCTCTCTCTCTGTCAAATAAATAAATAAAATCTCTAAAAAAAAAAAAAAAACTGGTTCTTTATGAAGATCAACAAAACTGATAAACTTCTAGCCAGACTAACTGATATGGAAATGCAAAGTGAAAACATAAATTGCTAACATCAGAAATGGGAGAGGTGACATCACTACACATCCTACAGACACTAAAAGGATAAAAAAGCAATATTATGCACAACTTTATGCCAATAAACTTAACTTAGATAAAAGGGAAAATATGGAGTATCTACCAACCCTTACTCAAGAAGTAAATAACTGGAATATCCCAATATCTATTTAAAATTAAATTTATAGTTAAAAACTTTCCCACAAAATGGAATTCTACCAAATATCAAAGGAAGAAATACTACCACTACTAAACAAAGTCTTTGAGAAAGTTGAAAAGAAAGAAACCCTCTCCAATTCATTCTAGGATGCCAGCATGACCCTCAAACCAAATTCTGAAAAGACATTACAGGAAAACTGCATACTAATATCCCTCATGAAAATGTACATGCAAAATTTCCAAGCAATCTGACGTCCTAGCTCATTTCCTTGATGGTTATAAAATAATCGCTCCCTATGTTCTCACTTTTATAGTCAAAATTGGCTTATATACCAGTCAGCCTCATTCTGCCTTTAGAACTTGTAAAGGGATACATTTTCCAGGTTTGAGGCCATTTTTTTGTTAAATTTATTATGAAGTCTGGCAAACATGGAGAAAAGCACCTGTTCATAGAGCTCAATGCACTATGAGCTCATGCACTGAACACACCCATGTAACCAAATCCAGATCAAGACACAGAATCTCACCAGCACCAGAAGCCCCTCGTGCACATGTCACTACCTATCCCCTCTAAGACTAACCACTATTCTGACTTCAAACAGCAAAGGTGAGTTTTAACACATTAGTTTTACCAGTCAACTTAAAAAAACAAAACAAAACAAAACTCCATTTGACAGTCATCTGGAATTAATCTCTAGACTTTTTTGAATAACCATCCATTTCATTAAAATATATTTTGTATGTATCCCCCACTATTTATTTACAAGTTGCCCAAGTAGTTTCTAAAAATCATGTATTATTATTTCCCAGCCTATACATACTTAGGGCAAGGTCCATCATTAATGTAAATCCATGCTTCAAATAGACTTCCTGATAATTGAACTACTACAACAGGCTGCTTGTATCTAATTGGATCAGGACTATTTTTTTCCTTGAAATATAGTTATGAAGAATTGACTTTTATTTGTGCTTGATTTTAATATAATCTTGATTTGAGTTTTCTAAATGAGAAAGAGTCTCTTTTGGCTATTTGTCCATTTTGTGAAGGTGATTTTAGTTTAAAATAATTAATACATTCTGTGAGTCCATTTAGCTGAGTAGACATAAATTGCAAAATATCCCATTTTGGGGGTTGAGAGCAGATGAATGATAGCATCACTCTCAATTCCTTCAAGGGATGTATATTAGGGTTCTCCAGAAAAACAGAACAAACAGGATATAGATGCGTGCGTATGTGTGTGTGGAGTGTGTGCACACATGTAAATATCTGGCATGTTGGCCCAGCCAAAAAGACACATAAAATTAACCATCATAGGGTGGAACTCATCCTTTGGCAGGAAGACCTTCGCCAGCACTAATACATTGACCAAGTGAGGACTGTTGGGCCAATACAGTTTTCAAAAATTAATAAAGTATAATGTCTTAATTTTTAATTTAAATATGATATATAATATGTATATATATAATTTGAATATTTTAAAAATACAAATAAAAGCTGTAATATTATCTCTTAGCCAAAGTGGATATCTTTTAATATCCTACTGTGGTCTTTTCTAAATGATGAGGGGATTTTTTAAAAAAGCAGTGACATAAGTGAATTTGTGTCTTAGTTTAAACAACTTGGTAAAATAAAATCTTTGGTATTGACTTATGTCATCATTCCAAATTCTTTTTATTCATTTATTTTACTCACCTATATTTGGCCATTTCCTACACTTCAAGTTTCTTGGAATGCAACCTCTTAATCAAACAATGATCTGGAAAGCCACTTAACTCATGGGAAACTAAATTTTCTGTGAAATATAAGTGCCTCCTTTTATAACATGTAAAATCCCCTGTTGTTTAATTATTTTATACATTGTATTTCTTAAATGAAGGCCTTCAGAGAAGTTGAAGATTCATTCATATTTGGCCAATGGATATTTTTATGTGCTGTATTTTGGGTAAGGAAGAATTTTCTATTTAAATCCTCTAACAAGAGGAAATGGGTCTACTTCAGACAATTGAGTTTTAACCAACTCAGTTTCATTTTTATTAGGATTTCATTCTGAGAAATAGCTGGTGTCATTGATTGCTTTGTTCTCCTTGGTGATTCAATTTCACTGTTGTATATAAAATAGTGGGGAAACACTATAACTTGAATAGTTTGGGCTTACATTTGGGCTCCTATAATTTCATTGTAATAGTTTTGCTTGGCTTCCAAATTCTATGTAAGTCCCAGTTTATATTCCCCTTCAACTGAATGATTACGAATCACCACGTTTCCATAGTCCCTGCCAACATTTTTTCCTTCCAGTGGTACTGGAAAGTAGTTTTTGTTCTGATTGTGTTTGTTTGCCAAAGGCATTTTTTAAGACTTGTTAAAGGCTCTAAATGGGCTACATTTTCTTCAGCTGGTTCCGCTCATGTTCAAAACCTTGACCAGGCCAGTTGGTTGGTTTGTTTAAACTCAGAGTTGTTGTTTTTTTCCCTGTTACGTGCTTTCAAGATCTGGAAAGTTTTAGGGGATTGTTTTTTTTTAATCAACTATGGGCTCTTTTGAGAACCACAGATATAGCTGAAATAGTGCTGTTTGTTGAGAGTATAGCCTAAGTTAAAAAAAGCTCAGACTTTGGATTCTTGGGCTAAATATACTACTAGTTTGAGTCCTGGCCCCACAACATACTTACTTCTCTGTGCCTTGTTGCCTAGTCTTACAGACGGGGAACTAACAGTTACCTAACCTAAAAGGTTGCTATGATTACCACCATACACACAGTAAGTGCGGAACGTTCCGGAGCACTAGATACACTCTGTCTTTGGAGTAAGTAATTCGGTAAATGAAATCACTTAAATATTTAGTAAACTCTGTAGCTGGCCAGTTGAATTAATCGATGGGATGTTGCAGTCTCCATACAGATACTCCTTTAAATTCAAAGAATTTAATTTAGATGAGTTAGATAAGCTTAGAGCTTCCCCTAGGAATAAACACTACTGAGGAACTTAAGTGTCTCTAAGTTACTCCGGTAAAATGACAGGTCACTCTGAAAAAAGTTATTAATTCCAAATTACCATATTTTATCAATTTAAAGACACATTCTTTTCACATCTCATCGTCTGTGATATTAGGAAGCATTTTACAATCTGTGACTGTAAACCACGATCACGTCAGCCAGGCCTCACCTGAACATCTAGGGCTCGGTCTTAGCTTTCATATTCTCATCACTTCAGTTGAGCTAAATGCCTGGTTGATACTATATGGTGTTGAGTTCAACTGCCTTTTTGAATGTCTTTTAAAAGATCACAGTATAACTCAGCATTAAAACCCAAATGTTACTGTGTCTGCAGGAAGGCATGAAGACAGAGCAGTTGAGTATACATTTGGTACTAAAGAGGCAGACGTTCATTCTTTGAAGGGATATTCACAATTCCGTGTTTTCTTGCAATGCAACAATCAAATGCTTTATAGACCTAAGAAAGGATGATACAAGTATGAAATGTTATGATAGGTTTGTTCCTGAAGTACATGCAACTGTCTATTGGCGCTTTCTAATAAGATCAGTAGTTTGGGGATTTAAAAAAAAAACAAAACCCTGCAAATTATACTCAAAAAATCTTTAAAGAAATTCCATGTCCTCAACACTTTTGATAACCCAGAGGGCAATATTGTGTAGAAAAACAAGGACATCAATAATTCTAAGTTGAAGAGTGAGTCAGAAACATTGGACTCTGAATGTGAAGAAGTTTAAAAAATATCTTCCTTAATTTATTGCATTAATATTTTCCTTTTTATACCTAAATGAGAGTGATCAATGATTTTTTTAAAAATTACATTAAAAGTCTAAAAGAGCTCTTGCAGTAAATAGAAAAAAAAACAGTCTAAGTGATAGAGAGACATTGTGTATAGCTTAATTGGCTGCACTGTTTTCTTCTTTTGTGATATATAAAATAATAGCATGAATTAAATTGATGAAAACATATTTGATGAAATATAATAAACATTAGTAACAGTGTAAACCAGTACTTCTTAAACTATCTGTAGGAAAGGGCCTAATTGTATTAATTTCTAATCCATTACAAGTATTTTGTTTTGGGGGCTTTTTAAAAATATTTTATTTATTTGACAGAGAGAGAGAGAAAGAGAGAGGGAGAGAAGGATAGAGCACGAGCTAGGGGGAGAAGCAGAAGGAAAGGGAGAAGCAGACTCCTCGCTGAGCAGGGAGCCCGCTGCAGGGCTCCACCCAGGACCCGAGGATCATGACCTGAGCCGAAGGCAGAAGTTTAACCAACTGAGCCATCCAGGCGCCCCCAAATCCATTACAAGCATTTTGTAAAGTACAAAAAAAAAAGAAGAAGAAGAAAAAATATAAGCTAATTCTTTAAATTACTAGATACAACAAATGCAAAATTACTTTGTCAATTGCTTTAAAAATTTCGCAGGACTTCCTGTCACATTCTGAACTCCTCCTACCCTGGACCAGTAGCAGCTCACGGACCAGCAGAGTTCGTCCGCCAGGCTTTGAGTGTTACCGACCTTTCCCACCCTCGAAGTGATTTCCATCCTTGAACGGTCAAATAGTCTCAGTGATGCCAGATGGAGTTCACAAGAAGATGAACTTTAGGTCTTCTTTCTTAAACCCAGCAATATGATGTCTTACAACTGATTGAACATCACTAGTTTATAAAACACTGGCACCAATGAAGCCTTCATTCAAGTCACGTTGGCTGCGTAAGTTCAGGCTTCGATGCACGCTCTCCACGCCAGACACATACATGTATCGGTAATAGGGACAACAACAAAAACACAGCTCATCTCGAAAACAAGATAAGCATATTTATTGGATAGAAACACGGAGCAAAAAGCAGGGACAAAGCCAGCAGGCCACAGCAGCCAAGAGCGTGGCCGCCGCTGAGGAAGGGAGCCCAGCAGTACTCCACGCAAGAAGGCAACGGAAATACTCCTCGAAGCCAGAAGCTGGAAGGAGGCTCCTGCTCTCGTGAAAGGAGATAGACAGAATGGCTCAGACTCAAATTCCTAAAGAAGCTGTGAGTGTGAGAAGGCAAGGGTGCAAAGACGCGGTGCTCCTGCCAAGCCCTGGATCGTGCCTCCTGCTGGTCCCTCAGTGGAACTGCAATATCCTCGGCTGTGGAAGCGTGTTTGGGTATAGCCATCCGCTCACGTGATCCTCTCAACTGCCCTGAAAGGACACTGGGTGCGTGCTATTACCCTTACTTGGCAAACGAGAACACCGAGGCTCAGACAAGTCACCTAGGATCATGCAACATTCAAGCAAGCATCAGAATCCGAAACAGGACTCCTACGTGTGTGCTGTGTCCAACCTACAGGGCATCTGGAAAACACAACGGAAGATGTATAGCATGGCTGCAGTTAGAATTGCTAGCAGAAAATGTTCTTTCTTTGCAAATTCCAGCATTTTTAAATTAGAACTGAACCAGGTATTATAATTTGTGGTTTTGGGGATATTTTTCTCTCTCATACCAAAGGATGTCAGTATTTCCAATAAAGTTTCAACAATAGAGGGGGTGGATAAAATTTTGCCTCCTATAGTTTAGTGTATTGGTTCCCATCTGGTACTATCAACTCTAAGGGGAGAGAAGGGACCTTCAAGAAAGGGAAGAGAGGATCTTCATATACCGTTAGGTGGTGAGAAACCAGCAACAACATTATCGAAAGACTGGACAAGAATTTTCAAAGGTTTGAGATAATATTTGAAAAGTATGTGCTTGCAGATGTCCTAGAATTTTCAAAATAGTCCAAATTAACCTTACTTCTTCTAACTTACGTTGCTCCCCAGATTATGAATAAATGTGATTTAATGCCCATACTCACACACGCACACACATAAACCTGCCAGATCTTTTAACCTGATTTTTTTTTTTTTTTTATTTAGGAGCCCTAGGCTACATTGAGGGAGAGTCTCTGAAACAAAAGAAACTAAGTAAAGGTGTTCTGTGCATCAGCCTTGAGCTGATACAAAAGTTAGCACAGGAAACACAGTCCTATACCATAGTCCTATACCAACGTGAACTAAAGCCACGCTCACCTCGCCCAAGTTTCTGACGAAACTTTCCTTCGAACCTTACCCCTAGCACATCTCCATTGGCAAATAATAAACGTTTTGGCCCTCTAGTATCCCTCTCTAACCTCATCAATTGTCTTGTTCACCAACTAACATGGTATAGGAAAGGACAGATTATAATATTCTAAATTCCCTGAAATTATGTGAAGTTTCTCAGAATTTAAACAAAACAAAGGTATGCTTTTTAATTTCAAAAGTAAATATATGTAAATAGTTTTCTTTATTCTTATTCAGTGCTTCTTCATTCCTGTCCTGACTAGACATTAAAAGCCGTGTCGTATGAGCTGTCAAACTTTAGGTGTGTTTAAATGTACACACTTCTTGCACACATGGCTTGCACACATGGCCTTACACATCAGTTGGCATATAATGCCTTGTTTGCACTTGCAGGGTAAGAGAGGCTATACGGGCATTTCAGTACAAAGAGTAGAAGGGATGGAACTGAACACATCTTGATTCTCTGAACTGTGGATAAAATACTAGAAATGCTTATTGCTTTTTCTTCAAGAGATCTGGAGCACCGCCCTTAACCCTGAAATCCATTAAGGAAAAGATTCCACACATATCAGCTCAACTAAAAATGCTTTGGGACAGCCTGTTTCTTCCAAGGTTATAAGCTAAGATAAATAGTGAAGAGACTGTTGAAATGTCCTAGTTTACATCTTAGCAATTAGACAGCATCAAAAAAAAACCATAAAATGCTTATGAGACTTACATGTTAAGCCAAGCACTTATAAATTGAGGGGTTTTTCTTTTTGATTTCTAAAATAGGAATTCCTCACATCATTTAAGAGATGGGAAAAATTTTTTTTCTTTGTTCCTCTTATTGTGTGGCTTTTCACAAAGTCTCGGTGAGTGGAGCCCTTTTCAAATTCCATTTGCCAAACCAGACTCTGGCAAAAAAAAAAAAAAAAAAAAAAAAAAAAAAGATTAAGCCAGTTATAACACAGGCTTATTCCCAAATAAGGGCTGAAATTAATGTGTTTCTAACTATTTAAATACCCAAGTGATGCTTAAAATCCCTCTCTAAATAAAATAAAATAAAATAAAAATATAAAATCTCTCTCTGCATAAAAGAGAAACTTGTCAGAATTCACTCAGTGTTAGTCCTTTCCTGAAAATGATGTCTCTATTCTTGCAGATTATCCAGCTCCAAATAAATTATCAATTGCAGTATGCAGATACATGGTCATAGTTTGGTAGTTGGCATACGCATTTAGATTCAGGATTCCTACTGCTTTGAAAAACATTTAGCAGTATCTGTCAGTTGACATTTATAGGTATATCAGTTGGAGAACTGGGGATATTTCACTGTGACGTGAGCACAAGAATTGGGCCCAGTGAGCTATGAAGCTGAAGAAGAGAGCCTGAACCAGAGTAGAGAGTCTTATATAAAACAGATTCCTGTGAACTCAGAAACGGAGTAGAATGGTGCTTCCTAGGGGCTGGAAGGTGAGGGAAATGGGGAGATGTTAGTCAAAGAATATTAATTTTCAGTTGTAAGAGGAATCAGTTCTGGGAATCTAATGTTTAGCATGGTGACTATCGTTAACAATACTGTATTAGGAACTTGAAAGTTGCTAAGAGAGCAGATCTGAAATGTTATCACCACACACACACAAAAAGAGGTAATTAGGTGAGGTGATGGAGGTGTTAATTAACCCTCATTGTGGTAATCATTTTGCAATATATATATATGTGTATAAACAATGTTATATTCTAATAATAACAATAAAGTGGGGAAAAATTCAATTGATAAAGGGCAGCCGTTGATAATGCCTAAAAGGATAGGGACACCATCAGATTTGAATTTTACAGCTAAATGTCTGGAGGCAGTGTGAGAACAAACTGTAGGGGGTTAGATAAAGGATGGACTATTTAGCAAGTCTAAATGAAAGGTGGTGAAAATCTGAATTCAGGTAGTGATGATGGGAGTAGAGAAACAGAGAGAGATTTTCGGGAGGCAGAAAGAATCCAAAAAACTTGATCACAGATTAAACAAATGTTTGGATGGAGGGATGGATCAATGCTTTGCTGATCCATTCTCTATACCCTATTATTATCAATGAAATCAATTTGCGAATCTCCTGAATTTGCAAGTGAACGCCTATGGGGAAGAGTAATATTTCTAATATTTAACAACCACAGATGTAACAGCCCAGCCACTCATTCTGGTTTTTAGCACTGAATCAGAGGCAGGAATGCCTTCACTGGCCAGGTACTAACCCCTTAATTGTTGGATCGTTGGGAGATCATTGGGGGAATCCGGGGGAGAATTGGGGTTGCAGGGATTGTGGTAGCAGAGAGATTAGGCGCTCAGGATAGTAACTGTTTACTAAACAAGCAAGAGGCCTTTCAGCATTTTAACAACTGGTATGGCTCAATATTAGCTTTGGCTTTGAGGAAGAGCAAAAATAGCAAGCCCCAAGAGAGAATTACCCCTTTTCTAAGGAAATCAATAACCACACAAATTCACAGGAATCCTCCTCTGTGCATCACCGAGCATCTTCTACCAGTTCAAGTTATGGTGAAAAAGAAAAAAAGTTGAGAACCGAGGGACCTAAGTTGGAGTTCTGGCTCCGCCTTTTAATAGTGTATGACCTCAGGCAAATATTTAACATTTCTGAACTTCATTATTTTCCTTTATAAAATGGAACTAATAGCATTTACCTTAGTACCTCCCAGGGATGAAGTGTGGATCAAGTAACATAAACAAAAGAGCTTTGTAAATTTTGAAGCTTTCTGTAAAAGTTGGTTATTGTTTCAATATTAATGCTGTAACCTGAGTTTCCCTAGGCGTCCTCTGGCTGTGGAAGGCTTAATGACATAGGAACGACATTAATTTAAGCTGCAATAAATGGTCCTTGTTCCTGCCTGCTCACTCAGGATCTCAGCCCTTGCAACATTCTCCTGAGGACTCCCCAGAGCTCTTAAGCCAGTCTGGCCCTCCCCTCAGCTGCACGACTGGGCTGGGTACTATCTTGGAGGGCATGGCTGGTGCTTCTCATGGTTCAAATAAACAGCTTCCCAGCACAGTGCCGTCACATGCACGACATACATCAGTGCTTGGGCCATGTCTTCTCAGCCACTACATTGTTCCACCAGGCACTGTGGGTGGGAACTGCAGCCCCTTTTTGCTGGGACCAGCCACGGAAGCCCACACAAGGAGAGAGGAGCTACCCTGCGTCTTGCGTAGTAATTCTCAATCCCAGCTGTACGCTGACTTCTCCTGGGAAGATTTATTTTATTTTATTTTATTTATTGGACAGCGAATTGTTTCTGCATTTCTTAAACCAGTTCTTTCTTACACACACTGTTTGTGTAAACTATGTTTCTCTTGCTTTCTTTCTTTTTTTAAGATTTTATTTATTTATGAGAGAGAGAGAGAGAGAGAGCACGAATGGGGGGAAGGACAGAGAGAGAGGAAGAAGCAAGCTCCCCGCTGAGCAGGGAGCCTGATGAGATGTGGGGCTCGATCCTGATCCCAGGATCCTGAGATCATGACCTGAGCTAAAGGAAGACACTTAAGCAATTGAGCCACCCAGGTGCCCCTTTTTCTTACCTTCTTAACCATAAAGGAACAAGAAGTTCTGTCTTTTTCTTCTTTATTGACATATAGTTGACATGCAAAGTTACGTTAGTTTCGAGCGTACTACATAGTGATTCAACAACTCTATACATTATGCTATGCTCCTGGGAAGATTTTTAAATGCCAATGCCTAGTCCCTTCCCCCATCAGACTAATGGAAGCCGAATCCCTGGAGTTAGAACCCAGACATCAGTATTTAAAAAAAAACACACAAGTGACTCTGACTCAAGTGAGTGTTGAGGGCCACCCTATGGGTGGGGGAGCACCTACCTCTCCCCTTCCATGTGTCACCTGTTCAGCCCCAAAAGCTGAGCAGTGTGTGCCACCCCCCCCACCTGCCTCAGAGAGGCTCTCCAGAACTGTCACAGAAACTGTTATATTAAATTTCTCTTAATTTTTCTCATCTATGGTCATCGTATTCACTCCATTAAGTATAAGAAAATGCTGTTTGGGACGCCTGGGTGGCTCAGCCGGTTAAGCGTCTGCCTTCGGCTCAGGTCATGATCCCAGGGTCCTGGGATCGAGTTCCGCATCAGGCTCCTTGCTCAGCGCGGAGCCTGCTTCTCCCTCTGCCTGCCACTCCCCCTGCTTGTGCTCTCTCTCTCTCTCTGACAAATAAATAAATAAAATCTTTAAAAAAAGAAAATGCTGTTTTATTTTTATATCATACTTTCACCTTATTTTCCATGTATATTTTATAATGTACATAAATAAATAAATGTATATTAATCCTGTGGGCTCAAAATATTTTATTAATTGGGGTGTGGGATGAAAATTTTGTAGAAGACCATTATCTTTCTGGTATCTGTGACACTCCATAGTTTCTTAATGTAAAATTGACTTAATTTTTTCTGATCTAAAAAAAATCTACAACTCATTTATTAAATGGTCTCATATACAGACTTTTAAAATTCATAAAGGAGTTGAAGTTCCTAAATACTAGAAATACTAGTGAGAGCCACAAGCTTAAAAGGGATTTTGTTTGGTTGAGTTTTTTTTTTTTTTTTATTCTGGTCAAACTGGTCTCCTAATTCCACGACCAAGGGTTTTTAACAAATATTTAAATATTGTATATTTAAATATGAAATATTAATACACATATATAGAAAAATTTTTTAAAATTCGCCTGTGAAATAAAGATAATAATTTTAAAACTACGAAGGAAGACTTTCTCAGATGTTTTCCAATCAGGTAGTAAAATGCCAATGTGTGTTTTGCTAAGTGAAAGGGCCTCAACCACAAGACTTTTTCCTTTCAGGATAATTTTGTAAACAGCTCGCTCCTTAATTAAGCAACATAAAATGCTCAGCTAAATGACTCATCTCTACTACATTGAGGAGGGATTGAAAAAAGGCTGTAATTACTAATACAAGTTCCTTGCAAATAGTTTTACACACGCACGTTCCTTGCTCATTCTGCACTGTGAATTATTTACCCCAGCATACAAAATACGTTATTAAAGCAAAACAGTTACAGAAAGCCTGAATGGTTGTATTATAAAAACTTTGAATTTTATTGGAAGGTGGAGAAAACATTTCCTGTGATTCTCTAATCAAAACTCCCTAGGGCCCCATCACAGGGGCTTTCAAAAGCAGCCCTGACCATTGAGAAGGGGAAACTTTGCCCACAGGAGAACCTCAGCTCCACTTTGTTTAGGAAGTGATGACTGAAGTTTAATTCATTGGATCACATGGCCCAGAAATGCTGTGCCAGCTTGGATCTTACTTTAAGTTTCCTTAATAAACTCAGTGTAGGGGCACCTGGGAGGTTCAGTCATTAAGTGTCTGCCTTTGGCTCAGGTCATGATCTCAGGGTCCTGGGATCAGAATTGAGCCCCACATCTCATCGGGCTCCCTGCTCAGAGGGGAGCTTGCTTCTCCCTCTCCCTCTGCCCCTCCCCCCATTCGTGCTCTCTCTCTTTCTCTCTCTCTCTCTCATAAATAAATAAAATCTTTAAAAAAAATAAATAAACTCAGTGTATTTTCGTTCAAAGATGCAGAGACCTGTTGGTAACTCTTTGGCAACAATCCGCAAACTGTATTAAGGCTTCCTTCAGGCTTCTCCTCCTGCCCCTCCCCCTGCTCGTGCTTTCTCTCTCTCTCTCTCAAATAAATAAATAAAATCTTTTTAAAAAATAAAAAACCAATTTTTAAAATTGGTTTTAAAACCAATTTTAAAAACCAATAAAAAACTAAATTATATCCAACAGCGTAGTTCTAAAACTGGTATTGGTTATTGGTGGTATCAGTTATTTGAATAAGTAAAAGTAAGATATTACCATTGATGAGAATGTGACAAATATAAAATAAAGAAGATATTTCATCCACTGTTTCACCAGATGAGTGAATAATAACAGCAATTTAAAAAGACACAAAATTAGGGTTGATTGAGGCAACAACAACAAAAAAAACTGAAGAAAAATCCATAGCAATCTACAAATATTTGAAGGGTTTGGCAAGAAATTACTTTTAACCCTTGTTATAAAGAATTTGATACTTTACATTGGATTTAGCTTCAAGCAGTAGAGGAAATATGAATCATTGTTATTGAGCATCTATCACGTGCTGCCCTCTCAATTCAATGTCTCAAGAACTTTGCAAACTAAGGGTTGTTATCTCTATTTACCTGATAAAGAAAACGGGCTTTGATGGGCTAACAACTTGTCCAAGGTTTTACATAGTTGGAAGCAAGCAAGATATTCTAATTCAAGTCTGTCTGGCTCACAGGTCACTTTTCGGAGTTTCCATGTGTATTCGATAAAGCCCGTGGATCCTTAAGTGTCCTAAAGGGCAAGAGGGAGGGGTCTAAGGAATTTGAGTCTTAGATCACTGTTTCCTCTTTAAACAAAATAGTTCCACTGTTGCTTGCTTTGTACTGGAAATCTGTGTGAGATTTCAGTAAAAACAAACAGGCAAACAAAAACTCTCCTGAGAAAGCTTCAAAGACACTCCCCTACACAATGCTGCCTAGAGCTCAGCTTTCAGAAGTTCTGGACTGAAAAAAAAAAACCTGTGGGAGACAAAAATGTCCAATTTAACTCTTTCTCTAGAGGTGTTAAAGTGGAAAACAGACAATTATATTTTGAGAACAGAGCATGTCCCTTTTCTTCCTTGATGTACAAGAATGTAAGACAGGGCACCTGGGTGGCTCAGTTGGTTAAGCGACTGCCTTCGGCTCAGGTCATGATCCTGGAGTCCCAGGATCGAGTCCCGCATCAGGCTCCCTGCTCAGCGGGGAGTCTGCCTCTCCCTCTGACCCTCCCCCTTCTCATGTGCTCTCTCTCTCTCTCAAATAAATAAATAAAATCTTTAAAAAAAAAAAAAAAGAATGTAAGACATTATCCCTCAGGTACTTTCTAGAATGAGGATGACAAATTTAGAGCACCCAAACCCTTGGCTGTCATGGCTACTCAGTCGCCACTGAGGCAAACCAGAGTCTTGGAACGTTTTCCTACAGAACACTCCCGGAAGTTCAATGCGTAAATCAGAGTTACATGAACTATTTAATTTTATTTCTATACCATCCTTTTCCATAAAAAAATCAATAAGGGGACACCTGAGTGGTGAAGTCAGTTAAGCATCTGACTCTTGGTTTTGGCTCAGATAGTGATCTCAGGGTCCTGGAATTGAGCCCTGCGTCAGAGGCCATGCTCAGCAAGGAGTCGGCTTGGGATTCTCTCTCCCTCTCCCTCTGCCCCACCCCCACCCCCCAGCCCTCTCTCTCTCTCAAATAAATTATCTTTAAAAAGAAAAAAGACTGGTTTTCTGTAAAAGCAATAGATTAAAAATTTTTTAAAGGCTATAAAAGAAAAAATAATACATTCTAAAGAAATTTACTTTTCCCCAGAACCAGTGTTTTTTTAAAAAAAAATACTTCAGGGGCACCTGGGTGGCTCAGTTGTTGAGCATCTGCCTTCGGCTCAGGTCATGATCCCAGGGTCCTGGGATCGAGCCCCACATCGGGCTCCCTGCTCCACGGGAAGCCTGCTTCTCCCTCTCTCTCTCCCCCTGCTTGTGTTCCTTCTCTCACTGTGTCTCTCTCTGTCAAATAAATAAATAAAATCTTTAAAAAAAAAATACTTCAACCTGAATTTTCAAAATAAAATATCTCAGTTGTCCCACTGTGGCCGGTGGAAAGTATGAAACTGCAGATTGTGTACGGTTTTCTCCTTCATTCACTGCTGGTGACCCAAGATCTACCCTTCCCTTCTGCTTCCATTCTTTCATTGGTTTCTGTTGGACCACTTAGCTCCAGCTAAATAGAAAGAATGAAGAAAGAAGCTCTCTTAAGCCCTCTTGTCAACTTGCAGATGTATAACTCCTCTAGAAGCACAAAACCTGCAGGTTATTGCTCTCAAATCTCATAAATGCAATCAGAACAGTCTCAATGTGACTACCAGTTCTAAAAGCAAGTTTGTCTAAATCAGGGCATGATTTATGTTGGAAGAAAAAAATGTTAGAGAAAGCATGTGTTGTGTCCTCACCCCCATTTTACTTACGCCTTCTCCAGAATGAGAACATGGCAGGCAGCAAGATCAAGCAAGCAGTGATAGTAATGTAAAGACTGAGGGAAAGAGCAAGAGTATTTATGAAATCTGGGGGCCAGCAAGGGTGGCAAATACTATTCCCTCTTCTCCTTTTACGAAAAGATGTAAAACAGGTTGGCGTACTAGAAACTTTGTTAGGTGAAAAGAAAGAATTTTAAAAGATAAAAAGAAATTTGGTAGAGATTGAGGGCAGATTTTTTTTTTTTCCATTCTACCTTTTGGGAGTGGAGTTTTGTGTGATGGGAATTTACCTAAGACATTTTCAAGCTTTCAGGAGATTTATGGGTCTGTGGAAGTGGGTAGAAAGAGAAGCAGGAGGTTGTGTGTGCTTCCAAAAAATCTATGGAAGGCCAAGATGAAAACTCTGGATATTTGCAAGAGACACAGAACTTCTGCTTTTCTTCTTGCTTGTCCAACACAGTTTATCATTAGAAGAAAAGGTAGAGATTCCAGGAGAACACTCCAGAGAGGGAGAGGTACATCAGGCAGGAAAAGCCACATGCTGCTGCAAAAACAATAAAATCTTATTGGTTTAAAACACTAAATTTTTGCTTCTTGTTCAATCTACATATCTGCCTACTCTGTTCATAGTATGCACTCAAAGAGCACCCCCCATATCACACTTACTGACGGAGCACTCTACCATCTCAAATGTGCCGGAGAGAAACAGAATACAAAAAGTTCTCATGTTGGTGATGAAGTGATTTTCCTGTAAGTAACACACATTCCTTCTGCTTTAAAAGTTATTAACGGGGGGTGGGAGGGATGGGGTGGCTGGGTGATAGACATTGGGGAAGGTATGTGCTATGGTGAGTGCTGATGAAGACTGATGAATCACAGACCTGTACCCCTGAAACAAATAATACATTATATGTTAAAAAAAGAAGAAGAAGAAGAAGAAGAAGATAGCAGGAAGGGAAAAATGAAGGGGGGGGAATCGGAGGGGGAGACGAATCATGAGACACTATGGACTCTGAGAAACAAACTGAGGGTTCTAGAGGGGAGGGGGCTGGTGGGATGGGTTGGCCTGGTGATGGGTATTAAAGAGGGCACGTATTGAATGGAGCACTGGGTGTTATGCACAAACAACGAATCATGGAACACTTCATCTAAAACTAATGATGGGGCGCCTGGGTGGCTCAGTTGGTTAAGCGACTGCCTTCGGCTCAGGTCATGATCCTGGAGTCCCGGGATCGAGTCCCGCATCGGGCTCCCTGCTTGGCAGGGAGTCTGCTTCTCTCTCTGACCCTCCCCCCTCTCATGTACTTGCTCTCTCTCATTCTCTCTCTCTCAAATAAATAAATAAAATCTTTAAAAAAAAAAACTAATGATGTAATGTATGGTGATTAACATAACATAATTAAAAAAAAAGTTATTAACCAAAATCAACCACATAGCCCCACTGAGCCTCAATAAGAATGGGAAGGAATAACCCCATGTGCCCAGAACGGGAGGTAACAGGAAACATTAGGAAAATAGTACTAATAACTTCCTCAAGAGGACATCCTCGGGTCTCTCAAAAGTCTAAGCAAGTCCAGGGCTGTCTCACAGTAGGGCCAGAAGAAGAACGTTCATAGCATTGTTTCTATTTGTATGTGGGGAGTTAAAACAGAAGTAACATACAATATAAAAAAACAAACCTCTAAACTACCTCATTCCCCATTTCTGACACATTTATAATAAAGTTTATAAATACTTGGAGTATGTAAATGTGTGTGTGTGTGTAGCAAAGATATAATAAACTCTCATTAAATGGACTGGCTTGGGGAAAATGCACATTGATTTACTCAAAGACATATATTATTAAATATCTGCAAATTAATTCAGTATTATTATTTTAAAATAAATATAAGAACTAGTTAGAGCAATTACATATCATTGGGAATAGACTTTCAAGGAGCTTCCTCCAGTAGAAAAAAAAAGGATGTGTTATGGGCTAAGTTCATGTATTAAAAAAATGAGTAAGTTACAATTTCCTCTTTCAAAAGGCACAGAGATGTCAACTGTATAATAACAGTTGGTCAAAGGAAAACACTAATACTAAGTCTTTATTCATCTGAATGAATGTCAGTACTATATTTCCAAGTCCTTAAGAAGATGATATTACTGTCATTATTCCAAAAAAACTCAAGGGAAAATACTTCATACAAAATGCCAAATAATCAGAGTTAGCTTGGATATATTGAACTTAGTCAGAATATAATACATCCCAAACATCTAGCATAGTCAGGGACTTCTAGACCCATTGATGTCTGTACTATCAAATTATGGGTTTCATGGCAGTCCAACTTTTCCTTGGACCAAGAAAGGATTCAGATAGTTTGGCATGAAGTTTTACAATAAATCTGTGTTTGGAATATACTTCAAAGAGATAAAAACTAACTTTCATTTGAGAAGCAATGGAAGCTTTGTCAATGCATCTAAGGTCCTGAAAGACACATTGACTATAGTTATTCATTCTTGCTTTATTAATGTTTTTTTTTAAGATTTTATTTATTTATTTATTTGACAGAGAGAGAGAGTGAGAGAGAGCACAAGCAGGGGGAGAAGCAGGCTTCTCATCAAGCAGGGAGCCCGATGTGGGGCTCGATCCCAGGACCCTGGGATCATGACCTGAGCCGAAGGCAGACGCTTAACCCTCTGAGCCACCCAGGCACCCCATGTTTCAATTATTATTTTTCTATTTTGAGAATAATAAATTAGGTAACCTGGGATATCATTTAAGGTTGTTAGGCTGCAAGTAATAGAAAACAAATCCAAGTAAGAAACGCAGAAAAAGAATGTATTGAAAGGATCACAGGTAGCTTATAAAACCAAAGAAAAGCAAGCACTAGGCTTGAAAAATAACAGGAATTAGGGCATGCAGGAGTCAATCAGCCACCACAGGATGAGGAAACTCTAATCAATTTTTTTAAAGATTATTTATTTATTTATTTGAGAGAGAGAGAGCGCATAGTAGGCAGTCGGTGGGGAGGAAGGGCAGAGGGAGAGGGAGAAGCAGAGCAGGGAGCCTGATGCGGGGCTCGATCCCAGGACTCAACGATCATGACCTGACCCAAAGGCAGACCCTTAACTGACTGAGCCACCCAGGTGCCCCAAAGCTCCAGCCAATTTTTAGGATTTTGCATCATTCTGCTCAGCAGTCAGCATCCTGGAGGTGATACTGACTGGTCTAGTTTAAGTCACACCCCCACCCCTTAGCTAGAGAGGGTCAAGATGTCCTGACTGATTGTTCTATCAGTCTTCATCACCGGAGAGGAAGGTACTTTTCTGAAAAGAATTTGGGTTGTTTTTACCAAATCAAGATAAAATAGCACAATGAATGCCTAATAAAACAAATATCTACTATACTAGGATATATTCTGAAGAGCTGTAAAATTAAAATGCTTTTTAGAACTGCCCGCAAACTTCCACAAAACTGAAAATGTTGAAATTTGAGTTCCAATCTCACCAGATTTTCTCTCTAAGTGCATGCATATATGTAATTATACATGTATATGAGTATATTTGTACATACTCTAAGATTTGTTACACACACAAAAAAAGTAAGAGCCTAGCAGGAAGCAATTAGCTGTATACTATAAAATCCTTCAAAATACAGGTAGTAGAAAGCAGGATCTGAATTATTTGAATTTAACTTTCAGGGACAAATGCATGAAAAGATAAGACTCATTCCAGAACAGCAAAGAGTGTTATGACACTGAAAACAAGTTGTGTATGGGAGAGATAGGAAATCAGATTTGTAGCAGGGAGACCAGGTGATCAAGGACTTATATGCCAGGAGTCTGGATTTGTACCATGTAGGCAATGAGGCACCAGTGAAGTTTATTTAAGTATGACATGATATGATCAGATTTGTGTTTGTATGTTTATTTGTTTAACCACTGGTAGAAATGTGTGGGGTGGATTAAAGGAGCAAACCACAGGAAGTAGGAGGCCTGATTAGGCAACTGGCAGTGATTTAGGCAAAACAAAATTATAGGGACCCGACCTAAGACAATGGCAGTGGAGCTAGAAAGACAGGAACTACATTAATTAGCTTTTTCTATATAACAAACTACCCCTCAAAACTTAGAGGTTTAAAGCAACAACCATTAAGTTAGCTCATTGTTTCTCAGCTGTGGTGGGAGGGGTATGTCCCCCACCAGCACCATCAGGGGACATTTGGCAGTGTCAGGAGATATTTTTGGTTATCACAGTGAGAAGCAGTGCTACTGTTATGGGTGAGTAGAGGCCAGGGATGCTGCTAACCATCCATTATAGGACAGCCCCCCAAGAATCCTCCAGTCCAAAATGTCGGTGGTTTTGAGATTGAGAAATTAGCTTCTGATTCTGAAGCTCATCAGTTTGGTCTGAGCTCAGCTGGGCCTCTGCCGATGGGGGCCAGACTCCAATCTCAGCAGGTTAATTCATGCATGTGTGGTCAGCTAGCTGGCAGCTGAGAGCTGGCTGGTCTAAAGTGGCTCTGGTGACCGCCTCTCTGACCCCTGTCATTTCTTATCCTCCAGCAGGTTGGCCATGAATTGTGCATGTGGTGGAGGCAGGGTTCCAAGAAACCAAGAAGAAATGTGCAATTCCTCTCGAGACCCTGTCTCAGAATGCACACCCTCTTGGCCTCATTCTGTGAGCTGAAGCAAGTCACAAGTCTGGCCCAATTCGAGGACTAGAGAAATAGACTGTGCCTCTTGATATGAGGGCTATAAAAGAACTGTGTCCACCCCAGAGACAGACTCTTGGAGTAGTTAGGAGGTGGAAGCAAACCAGTTGGTGGTCGCTGGTGAAGAGAGAGGGGCTGACATTAAAATTATATTGACTGGAGGCCCATGGATAATTGAATCCTGTTTTTGGCTGCCTACCTCTGCCTATGATTCCCAGAAGAAAATATATATACACAGCAAACAAAGTAAGATAAAAATGACCCCCTTTGTTTCTATCTGGGGATGTTGACTCAAAAGCCAGTAGAAAGGTTTCATGAACTATTTGTTTCCCAGAGGAGTTCCTTTTACCAAGCAAGTGCAAACCTAAAAATCTACAGTAAAAGCAGAACAAAAGACCCTCTACCTCTAGTCCATTCAAAAATGTCAGGTTTTCTCCAATGTGAAGAAAGTCACACGTATGGAGACAGAAGGAGGCAAAGGAAGGAAAGGGAAGATAGGGAGAAGGTATGGGAGTGGGAGGGAGGGAGGAGACAGGAGAGGAGACATGGCTATAAGGTGGCTCCCTGGGAAACTTCACTCAGCTCTTGAGGGGAAGAACACATCCTGCAAATACCTCACCCATGTACACTATCTTCACCAGGACAGGGTCAAACATGGTTCTAATGAACCCGATCAGTCACAAGAGAGAAACTGCTCTTCAACCTCATCTACTCTTTTGGAGAAAACAGGGAGGACACTATTCAGCTTCAGCTTCTACCCTCTAACTTGTTGTAAACCATTAGGTACAGGACAACGAGAAAGGAAAAACTTAGGATGACTCCTTAGCTCCAGACTGGACACCTGGGAATGCTGAGTTTAATCTGGATGGGCATAGATATTTGAGAATCCTTCAGCATAGCTGGTAGTGGATGCTGTGCGTATGAAGAAACTACCCTTGGAGAGTGTACAAAGTGGGAAGAGAAGCAAGCCAAGAGCAGAGCCTTGGAAAATACCAGCACTGAAGCAGCTAATGGAAAAAGAGAGGCTCATAGTGTAGGCTCAGTAGACTGACCGGAAATGTAAGTGAAAAATCAGGAAGGGACAGGGAGTTGTAAAAAAAGAAAAGCAGAAAGTTCCAAAAATTTGACTATGGCCTATATAGTTGAATGCAGCAAGGATAAAAGTAAGATTAAAGACCAAAATGAACGTTCACTTTGGCAATGGTCATGGATGACTCAGTAGTTTAGGAGTAAATGAAAATTGAGATTAGGATTGCAAGTAATGATTATTACTTTATTGAATAAAGATGAAGGAAGAAGAGAGATATAAGAACATGCGATTATGAGAGGTTTTTTTTATTTAAAGAGATTTGTGTGTCTTTACATGCTGAGGGGGAGATTCACTGGAGTGGTTGACAATAAAAGAAGAAAAGCATGATGGAAAGATCTCTCAAAGAACACAGAACAAATGAAATGCAGAAGAGCATGCTGAAGGAGTCTCTTGTAAAGAAAGATGGAAGCAGAACCTCACAAGTGAAGGAGGTCAGGAGTTGGAGGTTTTCAAGCTCATAGCTTGAAACCAGGTTCTTCCTGGGTCAAGCAGGGAACAGCCATCACTTACCTATTCCAAATGCGTTGGGAAAGGGGAACGGGCTGGTGTCAATCAGAGAGCTGGAGGACACTGATGAATATAATATTAGACTTTAAACAAGCAATTTCCATTTTATAAAAATTGTGAGGAACTCAGAGTGAAAATAGTAATGACTAAAAAACCTATGAAAAAAGTAAAGGTATTGAAATGGAAGATGATCTAGCAATGTTTATCTTCCAATATAGGATATAAACAAGTAGGAAAACATACAAGAGCAGCGCTGAAATGCATTTATTCTACATTTATTGACTAACTATGCCAGGTCCTCCAAAATATAAAGGACCCTTCGTCCCAGCCATTGAAGAGCTCACAATCTGGCAAGAGAGAGAACCAAATAAACCCTTGTAAGGGAAGCTAACTTCGAGAGAGGTGAGGCACGCATTGATCCAGCCTAGGCTCCCTACTCAGCGGGGAGTCTGCTTCCCCCTCTCCCTCTGCCTGCCGCTCCCCCTGCTTGTGCTCTCTCTCTCTCTTTCTCTCTCTGTCAAATAAGAGGCCGGGTGGAGATTAGAAAGGGCAATCTGAAAACTGGAACGAATGTGCAGAAGTGGAAAGAGTCTCAGGAAGAATCTAGTCAAATAGACACATCAGGAGCCCTCATCCGTCTACCAGTTACTTAATCCTTTTTTTCCCTTTAAAGCTCCCCAACTCCTCACATACACTCTGGATTTTTTTTTAAAGGGGGTAAAGAAATTAGGACTTCTCTGCCCTCTACTCTTCTTATAAATAAAACACTTGCCAATATTATCCCTCACCCCCAGGTTCTTGCTAAGTAACCTGAGGACTGCACTTCCAGAGAAGTCATAGATTAATCATTGTTTTGCATTTAACCCTTTATATAGGTATTTGCATCCTCTTCTCATACCAAAGTCCTTCTTATAGAGAAATTTTGGCTCCTGTGGAGGGAGAAAAGGGTAGAGAATGGAAAGGAGTGTTTCTTAGCATCTCTCTTCAAATCATATGTCATGTCATTGACTCCACTTACGCTTTCATGCTGTCTGTGAATAACTGAAAAGGTTGCATTGTGCCTTGAATTTTAAAAAGTAATATATAATTCACTCAGTGCATTAATTCAGGTGCAATCTTAAACAAATTGAGCAATTTCAGCCACTAAACAGGGTTAACTGGAAAAGGCTCCATCCTCCATGAAGGCAACTTCTGGAGACTATGGTGCATTTGGAAGTTTAAAAGTAATTCAAATGTGTACACAGAGGATAGAATGAGAAATATGGTTCCTAAAAAATTGGTTAAAAAAAGCTATCTGAGTTGAATTTGAAGTGCTACTATTCTAGTCTTTCTATTAAAAGATAAAACATGAGAGAAAATATTACATGCTTTCCTAACCTTAGCTTATGCATAAGAATGTAATTTATATTTTAAAGAACACAAACATTACTGCAATTTTCGAAAACACCAAGCTTTGAAATCCTCTTAAAAATCAAATTTTTGAGGGGATTGCCCAGGGATGTAAGGAAGCATAGATAAATGTATTTTTAATTTTAATTATAAAACCCATTTCACAATGCCTTCACCTGTGTATGTGGTCAGAGCTGGTAACAGACAACACGAGCTTTGTTGGTGGTTCCACTTATAAAGGCAAGGACAGACTCAAGCAGGATTTTAAAATCCAGAATCACATTGTTCTCAGAATATGAAAGAGAGGTTTGAATGTATCAGATGGTTTACGGTGATACTAAATGAGCTCCATTGCATGCCATTTTTATCCATGAAGCCCCAGATGTGCTGAGAACCTAAAAAAAGAGGAAGAATATCATCCTGGGGCAATGGTGGTGCTCAAACCCACGGGCACACCTGGATCATTTGTTGTCTTAAAATATCAGAATTGCTTGCTTGCTCGCTTGCCCATGTGCTCTCTCTTCTCTCTCTCTCTCTCTCTCTCTCTCTCTCACACACACACACACACACACACACACTTCCATAAGAATACTTCTGATATTTAATCCTGTATTATATTAAATCCCTTTTTATTTTAAGTGTTCATATCTTTGCATCATTTCCAGCCACAAAGTAGGTAACATTTTTAAGAACCCACAGTCCTTATCAGGAAGGACTAACCAAGATGACTAAATTCACTATTTTTCCTTATCCCTAAACATCTCCATTAAAGAGAAGAAATGCACAACACACACACATAACCATTTTTGTTTAAAGACAGATATGTCTGATAAGGAAAAAGCTTTTTTGGCATAGATCTCAATTTCCTTGACAAAAGGGTATGACAATACGAAAATTTCATTAATGCAGACTTTACTAAGTTGGAATTTGTGATCACTCAGAAAAGGACTGAGCCAAAGTATATCTGATGATGCAAAATCATTAGAAAGTTGTACCTTTAGGCATGTAAGTAGTTTTTGGACATTTCCATTTATGGGAATGCATAAAATTATAAGAAGTCTTTCAGCTGGGTCACCTCAGCCACCACCTCCCCTCTCCCACCCAGCTCCCTTCCCACTCATTGCTTCAGTCTCCTGAGGCAAGAGTCTCAGAAGCATCCTAGAACCACTACAGACTCCTACTCTTAGACACTTTGCAAAAGCCATGTCCTCTGTGAAAACTGCCATGGCAGCCTCACATCCCACCACCTTCTCAGGTTTACACAGGCCCATCTTTCCAAAACTCTCTATGCTGTCTTAGTTCCTCCCACTGCCATTAAGTGTTGTGACTCTCACACTCCCTGGACTTCGCTCTCTGGAAGGGATAGGGTTTCTTCTGGACTTCGGGCCTTTTTTTTTTTAAATTTTTTTATTATATTATGTTAATCACCATACATGCCATCATTAGTTTTTGATGTAGTGTTTCATGATTCATTGTTTGCATATAACACCCAGTGCTCCATTCAATACGTGCCCTTTTTAATTACCACTGATTCTTTCCACCTGGAATGTTCTTCCTCCAGACCATCACACGACCTGGTCTCTCAAGTCTCATTGCTCTTATCACCTGGTAAGCAACACCTTCTCTGACCACCCTGTCCCATTACCTTGTTTTAATGTTTTTTTTGTTAGTTCCTTTGTTTGGGGTGGGTTTTTTTTACCTTTTTTTTAATAGCCAATGTGCTCTCATTTATTCACTTTTTTATTGTCTGTCTTCTTCCTCCCCCTTCCCCTAGTCACTACCATTAAAATGTAAGCTCCTCGGTGCTTAGAACAGTGGCTGGAGCGTAATAGAAATTCAATAATATTCTTGGAATGAATAAATGAACAAATGAATGCCTACCTGCCCCACAAATAGTGAGCTCCTTCAGGGGAGAGGCCATGCCTCATTGGTTTTTGTATCCCTTGTATCTAACATTGTGGGTACAGAATAACATAAATGCTCACTGAATAAATGATCCATTAAGGAATGATTAAACAATGGATAATTATGTTTTTATTATACACATCAGAAAATATTAAGCTTGGACATATTAATATCTGTTTGATTATATAGTTTTAAAAAAGATAACAGACAGGGAACCTGCAGGAACTAAGATATGGGGAATGGCTGTGAATTTTTTAAGTCTTAGTGGTCTGTTTTAAGTCATAAGAGGTTAAGTGATTTATTGATGATACTTGAAAGTAATAAAAAAATTTTTTTAAAAAGTCTGTATTCTATTCCTTGCAACACTATAGGCTAACCATTCTAAACCCACAGAAATTGTGGCTCATATATGCATGAGGCTCAGAAAGCTTCCCCGGTGTTTGATTCTGAGGCTTGAGGGCCTCAAGGAGAGTGGGGCTGTCAGCACGGAGAGTGGGACAGACAGCATCCATCAGGATAGAGGGACACTCTCTGGGGACAAAGAGATGTCAACCCCAGGGAAAGTGAACTCTCTAGTTGTGTACTATATTTTCCAAACCAAAGCTTGTGACATGTAGTCTGAGAAGGAGACCTGGGTATAAAAGATAGAACACTTGACTCTAAAGCCGGCTAAGAGAATCCAGAGCTAATGGTTGCAATGTTAATAGTGGAACAAGTTAGTTCTCAGATTCTTCCATATTTGGGTGAAATATCTCACAAAACTTATCATCTCTCCCAGCTCTAATTGATTCCATGCTCATCAAACTTCCTGTTCAGTTTCTGAGATATCTTAATACTAGTCAGAGCATCCTCAGATTTTGGATGTAAGTGTTCTGATATCAATCAAATGTTATCTTAGAGACAGATGGGTTATAAACATATCTCTTGTGAGTTTATTAGTGATGAATCAGTCTCAGAGGAGGAAAAGCCTTGGATACCTCTTAAAGTTCTTCTCAACTCTAAGATTCTGTGGTTCTATGATTCAGTTCTCCAGAATATAACCAGTGTGAGAAGTATAGGGTAGAGGATGGGTCCTGGAATCCAATCATTGAAGTCTAAAGTCCTTCCTGGAGGTTTTGCCTTGAGACTCTGAAACTGAGAGACCTCTATTTTCTTAATTCAAAGCCCTGAGCTGAAGACATTAGGTCTCTGGGTACTTGCCCCACTCAGGAGCACTACCTTCCAGCAAGGCCATGCGCATTCCTAGAAAACAGTCACCAGCACCAGACCATCAAGGTATCTCCCTCCTTCCCTTTCACAGCCTTTCAATCCATCTCTACCATACTGCCTCTCCTAAGCAATGAGAGAGGAGGGAGCACAGTTGCCCTGGGCTTTGTGTCTTAGGAAAATTACTTATCTATTCTAAACCTCGGTGTCTGGCCACATTCTATGTGGTACCAAAAATGTTCCATGCCCAGTTTCTATTTGTTGACATGTAGTTGAAAAAAATCTATCAAAGTAAGCCTCAGCAAAATGGGCAAGTGGCAAGAATGGGTCAAATTGAGTATGTTTCCTGGATGAGAGGATCATGGGCCAAGTTATAGTAAAAGGCCTGGCAATCAGTTTCAAAACATTCTTTAACATTTGACAGAGAAACTGAGCGAAGTCCAAACATTACTTTAATTACCTTTATCTTTTAATCAGGAACCTCCCAAACCGTCAAACAATTAAAATGTGCTATACATTGTCTAGAAATTTGATGCTCAAAGTATGATCCACAAATCAGCAGCATCAGCATTATCTGGGAGCTTGTCAAAAGGCAGAATTTTGAGCCCCTGCTGTATCTGAATCTGCATTTTAAAAGGATCCCTCGGTGATTCATATGTGACTTAAATTTTGTAAAAGGCTCATCAAGAATAACACACCTCAAAGTGTGACCAGGAGCATCAGCCTCATCCAAAAACTTGTTAGAAATGCAGAACCATGGTCCCAATCTACACTTACTGAGTGTAAAATTTGGGGGTGCAGCCCAGGAATCTGTGTTTTGACAAACCCTCCCAGGTGATTTTGATGTACTCTCAAGTTTGAGAATTTCTGCCTCTGGCCTTTTACAATTTAAATTCAAGAAGGGCTAGTTTTTTGACAAAAACTATTTTATTTTTTTTTTAATTTTATTTATTTATTCATGAGAGACAGAGAGAGAGAGAGAGAGAGAGGCAGAGGGAGAAGCAGGCTCCCAAAGAGCAGGGAGCCCGATGCGGGACTCGATCCCAGGACCCTGAGATCGTGACCTGAGCCGAAGGCAGACGCTTAACCATCTGAGCCACCCAGGCGCCCGGCAAAAACTATTTTAATAATAAATTTTTTCAAGTGACTAAAAGAACCATATATCTGTCTGGACAATTTTTAAAATATGTTGGAAGCCCACGAGTATTTTCCAAAGCTGTATCCTTATAATTTTATTTAAGCACTAGTCAGAATTGATGAATGTGTGTATTGAATACCATTTGCTAATTCATCTGGCATCTGGCAAAACCATATCACACTGATATGATGGATGATCCTGCTTCTTTGGAATGAGAAAACTTCCACATGGAGGCACAGTAATTATTCCTGAAGGAATGAACATAATGTAAACCGTCATCATGGTAAGTTCTGTGGGCAAAGGACACTCAAGGGAAAAGGTATCATTTTAAGCCTCTATTCTCAGCAGTGCTGCTCTGTGGCCTTGCTCACACCCAAAGCCATTGTCAGAGCTCCTTAGACATTTCCTCCCTTTGTGGCTTTGGGTTTCATTTATCAGGTGGTGGAATACATCAAACTCCTTCTCCCTAATGCATTTGAAAGACTTCCTACTTTGAAACTTTTTTTTTCTTCAAAGACAAGGTAGTGTTAATGTCAAGAAGCCAGAATGGGCTCAACCAATACACCAGTGTCTTCTACAGTGCAGCTTTGCCCAGAGAAATTTTTTAGGTATTTTATGAAGAATGTTAAAATACATGTAGTTATTTTTGAAATTAACCAACCCGGCAATTTCATTTCTAGAAATGAGTACTAAAATATAATGAACATATAGACACAGGTACAAGAAAATTCATTGCAGCCTTGTTTGCGCCAACAGGCAAAATGTCCATTCCTAGGGAGGACACAGTTACCTGGACTAACCAAACAGAGCAAGTTCCCTCAGGAAGGCCCTCTGCTGGTCGCCAGGCATGGACTCTTCAGTTTCCAGATTATGAGGAGGACCAGTGTATTAATTTGCGCAAGCTGCCATTAACAAAATACTACAGACCAGGTGGCTAAAACAAGAGTTGCTTATTTTCTCACAGTTCTGGAAGCTTAGAAGATCAAGATCAAGGTGTCAACACATTTGATTTCTTCTCCTTGGCCTGCAGATGGAAAGTCTCCTCACTGTGTCTTCACGTGGCCTTTCCTTTGTGCAAGCATAGAGAGGGAGAAAGAGTCCGGCTGTCTCTTCCCCTTCTTAGAAAGACTTCATTCAGATGGGATTAGGGTCCTATTCTAATGCCCAATTTTAACTTAATCACCTCTTCAAAGACCTTATCTCCAAATACAGTTAAACATTCTGAGGTCCTGGGTAGGGGGTTGGGACTTCAACATATAAATTTTGGGGAGAACACAAATCAGACCATAACAACCAGCATGTCTCAGAGAGTAGCTGGGTCCCCTGGGATTATTTATTAAGCATTCAGAAGTATTTTAATATTTTCAAAACTGGTACACCCATGCCAATGAGTAGTGGCTGAATATTAATCAGGGACACAGACTCTGTGAGGATTTAATTTTTTTTTTAAAGGTTTTATTTATTTATTTGAGAACGAGCGAGAGAGAGAGATAACAAGAGAGAGCATGAGTTGGGGGGGCCGGGAGAGGGAGAACAGACTCCCTGCTGAGCAGGGAGCCCAATGTGGGGCTTAATCCCAGGACCTCAGGACCACAACCTGAACCGAAGGCAGACGCTTAACCTACTGAGCCACCCAGGCGTCCTCTGTGAGGATTTTAAAAACATGTTCTGACAAATACCATATGATTTAACTCCTATGTGGAATTTAAGAAACAAAACAGATGAACATAGGGGAAGGGAAGGAAAATAAATTTAGATGAAAATTGAGAGAGAGGCAAACCATAAGAGATGCTGAACTCTAGGAAACAAACAGGATTGCTGGAGGGTAGGTGGGGGGGGATGGGATAATTGGGTGATGGGCATTAAGGAGGGCACTTGATGCAATGAGCAGTGCGTGTTATATGCAACTGATGAATCACTAAACTCTATCTCTGAAACTTATAAAAAAAGATGAACTGTCTTGGGGAAAAAAATGCTCTGAAAAATCCTAAAGTTTTGGAGGAACCCCTTCCAGCACCATCAAGTTTGGATTTTGGGACTAAGCAGGTGAGGCCATTTCTGGAATTGAGTCATTTTACAGCTGGTAGATAAAATGGTGTGCCACAGTAATAAGCATAGGATTTAGAATCAGAGTTTGCATTTCTGTCTCCCACCTATAAAATAAATATGATAATCGTAACCCATCTCTAAGATTGTAGTAAGCAATAAGATAATGATGATAATGCTTATGATATTCCAGGCCCAAAGTATGTGCTCCGCAAACAAGACATTATTTTGCCTCAGTATAAGCTTACTTTCAAGAAAAATGTAAACACACACACACACACACACACTCATTTCTTTAAAACCACAGGACTAAATCACCCCAATGTAATTCTCAACTCAAAAACTCTGTGACTCTAAGTGATACTTGACCACAGTGATTAACAATAAAAGGAATAGAACTTTTTAAGCATTTTTATTTATTTCAATAGAAAAATAAACTATACTTTCCTACTCTATGAGAATTCCACTTTTATCAGTCATATTGCTTGATTTAACCTATGTTCATTAAAATAACACTTAGTATTGTGCTCACCAGGTAAATAGGGCAACTTCTGATGTTAGTGTACTTTTTGTGTGGTTATCATATTATTAAACCTACCAGGTATGTGTTACAAATGAGATGAAATTATATGTAATCACTAAAACAATGAAATATGTATTTTTATGTACCAATATGGAATAATCTTGAAGATATATTATTCACTGACAAAAGCAAAGTACACAGAGATAGGTAAGTATGCTACTGTGAGTTAAAAAAAATACCTTTTTGTATTGTTTATATTTTTACCATAGACATGCATTACCTTTTGAAAAAAAAAATTAAAAAAAATAGATTTTTCCATAGTAAAATATAACAGGAAAGAACAGATGCCCAAGATTTCATTTTCAAATAGCAATCCCAATCAACAGCACCAGTAGCAGCTGCTGTTTATCTTTATTTGATAAGAGCAAAGCAGCAGATAGAAATGAAAAATAAACTATATGAGAAGGCACCCACAAAGATCAAATTCCAGGTGGCCGTCAGATCCCGGTTGCCGTTGCTGTAAGTTGCAGAAGAGTTTCTCAGTGCCAAGAAATGCTGTGATTTAATGGAAAGAACAAAGCGTTTGTCATCAAACTGAGCTAAGTTCTAATTCTGGGTCTCCTACTTTCTGGCCATGCAAACACAGTGATGACTCTCTGACCCCCATTGTCTGCAGCAGACAGGTCAAAATACCAGTAACTCTTGCCACGTGACATGGTCATGAGACTTAAAATGAAATTGCAGGTGTCCCAGCACACAGCAACTAATATGGATGAAGTGTGCTCCCTTCTGGTCTCCTTTGCAAACTCCTCTTTAGCAGGCCTGTAAGGATACAGTCATTCATTCACTCACTTAACAATGATAAGTGGACTGCGTTAAACATTGGGGCTATCCCGTAAAGCAGAGCAGATACGTGACCTGCCTTCCTAAAGCTTAGACTCCAGCAGAGAGAGAGGTGACAGACCAAACATCTGTCATGATAAATCATGGTCAGGGCTATATACCTGAGATAGTGCAGGACCCATAAAAATGCCTATCGGGGGCGTAGAGTCATAGAGGACATCAAGGAAGGCTTCTGGAGGAAGTCCTCTTAAAGATCAGGCCTGATGTGAGAGTAGGAGTTTGTGATGCGACTGCTGAGGGGAATATCTGTGGCTGCCCAGGGGTTCAGCTGGCCCTGGAAAAGGTAGTACCTGGCAGGTGAAGGGTGAGAGACCAGAGCTCACAAAGCAGCTCCCCCCTCTGCTCTGCTGGTCACATCCATGTCTTTCCCAACCCATTAGTGAATGTAGCTGTTGGGCACAGCTGAAGAATGTAACAACTGAAGTTCAGAGAGAAGAGGTCTGTTGAAGTTCACCAAGCTGCTGAGCGGCAGAGCCAGGATTATGATGGTCTCTGCCACATTTGAATGAATTTGTGTCATGAAACTGAAATCCTGACTCGGAAGTATGTCTAGACTTTCAGCCACGATAGTTACAGTGCTTGGTGCATAATAGATGTTCAGTAAATATGTCTTGAATGAATGAATAAATCCCAAGGTTGAAGGACCACTTGAAGCATCCACTGTCTTTTAAATAATTTAAATTAATCCATGCCCCAGTCCTAGGATTGACATTTAAGCATCTTAAAGGTCTTGCAGAGTTTCAAACCCCTCCCAGACGAGGTGTGTTTAGACCCCCGATTGGATCTTCCTACAAAATGCTAAGGGAGCGTCATGGCATCCAGAACCAGCTCCACCAAGAGGTCCACTTGGACTCTGAGGTGGGTGAGAAATGACCCTGCATGGCAGTCCAAATGAAAAATTAGGGAACTAGGCTAAATAATCAGGAGGGATTATCTAAGAGTCAGCAGTTGAGGTTAGAACATGACTCTGTAGTATGGAATCAATATGACTCATTCATTTGGAGCTGGTAAAAGAAAGTTAAGACTTATTTCAGAAAGATCATTTGATTTTCCTCTTACAACGTGAATTTGATCCTTGCAATAGCCAAATGAAACAATGTAATGAAGACTGTGTCTGGCAATGAAAAACAGAATCAGCGTGACTTGCTTCATTTTCTTTTTAGCTGAAACCAAGGTATGAGGTTCTCGAGAAAGTAAAGCTTCAATGCATTGAACAAACTGTAGTGCTTTCTGAAGGACTCTGGTCTTTCAGCATTGCACTGAGTATACTTTCTAGCTTTTCAAACATGCCTTCTGCATCTTAATTGCCCTATTTTAACTGAGTAATCTAATCCTGGGAGGTAAATTAGGCCCTTTTAGTGGTCTATTAACTTTCTCCTCCCCCGAAGGGGAAATTTATTAAATTCTCTTTATGTGTTCCAAGAAATCAAACCTTGGAACTGGCCAGTAAGCTTGTAAGAGCCTAATGATGATCATGGAGTAAGTTTCCACCAGCTTTTATTGTTATTTTAATTCATTCCAAACGCAGACTTAAGCAATTCGCTATCTGATGCTCCCTGTCCCCCTCTTTTCTCCTCTTCCTTCACATACAAACACATGCACACTCTGTCACTTGCCCTTTCCCAACAATGCAAAGACCTGGACAACACCTACTTGTTTTTTAGATCTCCCTTCCTCTCAAAATCCCTTTCCTGACCCCCAACTCTAAATTCAGGTGTTCCTCCAATGTCTTATGGCAATTGCTAATTTGTCCATCTCCACACTAGCTCGCAGACAACATGACAGCAGGAACTGTTTCTCTGATTGTCACTGTATCCCCGATTTCTGACCAAGTACCTGGCATGTGGTAAAGCACTCAGTACGTTTTTGTGAAATAAGTGAATGAATGAGTGCATTAATCTAGCTCTTGGGTGTTTAGACAATAAAGAAATATACTAATTCAATCAATTCCTTGACTATCTTCTATCAAGAAGGAAGTTATTAATTTCCCCAGGTTTAAAAAAAATTCATCTGTGGGAACATGAAAACATTCTCTCTGAGAACCTCTGGAATGTATAATTTTAGGCTCCAGACCAAAAACGAAAAAAAAAAATGTAGTCACACTAATGCTATTTCACAATATGTTTCCATAAGTATTGAAAAACAATTTAGGAGCAATAAGATTGCAGTTGTATTGGGTAGAAGGTACGTTATCTTATTTTTCAGTGATTACATATTCGTACTATATATTCATTTTATGCACAAGAGGGAAAAATGCAGATTTTTGATTCCCAGCTTAATGGCTCTTCAATATACCATGCAGCTAACAGAAAGGTATAAGAAAGAACTAAAAATTCAGAATTTGGAATTGGCACAAAGAGATTATCTTTGGTGTAAATAAGCAAATAAGAGAAGTTGGCATCTGTAAGTATGCTCTGAAAAATAAAGGAAAAAGTATAGGGAAAAGACCATACATTGTGATTTAGCCCCAGCTCCAATTCTGAAAATCAAAACTTCATTTGACATCTCTGCATTTCACAAAATCACACACCAAGGAACACATGAGGCCATCAATTCTTGGAAACTAAGTAAATCTGTGGTTTACCTCCCAAGGTCTCTCCCTGGTTTCTGTTATCACTGGCAACAGAACTAGTGTTGGAAGGCCACTGTGAAATGAAGAATATGCACAATCTGAAACTGCTTATGTCAGGCCTTTATTCAGGGTGAAAATAATATTCAACAACTTTTAGCATGTGCTTACCACATCTGCACCCATTTTGGGTCAATCAGAAAAAAAAAAAAAAAAAAAAACAACTCAGAACTGCTGGAAAGAAATAATCTACCCATTCAAAAGTAAAAACAGGGAAAGCCAGCTGCATATAAATCCTACAGATTGTGCTGATGAGATCCATGGATGGGCAGAAAGCTGCTTCAGGGAAAGAAAATCTAACTTCGGAGCAGAAAAGGCTCAGAACGTAGATGGACAAAAGCAATTCCTAAGAGCTAAGTGAAGGTTTTTTTATTCTATGACCACCCCCAAATTCTCAAAGCAGTATTTCTTTCCCACATGTATTATTGATTAATCTATTGACTGACTGCACCCACCTCATTTTTTTGAATAGAGAGAAGCACAAAGAAGCAAAGATGAAAAATAGTTCATAATCCAATTACTCAGTAATACCATTGTTATGTTTCCACTGATGGTTGAAACTTCACAGATAACTCCTCATAGCCATCAATAAAATAAGAGAGGATTTTCTCCTAAACTTTATGTCAGTTCTTCCTACAATGAGATCTCTTCCTCGGTGTGAGAATTTTTAATCAGCAAGAAAATCCCCAAGGTAGAATCTGATGAGTTCCATAGTTGTTCAACTTGTTTAATGGTTTAAATTTGTTCCATTCGCACCAGGTGAGTCAACTGAGGCACACTTATGCCAGAATAGGCTGGATCTGAATGTTGACAGGGGTCTCAGTACCCCCCAGTTTCTCAGAGACGTAAGAAAGATAGAGTCCCAAGACTTCCCTCAATGGTCAAACAATGAACTGTCCCAAGTCTGCAACTGATTAACCTTCTTTACTGTTTGCTCATGAAGTCAGAGCTCCAGGTTTGATTTTGGCATGGACCAAATCATGAATAGTTACTTTTCTATTTTTCAAAGCCATAGACAGAGTTGTTAACTAATTATCTCTCAAAGAGTGTCATTCATTAATACAGATATTGGGAAAGATAGTCTAGATGCATTGGTGCAGAGTAATTCTGTTGGGAAATTGACTCTACTGATGCCTATTGCAACCCAGTCTCCTTATCTGTATTATTTCATGTAATCCTAACAGTAACTATATTGAATAATTGCTATGATTATTAAATGAGAAAATGAGGCTCAGGGCGCCTGGGTGGCTCAGTTGGTTAAGCGACTGCCTTCGGCTCAGGTCATGATCCTGGAGTTCCAGGATCAAGTCCCGCATCGGGCTCCCTGCTCGGCGGGGAGTCTGCTTCTCCCTCTGACCCTCCTCCCTCTCATGCTCTCTGTCTCTCATTCTCTCTCTCTCAAATAAATAAATAAAATCTTTAAAAAAAAATGAGGCTCAGTAAGATTAATAAGATTGGGAGAACAGGCTGAATGCAATGGAGTGTGCATTACACTTGGAAAAGAACGTGACTCAGTCACTACTGGAACTGCACAAACTGGCCACTGATAAAAATGACCCCCATTTGTGTGACTTCATTGAGACTCATTAGCTGAATGAGCAGGTGAAATCCATCAAAGAACTGGGTGACCACGTAACCAACCTGTGCAAGATGGGGGCTCCCGAATCTGGCATGGCAGAGTATCTCTTTGACAAGCACACCTTGGGAAACAGTGATAGTGAGAGCTAAGCCTTAGGCTGTCTTCCCATAGCCACAAGGGTGACTTCCCTGGTCACCAAGGCAGTGCATGCATGTTGGGGTTACCTTTACCTTTTCTATAAGTTGTACCAAAACATCTACTTAACTTCTTTCATTTGTACCATTCTTCAAATAAAGTAATTTGGTACCCCCCCCAAAAAATAATAATAAGTAACCCAAGATCACACTGTTTATATGTAATGGAACCAGGATTCAGGACCACAAATTCATATCTTTCCCACTATAACACCCTGTCTGGTTGGAGAGAACAAGCCTTTTTATGATACACGAAAAAGAACTTCTTTGCCTATAAAAGATCATATATGTGTATAGTGACCCCAAAATTCTGAAGGTCCTGTGATACTAAATAGTCAAAATTCTAGAGGACTTTGACCAAAACACAAAAACCTCATATCTGTGTGCTCTTTATGTGAAAATAACACCTTTCCTTATATGGTATTAGTGAAGATCAAAGAAAAAAATAAGTGGAGATGTGCTATATAAAGTATAAAGCACGGTGGACATGTAAAGTATTATTGTGTGCAGAGTCCTCAAGGCCGTAGTTGATAAAAAGAAAAATAACCCACAGGGGCGCCTGGGTGGTACAGTTGGTTAAGCATCTGACTCTTGGATTTGAATCAGGTCATGATTCTGGGGTCATGATCTCAGGGTCGTGAGATGGAGCCCTGAGTCAGGCACCATGATCCACGCAGAGTCTGCTGGAGATTATCTCTCCCTGTCCCTGTTCCTCCTGCTTGTGCTGTCTCTTTCTCTCTCTCCCAAATAAAGAAATAAATTTATCATATGATCTCACTGATATGAGGAATTTGAGAAACAAGACAGAGGATCATAGGGGAAGGGAAGGAAAAATGAAACAAGATGAAACCAGAGAGGGAGACAAACCATAAGAGACTCTTAATCTCAGGAAACAAACTGAGGGTTGCTGGAGTGGAGGGGGGTGGGAGGGATGGGGTGGCTGGGTGATGGACTTTGGGGAGGGTATGTGCTATGGTGAGCGCTGTGAATAGTGTAAGACGGATGAATCACAGACCTGTACCCCTGAAACAAATAATACATAATATGTTAATAAAAAAAAAATGGGTGAAAAAAAACTGCAAGCAACAAACATTAAGAGTGCAATCCAAAACATTTATATTTCTTCTAAACTATCTAGTGAACATGCCTTTTAAAGATTTTATTTATTTATTCATGAGAGACAGAGAGAGAGACAGAGGCAGAGGGAGAAGCAGGCTCCCCGTGGAGCAGGGAGCCCGATGCGGGACTCGATCCCAGGACCCTGGGATCATGACCTGAGCCGAAGGCAGACGCTTAACCGACTGAGCCACCCAGGCGTCCCTGAACATGCCTTTTAAATCCCTGGTCAGTCACTCAACCCACAACTATTTATTGAATTCCTTTGTGTCTTGACCGTGAATTTGTACAGATACAAATCCCTGCTTCACTCTGAGATTTCCAGAGTCATCCGTCTCTACACCTATCTAGGAATACAAGTAAAGCATATCTAGCCCCTCATGTTTTCATCAGTCAGTGCAACAGGATATGAAATAATGCCTACACTGACCTGTCCACAAGCTAAGTAGAAAATTGTTTTCTACATTCTCCTCACTGGACCTCTGGATATGTACAGGGAGAACAGATGTAACTGGCCTGGTAAACAGAACTTTTACTTAGCTGACAGCACAAAGTAGCCAAATGAGCTGCAAATTGGTCATGATAGCTGTTCTGTCAGTAACGCTAATAAGGTTCCTGAATCAAAATCTTAACTCTAAGGATTTATATAAAGTTTATATAAATGTGTTCTATAACTTTAAAATTTATATAATGACTTATGTAAATATTTACATAGTTTCTATAAAGATTTGCACAAAGCTGAGCTTTATGAGGGCGAAGTGACATTTTCTTAAAAATTGCCCAACATGGCATGTACTGAGAAACTGCTGAGAAAATCAATTTTAGGGTAATCAGCTGTACGGCTTTGGAAAAATAATTTATTATTTTTAAAAAAGAGAAGTGAAGAGAGGAAAAAAAAGGAGATGTGGAAAGACAGGGAGGGAAAATGGGAAGGGCAAAGGGGAGGGAGAGGGAATGAGCCCTACACCGATGTCATTCAACCACCATTGATATGCCCTTCGGGCATGCAAGGACCCGCATGAGGTACTTGGAAGCCTACAGAGGCAAATGAAATAACATCCGTTCAACAAATCCACAAATATTCGGTAAGCTAGGAGAAAAGTGGCTATTTTAAGATGTCCCATCACCTGGAAATAAATCTCAGATTGCCTTAAATGAGAAATAAATCAGAAGTGTGCTTAAAACGTATCCCGCTTGTTTAAACAATTATTAGAAGATTCTATTTTCTTAAAGAAGCGATCTTGGTCTTTTCCGGGCACAGAACTGGGTGATGGCTATTACCTGCGGCTGACAGGATGGGCTCCAGACCCACCTCAGGCAGACAGCCATTTCATCACCTGGCAACAGGGCCAACGTCACCCTGAAAATGTAGTGGCGATAGCAATTTTCCACAGGTTTTCTGACTCCAGTGTGAGAGGACACAGGATCAAGTGAACCGTAGTTTCAGACACTTGAGTTCTAAAATTAGCTGTGTCACTGATTACCCTTGACATGATTGGGGCAGCTGATCCAGCCCGTTTCTGTTGTTGTTTGTTTATGCTAACAGATTCTGACTCCGTGTATATGCCTCAAATAAATACAAATACAATTTTCAAAGAAGTTTTCCAAATAATTGTATTTGAAAACAAGACGAGCTCTGAATTCCTAGAGCTTTCTACTTCGAATACACAAACAGGAATGTATTTCAATAGAAATTGTGAGTGTGAAAGACGAACCGCCTCACTAGCCTTCATTAACTTGCTCCCTCTATCTTCTTGGACACCTCCAGGAAGCTGCCAGCGAACTCTTCAAACTTAAGGAGATCCATTATCTTAAAGAAGCGCTCCTCGAAAACCAGGAGAGTCGGAGGAACGCCAGCGAAGCTGCTCTAGTATACCAGTTTCCAAGTGAAGCACACAGCTATGTTTTGACTGAACCAAGTTCAAGTATTTATGCCTTTATTCGTGCCAAGATTTATTCAAAACATGTTTTCAGTGCCACTGGGAATGAAATTGTATCTGGCAAGACAATAACTAGTACTATAAATAATGAACAAATTAGTACAAATTGCCAGGAAACACCTCAAATAATTCTCTGCAAATCGCAAAAACATGCAATTGAGTCTGTGGTGTGTATATTTTAGCTTGCTTCATTAAAAAGCATATTTTTTGTCAAAAAATGCCACGCCAGCTTTAATCAAATGCTACTCGTGCGTGACTTCAGTTACGTGATACTGGTTCGTGTGCTTCTAAATCTAGAGGAGACAAAATGTTTCAAGGGTTAAAACAAGACAAAAACTACAGACTACATATAGTCCTCTTTATGCACAAAGAGAGAAGGGGGGGTGAACTGTTGTGGGAAATATTTCTATTGTTTCATGAAAACAATCAAAAGTATTAAGCAGAAGAAGGCAACCCTTGGAATAAACACTTTAATAGCAAGCAACACAGCAGTTCTCAATGCTCTGGAGCAATAACCTTAGAGGAATATATAAGGAATGGAGGGAGTCTTTGTCCCCTGGCTCAGGACTTCACCTATAGTTGACTTCGGTCTCATGGAAGACCCAGTTCTTCATCTACTGGAAAAGGTTTCTGCCTAACCAATGCCATGACCTCGAGGCAGGTCAAGGACCCTCTTATGCTGCTCCTCATCTAGAAGTTTGAGCATCACTCCTGGTCTCCCAGCAAGTTTGCTCCAGAGGAAAAAGAAAATATTAAACACCAGGGGTGCCTGGATGGCTCAGTTGTTAAGTGTCTGCCTTCGGCTCAGGTCATGGTCCCAGGGTCCTGGGATAGAGCCCCGCATCAGGCTACCTGCCCAGCGGGAAGCCTGCTTCTCCCTCTCCCACTCCCCCTGCTTGTGTTCCCTCTCTCGCTGTGTCTCTCTCTGTCAAATAAATAAATAAAATATTAAAAAATATATTAAACACTAGCCTTGTCACCTACATGTGCAAGGCCTAGTTTTAATCTGTTTTTATCAGAAGTAATATAGATAGATGGCTTTGTTTGGATGATGATGATGATGGCAGAATGCTTGGTATGTATTTTACTATTTTATTCTTGAATGAGCTTCTTACTATTTTGTTTCAGTACAATTTAGTCAAAATGTGTTTATGAAGCATCTCCTTGCTCAGGTACCATAGGCATGGCCACTGGTATATATCTACTAACTACAGAGTAATGAGTTAAAACCCCTCCCTGTCAGTGTGCAGATAATGCGTGGGGACCACAGGGAGGAACCAACTGTGTCAGAATGGAGAGGGAAAACAAAGAAGGAAACCTCAAATCCAGGATTTCAGGGAAGGAAGAAAAGGGGCATAGAGCAGAGGAATATGCAATTACAGGTTGACACACTAGCAAATGGAAAGAAACTAAATTTAAAAATTAGTTGTGGGCCAGATTACGAAATGAAAATCTTTGAGTCTCAAGCTAAGGGATTCAGACTTTATTTTACCTATAGTGAAAGGTAGGGGAACTGAGAAGAGGGGTGTGAGGAATGCACAAAACTAACATTCACCATTTTTTTAGCTTAAACTTTAATTATTTAGAGAGCTGTTTAAGGTTCACAGCAAAACTGAAAGGAAGGTACAGAGATTTCCCATATACTCCCTCCCCCACACATGTATAGCTTTCTCCATTGTTGACATCCCCTACAGAATGGTCCATTGGTTATGATTGATGAACCCACAGTGACACGTCATCATCCAAAGTCCATCGTTTACATTAGAGTTCACTTCTGATATTGTATATTCTATGGGTTTGGACAAATGTATCCATCATTATGGTATCATAGAGTATTTTCGTGGTTCTAAAAATCCTTTGTGCTCCACCTATTCATCACCTATTCATCACAACCCCACAGCAACCACTGATCCTTTTACAGATCCACTGATCCACTGATGCACAGTTTTTCCTTTTCCAGAATGTCATGGAGTTGAAATCATAGAGTATGTAGCCTTTTCAGATTGGTTTCTTTCACTTAGTAATTTATATTTAAGTTTCTTTCATGTCTTTTTATGTCTTGATAGCTCATTCCTTTTTTGTACTGACTAATATTCCATTGTCTGGATGTGCCACAGTTTTTTTGCCCATTCACCTACTGAAAGATAACTTGGTTGCTTCCAAGTGTTGGCAATTATGAATAAATCTGCTATAAATGCAGGTTTCTGTGTGGACGCAAGTTTTTAACTCTTTCTGAGTGAATACCAAAAAGTGCAAATCATATGGTAAGCATTCACCATATTTTATTGATTTTAAGATGTACATTTTTCATTTTTTGACAATTCTGACATTACATTGTATCTTTCAGTGGATAGTGCCTCACAACGGGAATTATGACATAATTGTGATTGAGCATCCCTGCAGCTTATGTTTTCCTTCTTATGCATTTATAGGAATGACATATAATAACAATCTGACAAAATAAGTCTATGAAAACATAGATATAAAAAGAAAAAGTCTAAATGATAAGAAAGGGTTATCTCAGCATTTTTATATGTTTGTGTATCACCAAATAAGAATTCGGTGATACATAAAATAACTATGTGGTAGTTTGCTTTAAATATGTACTAGGCACAATGTTAAGTGCTTAAATAGGAAAGTAGCATGATCAAAATTGTTCTTAAAAAATATCTCCAGCGAAATGCCAAAGGATGTATCGAGGAGGGGAGAAGTGGAGTCCAGTGACAAAGCTGGAAGCTATTCTAACGGTACAGACAAGAAAAGATGGGCTGTGAACTGTGGCAATAGCAGTAGGGATTCAAAAGAATCAAGAGTCATTCTAAAGGTACACTTGATGAGCACTGAATGTGGTCTGATGAGGGAGAAGGTGTTAGAGGTAACTTCTTTGATATTTTTGTTGTGTTGTTTGGTTTGGGTTTGGGTTTGACTATTGTCTGCATTTCTCATTCACTAAAATCAAAGCTCTGATGTAGGGGCACAGTTTTGACAGCCATGCTATCAAAAAAGAAAACAAATGGGGGCGCCTGGGTGGCTCAGTCAGTTAAGCATCTGCCTTTGGCTCAGGTCATGATCTCAGGGTCCTGGGATCGAGCCCCGCATTGGGCTCCCTGCTCAGCGGGGAGCCTGCTTCTCCCTCTCCCAGCTCAAATAAATAAATAAAATCTTTAAAAAAAAAAAAAAGAAAAAAGAAAAGAAATGTCCTTCTCTCTTTGGCTTTGTGAACAGGCTTTTTAGACCTCCATTTTATAAGAGATGTCATTTTGGTCTATTTACGTTAAGTCTTCATGACCTTGAGGGTGACTGATCACTAGCTAATGCTGAGAATCTGATACATAAAGCCACTCATCTAGACAACCAGCTGAGCTCAAATTTCCCAGGTGATAACTGCTGCCCCCAAAATACTAGGAAAAGTTCTGGAATATCTGTGTCATCTCCAGGACCATTCTGTGTTTATTTGAAGAATGAAAACATGGTCAAAAAAAGAAAAGGAGGGGTGCCTGGGTGGCTCCGTTGTTAAGTGTCTGCCTTCGGCTCAGGTCAGGACCCCGGGGTCCTGGGATTGAGCCCTGCATCGGGTTCCCTGCTCAGCGGGAAGCCTGCTTCTCCCTCTCCTGCTCCCCCTGCTTATGTTCCCCCTCTCACTGTGTCTCTCTCTGTCAAATAAATAAATAAAATCTTAAAAAAAAAAAGAAAGAAAAAGAATTAAAGCCATAGTCTTCATCATTCATGACTTTCTGATATTAAATAAGTCTCTTGATTGACCCACACGTGGGCTGAAAAGGAAGTACAACATGTTCATAGTAAACTCTCCATGAATTTAATTTTAGAAAGCTTCCACAACCCTAGACATTTTTATGACCTTCTTTGATTATGGCACAATAAAGGAAAATAACCAAAGTGTGAGAGTTCCTCTAATGTTTATTTACCTTTGGTGTAGTTTTAATTAAACCAAAAGGCAGGGCGGAGGTCTCTCACAGAAGAGTTTGATTTTTCAGGAAAGTGACTATGTTGACTAGGGATGAAAAGACCCTCTAAATAGGCTTAAGGTACCTAATCACATGGGTGATCACCTCTGGCAAAGAAATCATCTCATGCCTCTCCTTTGGTAACCAGGACACTGGAATCCAGAACTCTCACGAACAAAGCCTCTGTCACATGCCCAGATCGTGCCAGTCTCCAGCCTGCCTGAATAAACGCTGAGTTTTGGGAATCAGAGGAGGAAAACGAAATCATGCACTTTTTACAGGTGTTTTTCTTTCTTTTTTTTTTTTTTTAATGTTTTATTTATTTATTCATGAGAGTCAGAGAGAGAGAGAGGCAGAGGCAGAGGGAGAAGCAGGCTCCCCACCTAGCAGGGAGCCCGATGCAGGACTTGATCCAGGACCCTGGGATCATGACCTGAGCCGAAGGCAGACGCTTAACCATCTGAGCCATCCAGGCGCCCGAAATCATGCACTTTTTTAAAAAGTTAACAAATACAAATGAGTTCATTTGTTCATGAATTTTGTGTTTAGATGGACATATTTCAAAGTATACTGACAAACATAGAGTCTTGGCTTGGAATCCTCCCCCTCTCCCCATTTGTTAGTTCTTTAACCCAACAGACTTCTTAATTTAGCTAAATCTCCACTTCATTCTCTTAATTATCATTTGGCTATTTGTAGTTTTGACGGTGGACTTAATCTAAGAAGATTCTCACGGATTTTCTTCCAAATTTTCATTTGAGGCCCCAACATTTTAGGTTAATACTTACCCTGGCCTCACTGTACCTCCCCGGAGAGAGACAATCAGAATCCTGTGCATATGACAGACTCATCACATTTTTAGAGTGACATGTAAGTAGGGTGGTCATATAATTTATGGTCTGTACCAGGACATTTTTGAGAGTGGAAGAGAACATGACATTACTAATAATTACACAGGAACAATGGGTGTAATCCTGCTCTGAGTGAATGATAATATTATTTATAAGGTTCTCGGTGATCTGGCTTCCAACTAGGTGCTCAGCTTCCTCTCTCTGCTCATGTTTTATTGTTTGAATGGACACATTCTTTTGCTGATTTAACAATTTTGGAATTGAACAAAATTCTTCTTTGGAAAGTCAAATTCTGACAGCTACTTCCAATAGGTAACTTTTTTTTTTTTTACCAAAATCCACCCAAGTTGAAAAGGAAAATATTTGGTTAAATCCATTTAGTATTTTGATCCAATATTCCTAAAAGAGAATCAGAAAGATAAGGTTAAAGTAGCGTTTCCCTTGGCATGTTCTAGAGAATACTGTCAGTAGGATCATAAAAAAATTCTGTACCCCAAGAAAATTCAGGTTAAATGACACTGAAGTAGTCTCCTTACCGTAGGCCTTCTCAGGACCACCAATTGTAACTCTTCAAGGGAAAGGTGAGGTGTGTTGTATTTCCCAATTTAGGAGAGCCTGTAAAGGAGATAAATATTTCTTCCATTCAACGGAAGACTTTTTAGGAAATGCCGGTCATTTAAGGGGCCAAGAGTTTTATTTGTTAGTTACTTTGCTTATTTCCATAGTTAGTACTTCAATATCTGCCACCCTGAAGTAGTGGTTTAGGCTAAGTTCCTTTGTCAATTTACTTCTGTCCCCGGTTATTGTTATGATTTTGAGGAGATATAAGTGTAGCGGTAAGACTTGGGGGGGGATACAAAAATCACTGGTATGGTGTGTTTGTGGGTAGGAATTTCTCCAATTCCATAAGCTACCTCTGAAGGTCTAAAGAATTTATAACACTCCACTCAAACGGTCTTTAATAACCAGCTTCCTCTTTCCCTTCAACAACGTATTGTAAATGGACTGAAACTAAACTGACCATTTCCTTTCTGGGTAATCAGGGGACAGGCCAGGCTCTCTTTTAGTTGGTAAGACAATCAGGATATGAAAAAGAAATCCTGGCAAAGGTATTGAGATAAATCCTCAAACGAAATTCAGATAAAGTACATGTAAACTTAGTAACTGCATACCCTTATGGAAAACAAACAAAAAAAATGAACTTGAAAGGATCCAATAAGGATTTTAAGACCAGCCATTAAAGACAATTTTAAAAAACGGAAATTTAGAAACATTGTCTCTCAGAGTATGATTTCTGAAAAAGATATAATTTAAACATGAAACTCTTTTGATAAATGGGTAAGTTATTTCACTCTGCCTTGGAGTTTTAAAATAATATTCCACATGTCATCTGATAAAGAGCAAAACCTGAAAAGGGTCCCAGGAGAAGACTTCCTATTGCCAGGTTTGTTTGTTTTTTCCTTCGTTTTATGGCCCCAAAACTTACCAAACTTTTACTATCATTCATCTTTAATTGTAATTTTGTTAGAATGTACTTTTTTTTTTTTTTTTTTAAGATTTTATTTATTTGACAGAGAGCACAAGCAGAGGGAGAGAAAGGGAGAAGCAGGTTCCCCACTGAGCAAGGAGCCTGATGCGGGGCTCAATCCCAGGACCCTGGGATCATGACCTGGGCCAAAGGCAACCACTTAACCGACTGAGCCACCCAGGCGCCCCTAGAATGTACTTCTAAAAGAAAAGTTAAATACTGACCACTAAATATTATAATCATCCAAATAACAAATTAAAAATGCAGGAAAGATGCCAAATGTTGCCATCTTATTTGGAGAATAAATAAAGTATATTCTTCATTTCTTCATTTGTTTCTGGAAGAATGTATTTTGTAGTGGCTAAGACTTCAGACTTCAAGTCAGACAGATTTAAGTCCTAGCTCTATCACTGGATTCTGTGACACTGGACAAATTTCTACACAACTCTAGGCCTCATCTGCAAAATGGAATGCTAATAGTGACTCACTTATGAGCACCTTGTAAGGATTCAATGAACAGAAATATGTAAAGTCTTTGGCCCAAGTGCTGGCATATAGTAAATTCTCAATAAATGTCATTATTAAACGGAGATTTAGTATATACAAATGCTTTCCATTAAGCATAGTTAGAGTTGGCTGGGTATTTATCAAGACTCTAGATTTCCAGTCATTTAGCATTTAGCATGCCTACTATATACAGTGACCATATTATCCGTGCAATCACACATCTTTTGTTTAAGTCACTACATATCAAGAATCAAGCTTTTACTACCTCGTTGCTTCTTTCTCTAGCTTGTGTTTTCCTTGTTATCTTCTCCTTCCTGGGAGAGCCATTCTGAAAATTCTACACCTGCTGCTGTTGAAAGAAAATCTATAGAGAAAAGAAGTCTAAACAAAGTGAGTGCCAGACTCTGCCCATCAGTGTTTCCAGGAATCAAAGATTCCCATGCCTTTACCGTCACCATGCCCTGCCACCATTCTAGAGAAGTAAACCCGTGTAAACTGCTACTGCTAGTCAACGTTAACACCTACCTCCACAGGCCCTGGTATTAATCAGCTAGGGCTGCCATAACAAAATACCATGGGCTGGTACCGGAAGCAACAGAGATCTACTTTGTCACAGTTCTAGAGGCTGGAATCCAGATCAAGGTGCCATCAGGGTTGGTTTCGGCAAGAGCTCTCTTCCTGCCTTGTACACAGTTGCCTCCTCACTACGTCTTCACAAGACCTTTATTCCGTGTACATGCGGAGAGGGAGAGCTCCTTGGCAGCTCTTCTTCTTAAGAGGTCACAGTCCTTGTTTGCGTATAACACCCAGTGCTCAAACAATGAATCATGGAACACTACATCAAAAACTAATGATGTAATGTATGGTGATTAACATAACATAATAAAATAAAATTAAAAATAAAAAGGCTGTAAGTAAAAAAACAAAAAACAAAAAAAAAAAGAGGACACAGTCCTATTGGATTAGGACCCCACCCTGATAATCTCATTTAACCGTAATTACCTCCTTAAAGGCCCTCTTTACAAATGCAGGTTAGGGCTCGACATTTGAATTGGGGATGGGGAGACAATTCAGCCTAGAACAGCCCTGCTTTTTCTCATCATTGTGAAGACACGTTAAGTCCCCTTCATCCCCCTTTGTTTAGATATTGTCTTTGCAGGAAGAGCAGGAGAGGAAAAGGGCCATCTAGGGAAGAAAAATGGGATGGTAGGTATCTGAAGTGGTTCAAATAATATATTTATTTTTTGCACTTTTTCAAATGAAATATCGGGGTATTCTTTTGAAATTCAAAACATAACACTTCTTTCTCATCTGCTTCCTTTCTCACTAATGAATATGTATAGCACCTTCCTGTCTCTCTCATAACACTGATCACCTCCTACCTGGCAATATTTAGTTGTTTACATGTTTCATTTTTCTTACTAAAAAATTAAGTATCTTGAAAGTGGGATCTGTGTCCAGTTATTTTATTACTCATAGTAGTTAACAGAAAGTTTTCCAGAAAGTGATCTTTTATTTATTCAATACATTTGGGTTCAGTACCTACCATAAGCTAGGCTGCCACTTCTTGATTAGAATTTCCTAATAAATACATTAATAAACTTCTAAATTAAAAATATTAAATAAATGTATAAAATAAATTCATAAAAATATGGAACAATTAAGAGAATTATTTATTTTAAAAATTCATTTATTTATTATTATTTTTCTTTTTAAAGAACAGTAGAGACAAAGAGAGTGGAGGGGGAGGGACAGAGGGAGACAGAATCTCAAGCAGGCTCCACGCCTAGTGTGAAGTTTGATCTCACAACCCTGAGATCATGACCTGAGCTGAAATCAAGAGTCAGACACGTAACCGACTGAGCCACCCAGGCGCCCCGAGGATTATTTATTTATCACTGATTATTATATTATTCTAACCCAACCTTTTAGGTATTTATAAAGTACATTGAAAATTTATCATCATTCCCGCCGTACACATGAGCAAAGGTATGGCTCAGAAATATTTTTCTTTTCGTTCTACATTATATAGAATATGTGCAAATACATATCCTCAAAAGTGACGTTTTTCTCAATGAAGGAATACTACAATCAAATTGCCCAGAACTATTACTGGCATGGGTTCATCAAGAGCAACACTAGGGCGGGCGCCTGGGTGGCTCAGTCAGTTAAGCGGCTGCCTTTGGCTCAGGTCATGATCCCAGGGTCCTGGGATCGAGCCCCGCATCTGGCTCCCTCCTGGGGGGGGGGGGAGCGGGGGAGCCTGTTTCTCCCTCTGCCACTCCCCCTGCTTGTGTTCCCTCTCTCGCTGTGTCTCTCTCTGTCAAGTAAATAAAATCTTTAAAAAAAAAAAAAAAAGAGCACTGCTAGGGCAGTTTATAGGGATTCTGCATACCACTGGATGGCAGGTTCCTTAAGGGCAGGGATTAGTTTATTTTCCTTAATATATTTAGACCCCGTGGCCCCAGAATGTTGTCTTGAATTTAGCAGTTGTTTGAGAATATTTATAGCATAGAATCAAATAAAATGGAATGTATTAGAAATGTTGTTTAGGGGCGCCTGGGTGGCTCAGTCGGTTAAATGTCTGCCTTCGGCTCAGGTCATGATCACAGGGTCCTGGGATCGAGCCCCGCATCGGGCTCCCTGCTCAGCGGGAAGCCTGCTTCTCTCTCCCACTCCCCCTGCTTGCTCGCTCTCTCTCTCTCAATTAAATAAATAAAATCTTAAAAAAAAAAAAGAATAGAAATGTTGTTTAATATAGGATGAGCTCTGAATAGCCTCTCAGTTCGTTTTAACAGATTACCTCCACCCGCTATCAGAATAACCCTGCTGTTTCCAGTGCAGTAGCCACGACCAGTATATGGGTATTTAGTCCTGAAATATGGTCCCTCCAAACTGAGAGGGAGGTGCCATGTGTAAAACAGTCACTGAATTTAAAAGATATAATACAAATAAAGTAAAATATTTTATTGACATTTTAAAATATTGATTATATATTGAAATGATCATATCTCTGACACACCGGCTTAAGTAAAATATTACCACAATTAATTTCATGTGTTTCATTTGCCTTTTTGCAATGGGCCTACTAGAATATTTTAAATCTTATAAGTGACTGGCATTGTATTTTCCATGTACAGTATGGCAGTGTGACCTCTTCAGTGAGGCAGGTTAGGTTACTTTGCCTAGAATTATACTATCCTAAGCACAGTTACAATTACTACGATCTGCTGGAATTTTTTAAACTTTATTTCTGTAGGAATCCTTGGGCTTTTAAAAGCTTATTCAAAGAGAGAGGGAAAAAAAAAAAGGAGGTAGAAATGCCTGATGTGGTCCAAACAACATATTTTTTTCTTTTTTAGCACCTATTTAAAACAAGTTGTAGAATACTTTGGAAATTCACAGCGTGACATGGACTAGTTCAATTATTGTCATGTGGCTTCTTGACAATTTGTTCCTTAAACATTACTCAGCTGTGGGCCAGATGAATTATAAATGGTTGTGGTTTAGTGGATTTTATACAGCATAAGTAAATTAAAAACTAGATACTTTACAATAACCAGCTCGAAGAAAAAAGAAATCTGGCCTCCTGTGGCAGCAGTAGTTTTGAGGAATTAAAAAATAATGCCACAAATAAATAATTTTTCTTTAGCAAGCTTTTAAAGATTGTTTTAGTAAACTGACATCACATCGGTGGCATTTCAAGGTTGGTGCAAGCACTAGAGAATAAAATTAGGATCCTGTCTATTTGTTCATTAGAGCTGGCGGTCTTCAAAACTCTCTTTTATCTATTTATTAATTGTATTTCCATATATAAGTTAGCTTTCCTTGTGATTCCTGATATCAACACTCTGAAAACCACTGACCTCAGTTAACCTCAATCATGAGATAAGTCATCCACATTAAGAAGTTCACACAACACATTTTCATGTTGGAGGCAGAAGTCATTCCCTTCCACCATCCCTAATAACAGGCCACCCATTCCAATTAAATTCAATAATCGAGAAGCATTTCCAAGTGGCAGAGTCTCTCGCTTCAGCGGAGACGTAATGAAATCTCTTCTTTTCTGTCATTTGAAACAGGTTAGATGGAGTGAGAAGATGTCATGGTTAAAAACGGAGGTTAAGTCTGAGAAGAATGCGAGCGTGGAGACGCTGGTGAGACAGAACAAGCGCAGGGACCATTTCAAAGTAGAGCGATCATGAGAAGTGAAGAGGAAAAGGAGGCGCACTTGTCTCTTTAAAAAGCAAATGAGAAAATGTCAGTTCTCAAGAGATGAGTTCTTGCACCCCAGACAGCTGTGAGCAATTTGTCAACTGCTCTGAAGTGTGGCGGAGTCAACCCTTGGGTCTCAGCCATGTGGCTCGGGTACCGGCTTCCGTGAGGCTGAAGACACAAGAGGACACTTCTGCCTCAAGGACATCCTAGTTGTCATTGCGGTCCACAGAATATCCAAACATCAGAGCAGACACTCTTACAAATTGAATGAACTAGATTAATAGGCACCTGAGTGCGTGAAAAAATTAAACCAGCAAACACTAGCGGATAAAAGTGTCCACATGGCTTGGTGGAAGAATCACGGCCATTTGCCAAGGCTCTGTGTCCTGGCTCTGCAATATAACTTGTCACCTTAGGCAACTCGTTTAACTTCTATGAACCTCCGTTTCTTCTCCTGTAAAACCGAAGTAACACATTTAGGATTTGGAGAGTCACGCTACTTCAAGTTTCAGGACTATATTAGGTCCTTAATATATGTTAGTGTCTCTCTATAAAATTAAACCATAGCAATAAATACACTGATGAAACAGAAAAGGGATAGTTTTGCATTTATTCTTACAATATTTGTGATTTGATATAAGAGCAGTGTAATAATCTAGAAACTTTCCTGGCTCCTATTTCCTTTCTTGTGTTTCTTTTTATGCCCATCGACAAGAAACTGGGGCTCACAGAGCTAACCTTTGGTGTCCACGTGCCCCTGAGTTACAGTCTTCCTCATTCCCCATCTGGTCCTCTGCTTTGATTGTTATTCTTACATTTTTCTGACCTGGAGTGCTGGTGTCAGTCCCCCTCTCACCCTCAGGGACAGGGGAGCGACTACCCCACTTTTCCTTCTCCTCTGAGGGCTGGAGCTTTCCATGCACCCACAGGCGGATCATCCAAATGACCTGACAACCAAGTATTGACAACAGCTTGAGATCTCCACTGGACTCCAACCTCCTGGTGGGAAACTGCACCTCCCCAGCCCACCCCCCACCCCCCCACCCCACCCCCACCCTCGGCCGAGCAGTGTGGCCTCAATCACAGACAAGCTTTACCACATCCTTAGAATGCCAGGCTTCACCAGAACTCTGTGTGTGATACCACTTCTGTTGTCCCTGAGTCCATCCTAGCTCCTACTTCCTATCTCTCCAATATAGCCGATCTTAAAAACAAAGCTCCAGAATACGTAATCAGGATACAAAGTAGCTTTACTTGGATTTTTCTTATAATTCTAAACTTAAGGTTGACTGAATCTTGCAGAGTGGGGGTGAGAATTCAGAAACTTTGATGCAAAGCAAGTGAGGGTGAAGGCAAGAGTGGGTGGTGGTTAGGATTTTTAGGGGAGACAACTGAAAAGGCTTATTTTGAATCAATAAGTGAAACGCAGACCTATTTCTCTTCTTTATTCTTGCTAATCAGGTCTGAACTGTGCTTAAACCTCCCTCTGGATCAACTTATGTTATTCACCTGGATTTGTTCCATGTGGTACAAGGTGAAAAAAGGGAATTTCCATCCCTTAAACATAGTAATTAAATAAAAAAAAAAAAGCTATTCTTTATAACTCTAAGTAATATGTCTAATAAATTTGCCAGCAGTGAGGAATGAGCCTGTGAGGAAATAACAAAGATACGCATCTAATGGAATCTAGTGACATAGTACAAAGGCGTAATTATAGCTAATTTATGAGTTCAATGTCCTTTCTCCTTGCAGTCCGGAGAAACAGTCTCACCATATCCTGAGCTTCTCCCATCCAACATGATTCTCCTGCATCTGCTTTGAAAATGACAACCAAATGCTGGAAAACCTTTGCTTTCTGGCAATATGTGGAAAGTAGATGTGCTAGTTAATCCAAGAATCAATAAGCATGTCCTATACATAAATGCGACTAAGTAAGGACAAAATCAGCCTGAAGTACTTTCTTTGATCCTACAGACCCATAAAATCTCTCAAAGCTGCCTCACCACTGTGCTGTTGGTAGGTGTATATATCAGTTGACCAAGGAGACTCATTGCTGGATGCCAAAAAACAACAGCGATACTGTAGTTTTGTTTGTGCGTTTTTAAGAAAGGAGAATGTCTTTATCTTCACAAGACATATCTTCACAAGACAAGCTACCTGAGGAGAACAAAGCCCGCTGCTGATTAAATACCAAAGTTCCTTTTAATTAATACTCATGGAAAGTGTGGATAAGCAGTATGCATGCCATGTTCTATGAGAACAAAATCAACAATTTAAAAGAGTTTTTGCTTTTTTTCTACTTTTGTTTCTTTTTCCCCTGGTCTAAATTCTTACTCTCTGCCCCCCCACCAGCCACTTTATGATTTCTTTCAGAGAAGATCCATGAATAACTGTGGCTAGAAGCTGGTTGGGGTGGGGGGAGTGGTCAAAGAAGATTAAAGCAAACTATATTGACTTGTTTCATTTTAATCTCATGATCTGAAACCTCAAAAGGGTATTCAGGAGGACTCCGCAATTTCTTGCATGATTCGCTAGAATGTTGTCTCCCACCTCCCAAGAAAAACATTTCAGACCTTCCCTTTCTCTTCAGACCCTCCTCCTCCTCCTCCCCTCCTGACAGCGGCTGTTAGCCCCTCCTGCGTTCTCCAGGGAAGCCCTCTGAGGAAGCCTCCCCACCCTTCCCAGCGCCTCACCTTTAGACTCCCCCGCACTGTCTGCTTCTTCCCTCCCCGCCAGCCTCTTGAGAAAGCCAGCCCCCCCCCCCGTGCCGGGTTCTGTCCCCCACCTTCGCAAGGTGCTGCTCGATCACTCACCCACCTTTCCCTCCCTTCACAAGCCTCTTTCTAGCAGCTTCTTATCAGCATAGGAACATGTCCTAGTAGCCCTCACTCAAATGAGCAAAACAAAACAGGTTCTTAGCTCTGTTTCAAGCTCTTCATTCCTCCTCTCCTCTGGCTCTCAGTTGCTGATAAGAAATCAGAAGTTGGTAAGCATGATGGCCCCACTGCATTTCCCTGCTCTCCTTCATAGCTCAACTTCTCTTCTCACCTCCTTCAGTGTCTTCCTACTTCCTTCAGTTTGCTTACACACGCACTACCACACCGGACCCGGTCAGTCATTTTAGATGTCATTTTGTTGCCAATGCAAATAGTGGTCATAATAAATCTGTGATTTTGATCCTATTTCCTCTCCCCCTGACCCAGGCAGTTCCTGTCCTTTGAACACAGCAGGGATCTCCTGCCTCTTCCCTCTACCAGGGCTGCCCATGACCCAGATATCTGCAGGTGGTGCTCCTTACCACCCTGACGACCCCATTTAAATGATTCACCCAGGGATGCCTGGGTGGCTCAGTCGGCTAAGTGTCTGCCTTAGACTCAGGTCATGATCTCAGGGTCCTGAGATCGAGTCAGGTGGGCTCTCTGCTCAGTGGGGAGTCTGCTTCTCCCTCTGTCTCTTCCCCCTGTGCATGCTCTCTCTCTCTTGCTCTCTCAAATAAATAAATAAAATCTTTAAAAAATAAAATAAGATGATTCACTCACTCTGTGCTCTCCTTATCCCCTTTATGGTGCTTCATTTTTCTTTATAATCCTCAAGACCTCATTGCTTATTGTCTGCCTCTTGTCTCTGTCCATCCGGACAGAGGTTTGTTCACTCTCAGATCTCTGCACCCAGTCCTGTACCCGCCACACAGTGAGTACTCAAGAAAGGTTTGTTGAATGAAACGTTTCAGGCTCACCTCTAAAGGCTTTATCTGTATGAAGTTCTTAAATCCTTACAAAATCCCGGTGAGGTAAGGACTATTGCTAAACGCATATTAAGTCAGGAATCAGAGGCACCTCTCAGGTTCAAGGATACCTCTCTGTCTTCATCTCACTCATCTCTTGGCAGTATTGGATACCCCTCCTCCTCAAAACCACATGCTTCCAAGCTGGTTTTCTTCTTACTGTTTGACCTCTCTTTCTCTCTATCCCGTTCCTCTCCCTTGCTGAGGTCATCATTCCCAGGAGTATGCTGATGAATTCTACCCTGTACCTCCACCATGACATTTCCTGTGAACTCTGTGCTCACAGACCCAACTGCCTGCTCAACATCACTGATCACAGAGACCTCAATTCTAACATATTCAATGCAGTAAATCATGCTTCGTAAACTCTCTCATTTCAATACATGGCTTCCCTATCCACCTGGGTCCTCAGGCCGGATCCCTAGGAGCAATCTTGATGTCTCCCTGTCTCTCATCCCTTTGCCACCGTATTCAATCATCTTTCCATCCCCTAGGTACCAAGTCACCTTCATCTTGTGCCCAAATTACTACACAACCTTCCAGCTATGTCCTGCTCCCACTCTTGTGCCTCTAAACCACTCTCACTAGGGAACCAGTGAGAGGTTTTCTTAAGATGTAAATTGTATTCTGGTACTCCTCACCAAAAAAGCCTTTCATAGAGCATAAAATCTAAACCCTGTGTGCTTTCTCTTTGCTTCAGAGAGCTCATTAAAAATTGAAATTATTTTATTTTGATTTCCTTATTTGTTTGCTTAGTAACCCACTAAAATATAAACCCATGAGGGAAAGAAACATGCTTTATTCACCACTGAGTACCCAGAGTTCTCCTATTCATAGTAGGCAGGCTCAATAAATGTCTCCTGATGGAATAATACAATATTTTAGAATGCTATGTTTAGGCAGGAAGCGCCTCCTACATTTGAATTTTAAAGTTTGTACTGTATTTATCGGTCTGCTATAATTACTGGTGTCATAGTTAACGTTGTTGGTGAGAAGATAGGCAAGTGCGTGTAGTCTCACCCAGCCAGGGTATAGCCTGTACGACATGCGACCTAGGACACTCTGTACCACACAAACTGCGCACATTTATTTTTCAAACAGGAAAATATTGATTATCAGAGTTTTGATGATGTATTTATCCGCCACTATTTTGTATATGGGGTAACAAGAAGCGCAAAAAGACCCATAAGGGCCAAATTAAACACAGACATCCACACAGAGAGACAGCAAATTCTTAAGAAGTGCTAATGTCCACACATAGGAGTGCATGTAGTAGACACGCACGTGAAATGGAGGAAAAGCTGTATTGGAATGAAATTCAAAATGTTGAGCAACAGATTCAACCTCAGACAGGGTACTGGGCTTCTGAAGAAAAAAGCATGGTAGCAAAGAGTAAGCTGATTCACAAAATGGGGATCCACCAATGCCCAGAGATGCTGATAAGTTAGAAAGGAAGTGGGATGCATATTGGATATTTCATGCATACTCATCTGCGCAGATAGTAATAGAACAGGTAACGGTGTCCTTGACCAGAAAGACGATGTCAGTCACTTCTTCGCAGCTAAGTGTGGATGAGTCCCTCGCGAAACTCAACTCTCTTGTTTCTCGGTTCTACCCCAAAGTCATTCCAGCTTGATTAGATTGCTTTCACCTTTTTAAGAACCACATTATAGGGTGGAATGACATCTCCACCTGAGATGTCGTGGTGATTTCCTTCAAGAGTTGTCCATCACTGGGTCAGTCTGGATTAATGGACAATGGTCACAGTCTGAAAATTCTGAGCACAATAGACATTATTTCCATGTTATGGTCCACAGTGGATTCTAGTTCTTAATTTTTATTTGCTCACAAATTACTTCTCCTGACAAAGGCTATATTTAGCTGAACTATGTGATTTGATTTGCAAATCCTCCACCCCCACACACATATACTTAAGTAATTGTTTCAAAGTTCACAATCGTTACTTTGTAAGGGAGGAAGGCAGAGGGTATAAGTAAAGTAGGTCTAGCTGTGTTTGCTTCTGCCACAAGTAAAAAAGCCCCTTCACTGGATAGTTAAGCAGATTTCCATAGATGAAAATTATTCCTATCATCTGGCCTTTGCGTCGTACTTCCTTACAGTGTAAACAGACAAAACCCTTCAGAAAGCCACCCACACTGAGTAAAACTGCTTTGATAGGGTTCACTGCTTTTGTTGTTTCTGGGAAAATGATTCCAAAGGATGGGCATAAACTAAATAGGACTCCACAGTAAATAGGAGTGTGCTGTCTGTCATGTTAATTGGAACAAACCTGCAGTGCCAAGTTTTAGGTGAGCAGAGAAGCAGCATTGAACCTGAAGTGAGATGAGGAGGTCTGGCTCTTGCCATTTTCTTGCTGAGTGACACTGGGCAAGCTGCTTAACTTTCCTGAGAAAAGTTTTCTGTGACATTGCAGGGTTACACTTAATACACTTGATTGTTCCATGTAGCTATTTTTAAGATGCAGTAATCAAGACATTATTTTAATTTCATTTTCTCTTTGTGTGTGTGTTCCATTTGTTACCGTCAATATTCCTAAAGTCCTCTCAATTTTCCATCATCTAAGTGATTGCTTGTCCTTACTATATTGTAGTAGTTTCCTAGGGCTGCCATAACAAAATACGACAATTTGAGTGGCTTAAAACAGAGATCTCTTTTCTCAGAGTTCTGGCGGACAGAAGTCCAAGACCACAGTGCTGGCAGGGCTGGTCTCTCTTGAGGTGTCTCTCCCTGGTTTACAGATAGCGGCCATCTTGCAGCCTCCTTGCGTGGCCGTTCTTCGGAGCAGACATGCTCTGGGGTCTCTCCCTGTGTTCAAACTTCCTGTTTTCTTAAGGACACCAGATTGGATTCGGGCCCACCCCAGCAGACTTATCTCTTGCCTCTCTTCCCTGGAAGCGGGAACACAGGATTAAAGAATTACACAGTTGTTGAAGGTATAGAATTTACAGGTCTGCACTAGAGAGTCTCGGTGTGGAAGGAGACTAATCAAAGAAATTACTGAGCCTTGTTAAACACCATTCCCTCCCTCCTCCCCCGCCCACCTCTCCCCCTCACACCTAACTCAGTGCCCGGAATACAGTAAGAGGTCAACAATGTATTAGTTGAGATAAATTGAAGAGTCAAGGACTTTCTAAAGTAAAAGCCTTTTAACTGGCCTCCCTGCGTCTACCTTTGCCCTACTGCAATGTCTCTTCATCTCCAGCTGCCAAGTGATCCTTGAAAAGTATAAACCAGAGCATACAATCATCAGAAATTTTGCTACTAAGAGCAAAAGCCAAGGTCCCTTTAATGGCTTATAAGACCCCCCGAGATTGGCCTCCTGTCCTTCTGAACTCATCTGCTTTCAGTTTTGTTCACACCCATCTATCCATTCTGCCTTCTTTGCTGCTTGTCCAACACACCAAATGTGTGGCCATTTCCCCCTCCCTCCCCGGATAGCTGTTACCCTAGATTTTGTCACTGCTCACATCCTTCAAAATGCAAGATTTAAAATGGAAACAACCCTCCCCACCACTCCCTCTTCACCTCCCTAATGTACGTTTCTTCCTACTATTTATGAATTTCCAATAAATAATTTACCTATTGATTGTGCTTACCATCTATTTTGCACCACCCAAAAGCAAGGATGTTTGCTTTTCTAGGACTGAGAACACAGTAAGTGTTCACTAAATGCTTATTGAAAAAAGTAAAAGTTCTGGGTGGGAACACAGGGAAATGTTCTGAATTAAGTAAAATCAGTGTTTTTGTAGACAAAGGAAAAGTTAAAGGACCCGTTAACAAAGAAAAGACAAAAAGTGTTTTCAGAATGAACCAGAGACAAAGTTTTAAGACTGTAAACTGTAAGTAGAGCCTAATGGACACGAGAGAGGGAGGGGGGAGAGAGGGAAGGAGGAAAGAATAGAGAAAGGAGACTGATACTGATTTAATAAGGTGTTTGCTGAGCTGTCCCTCTTCAGAGTGTTTTCGATATTAGATCTTTAACTTTTTGAGTCTCTCAATAAGATTTTGCCTTGAAAAAGAAAAAAAAAAGCTTCAGATTAAAAATGACAATAAAAGAGTGAAAGTCCTGTCATAAAGTGCATTACAGGGGGTAACTTGTGAGAGACATTTGCTAACGCCTCCTGGGGGGCGGTGTAAAGTCAGAATCAGGGGAAGGGGACTGTGGAGAATCCCTCTCTCAGCAGCCAGGCTTGGCGTTCTGAAGAAAACCAGGTGGGGGAGCGGGGCTACAGCAAAGAAAAGGAACATGCTGTTTCAGGCAATGGCACAAGGGAACTCAGAGATCATGAGCAGGGACTGAGAGCGCCAAGAAAGTACAACTCTGCGCCAAAGACAGTTCAGCTGCTTGATTATGTGGGGGGTAAGTGTGCAGGGCAGCGCATTTACAACTTCACAGGACGCTGAGATAAGAACACAAAGGCATTCTTAGAAATTACTCAGCTAACAAGAGCTGGGGCTCTGGGGAATGTGGTGGGACTATAAAAGCCATGTGGATTTTAGTATTAAGAACAATGATGTAGCCCCACACTGAGCATGAATTGGGGTTGTTCATTGCCATGGCAGGGAATTGAGGAGTGGGGTTCCTTGTTCAACAGGACTTTGTGCCCGCAGTGGCCTGGCCAGTGGCACACTGAGGATTTGTGACTTGTTACAAATACAAGGCATATACAAGAATGTATCGTATGTGAGTTTGAAGGAGTTTATACTGACCAGGCTCTTGACTGTGAATAGTTCAGGTTTTCTTTTCTTTTAAGATTTCATTTACTTATTTGAGAGAGAGAGAGCACAAGCAGGGGCAGAGGGAGAGGGAGAAGCAGACTCCACGCTGAGCATGGAGCCCAAAGTGGGGCGATCCCATGACCCCAAGATCACGACCTGAGCCCAAAGCAAGAGTCAAACACTTAACCAACTGAGCTACCCAGGTGCCTCTTTTTTTTTTTTTTAAAGTATTATCAACTGTTTCAATTTACTTGGAGTCTTGGAATTTTATCTACACTGATATATCCTGTGTTGTGAGCATTTCACTTTATGCTGTTTCTAATCTGCAACCCCCCCTCACTTCTGCCATGCTTAATTTGGTATCTGTAATGATTTAATGATTCATGTTGTTTGCGCAAGAATGAAAAATAAGGCTGGTAGTTTGAGAGAAGACAATCAAGTTGTAAAGAAAGGACAATGTTAACGTATTGCAGGTGTTAAAAAGAAAACCATGGACCCAAATGGACCCACTTGGGCCAAGTCACGAAACCAGGGCTTAATGCCTAACCTAATTGCAGTTTCAACCTCCACGAGAAATGTAGTCTTAAGGAGTCAGCCAGGCATTTTCTGAACAGCACCAATGAGGCCTTCTCCATCCTTCAAAGGAAGATGACATAATCCACTTAACAAGACTTACTGCTCTACCGCCTAAAGGAAGAATAACCTTGCCTAGAACCATCCTTCCTTTCCTCTTACTAACAACGTTCTTGCGCCATCCTCCCTCCTATAAAAACCTTCCATTTTGTAAACTCTCCAGAGCTCCCCTCTACTTGCTGGATGATATTCAGGAATCGCTTAATAAAGCCAATTAGATCTTCAAATTTACTCAGGTGAATTTCATTCTTTAACATAGTCTTAATCTTACGTATTGATGCTATTTTACTTTTTTCTTTTATAACTGGTATGATTTACATGTGGCTATTTTATTGATACTTTCTGCACTGATATTGCCCAGAGTTGCTGATTCGAGTTAAGGGATTTAGGAATTTGAGTGTGACGTTGAAATAGGGATGTTTGTCACAGGATACACTTCCTAAGAAGTTGCATATTGATATGTATATAAACCATAAATGCAGAACTTATATAATAAATAAGAATGGGGAATTGCAGCAAGTATGTTTGGAAGCCCAGGAAGGACTATCAAGCCACTCAAACCCATGCCACAAGAGAAAATAGCTGGCCAGCTTGGAGAAACAAGACCCACTGAATATAATAGCTGTCTCTAAATATTTGAAGGCCCTCTGGCAGAAAGAAGATGGGGCTGATTAGGTGTGGTCCAAAGGGCAGATAACGATGCAACCTCCTAAAAAAAAAAAAAAGGAGCAGAATGTCTGTGACCCTCCTATTCTGCTCCCAGCTCTGAGAGGAAATATAACACCCAGGTGTGCAACCCAGCCATGGTGGTCCCACGCCTCCCAACAGAGAGGACACACAAAACTGGGAAGTATGGACAGGAAGCCTCTGCTTCGCTGATAAACTGGGATGGGCATGTGATCTGTTCTGCAGCCTGGCCCCAGGGTGCACAGAAAGTCAGCAATTGGGGGAAACTGGTATGTGAAAGGAGAGGCAATGTAGATACCAGGTGGTGGCAGATTTTTGTAGAGATTAATAGTCACCAGGTATCAGATTTTTGCAACCCATAGAGATAGTGGCAATCCCAAAGGAAAGCCTATGTGAAGAGAAAGGGCAGATTTTGCCGCTCTGGCCAGGGCAGCCCTGGACACTTACTTTAGCAGCACCTCCATTGATTTGGTCCACTGTGTACATGCCCCATGCTTCTTTCTGGGGAAATCGCTACTGTGAGGATTTGAACGCCTAGGGTTTGGGGGTGTTTGTTGCTTTTGTCCTTAAAAGGAGCACTATCCCAGCCCAGTGTCTGTTTATGGAGGCCCCTGCAGCTCATCTGTCAGAAGAATCAAGTGGCTAAAAGAACTGAAGAGGTTAAGAACGTGTCACTCCAAAATGTAAGATGGGCAGGGGCGTGAGGAGCATGCTACGGGATCCGGCAGGCATGAGAAATATGCTTCAGGATGGGTCTGACAGGTGAAGGGTTGCCCTGAGCCAGGGTGCCACGGTTTAAATCCCTTTGTTTCCCCTCCGGTAAAATGAAGAGGACAATTACGGTACCTACCTCATAAAATGAGGATTCAATGAGTTAATTCATGGGAAGAGCTCATCCCAGTTCCTGATTACAGTCAGCAATCAATATGATTCTTATCTGAGTATCAAACTGTTGTTATCATCACTGTGCTCAAGGGCAACGACAGAGTCAGACTCCTGCTTCCCCATGGGAAAAGTAAGCCTCTTAAGTAACAATCGAATTCGTTACTCAGTGTCTGGGTGTGATGCTTGATAAATAAAATTACAGAAACACGTACGTCCAAGGGCACGTTGGCGATGCTTCCTACCTCTTTCCTCCTTTGTCTCCAATGAAACAAGTTCACAACAGACACTATTCTGTCCATCTGACCACTCAGACCATAATTTGAACTTTAACAAAGGTTCATTCAAATATTAAGCTTCCCAGTAGATCTGTAAGCCTCGATACCTTGCAAGCCCCTCACTGTCAATGTTCCAGAAATTGAAGTCTTCTCTTTGTATTCTCTTTGTATTTCTACTATTTGTCAATATATTTAGCCATTTCCAGAATCATCTTTGGTTTAGCAGCGCTACCTTGCTGAATTTCCCTCAAATCCATCTCTCTCTTCGAAGCTCACTACTGAACTTCCCTGATTCAGGGCTTCCTGCCTGGGCTCTGAGACAGGATTCCTACTCTAGCCTCTCACTGCCTCTGGTGTCTTTCCTCTCTTCTAGCAACCCTCTCCTCTTCAGCATAGTCATCGTGATGACCCTTCTAAAATGCAGATCTGATCAGCTCATACTTTCTGTTGCCTACAGTTTAAAGTCTAAGCCCCGGGCAAGGTATTTATGGCTCTTCATGGTTTCAGTTTGCCTTTCCAGTCTTGCCATACCACCCTGCACTTTAGCCTTTGAGGCCACTGGCTGATCCCTCCCCACTACCTCCCTATCCCCACCGCACAGGAGAAGAAGGACCCTTCTGGGGGTTTGCTTTTGCTAGTTGCATTCTCTGAATGCCCTTCCTTCTTTCTCTACCCTGAAAACCTCCATTCAGTCTTTAAGGTCCAGCTCAAATGTCACTGTTGTAAAGATTTCTTTGCCTTAGGCTATCTCCCACAAACTCCCTTGGCCCGGGCTTATCTAGCATTTTAGCATTTTAGTAGCATAAAGATATAGTTCACTTAAAGGCAACAAAATGATTTACTGTGCCAATTAGATTAGGGGCTTTTTAAATATGAACTCTCTTCTTAAGCATTTAACCTCAGTAACTAGCCCAATCCTTAGCACATACTAGATGCTCACATAACAGGTTTATTGAGTGAATGAATAAAATGAATCTTTTACCTACAGTATATTTTTACTTCTCATCAGTACAAGCAGATAAAGGGAGATGTACTTCCTTGCCTTGTTTCCAGTTATCTGTTTATTAATTTCTAGCAATCTATTTATGCATGGGCCAATGACACACTAAAAAGTTGCTTCTGCCTCTCTTTTGGGATGTCAGTGGACTCAGCTAAAGGAAAGGGGTGACAACCACCATTTATTCATTCATTTGATTGTCTGTTATGTGTCACTCTCTATTCTAGGCTCTGGGGATTTGGGGAAAAGAAAAACAGACAATATCCCTACTCTCCAAGAGCTTCAATTCTATAAAGAAGAGAAAGAAAATAAACAAGCAAACAGAAAAATAAGGTAATTGTGTCTGTTGTTAAGGGCTATGAGAACCATGAAATGGGGTGATGTGTAATATTGGAACTAATTAGGGATGGGGGTTAGACTAGGTGGTTACTTCCCTCACCAGCTGAGAATGTTGAAAAGGAGCCAGCCATGGAAAGATCTGGAGGTAGAGGGGATAGGAGAGCAGGCTAAAGACAGGAATGAGGAGAAGCAAGGAAACAAGTGTGGCTGGCACATTATTAGCAAGGGAACTGTACTGTGGGCCAGATACTATACTACCTGCTTTCCGTGTTTCAACCTAATACCTGATTACATCCTTGAAAGAAGGCTATCTACATTTTATAGAAAGGGAAACAAGTGGAAATGGAAGGTACAATTATTCAAAATGAATTGACTGTCTCGAAAGAGCAGGATCAAAAATCAAGCTTAAGCCAAACGATCATTAGATATCATTGTCTCTTTACCGTCTCTCACTAACCCACTGTGAACATGATAAGCAGCAAGTATAGTAGACGCTCTTAACATATGGTTGATGTCAGAATAAACAATATTGTCCACCACTGAGGCTAAGTCTATTATATGAAGCTTTTTCTTGTTTGCAAATTAATATATTTCCAAAAAAATTATTTATTCAAACTGTGGTAAAAACAAGCTTCATTATAATGGAATTCTAATAGATCACACTAAAATACTTATTGACATAAATACCAATAAAACTAAAACTCATGATTAGATGAGGATATAGACTATTTGAACCTTTTTCTAAAGTTTAAAGATAAAATAACAGACAATTACAACATTAAAAGGCAACATTTATCTCTCCAACATTTATCTCCTAACATTTTCCTATTGATGTTAAAAACATTCTATCCATTGTTCAAGGTTGAAATAGCAGATTAAACAAATAAGAAAATGCTGCCATGAAGCAACTATGAGCACTTCAAAAATAAGACTTTGTTTGTTAAAGTTTAAGTTTGTTCTGTTAAAAAAAATTGATCTATAAGAGGTCAGTAACCACCAAAAGGCTAATTAAAATGTTAATAAAAATCCCATGCAACTTTCTTCCCTTGGGCCAGAATGATTTTGAGGTAATATGCAATTTGATTATACCTACATTGGAATAAATTCCTTAAACCAAAGATATCAACATCAACATTAGAGTAGTACCTCAATTAATATATATAGAAAACTTGGCCAGTTGCTTTAAAGATTCAGGCTTCAGATTTTTAGAATGTCCACAAGGAGAAAGATGACCTCCAAAATCCTGTCTAAGAAACACATCTTCCTCTCAACTTAACAAGTAAGATTCACGTTTTGAGGAACTGGTCTTTGGAAAGGAGTTAAAATAGGAACACTTTACCTGTCTAGCAAGTACCAGAGGGTCGTGACAGAGATCATAAAAAGGAAGAGAAGAAGGATTTGGGCCAGTATGTTCCCCAACCATCAGAGAAACTTGTCACCAGTAAATTCCTGATTTCCAGACACATGGCAGAAAATCTATTTTTCCTTTCAGATTTGCTTTTCCTGTCCTGGTAGGAATCCCTTGGTAATAATGAGTATCTTACTTTACATTCAAAAACCTCATTAGAAACAAGGACCACAGTTATCAGTTTGATTTTAGGAGCAAGAGAGAGGAAACAATGTTTCCCTGGCCTCCTGGAGTCCAGGAGGTACTTCAGAAGAGGTACAGAGGTACAGAGGGGGGCTCATAAAGGGCTCCCATTATTTACAAGGAAGCCAACAATTTGTAGGGTTTTCTGTACTTGCCTTTGAGATCTGTGATTGATGAGACTTTAGGAGGCTATGAAGGAATATGATTCAATTAAATTGAGATTTTTGTTAAGGCACAGATAAAGGAGAACTGGGAGTTTTATTTTGAAACCAATGCCCTGGAGTCTTAATAACATATGCAGTAGTTATTATTTAAGGTACTCTCTGCCTTTTTGGTCCTACCCAGCAAAGATGGAAGAACTTTAAAGAGCATGTAGTTTCCATTTTACCCCATGGGTCCGTGTCTCTTGATCAGTTTGGAAATCAAGCCTAAAACAACAACCAAAGAAAGTTTGAATTTATATGTAGTAATAAATTTATAAAGTTTATTTATATATGTAGGATAACAAACAGGTTTCACATTTCCTGCCAAATCCAATCAATTAGAGGTGGCTGCTTGCAGTTTTGCGTTGATCAGAATGGCAAAACACACTGGTCATAATAGTGCTGAAGAAACCAGAATGGATTATTTATGTTTACGGTAGACTCTGAGAGGGACTGTGACAGCACTTCTAAGCATTTGCTGACCCTGATGAAGACATTCAAGCAACAATGGAGACAGATGATTGTTTCAGGAAATTATGATGGAGGAAAAATAAAACTTCCATAGCAAGAAGGGAGAAAGTATAAAATGTGTATGTGTGTATAATGCCTCAAGAGTAAATCCATTCATTCATTCAATAAATATTTGTGTGCTTATTAATATTAATAACATTATAATTTATATATTACATATAAGTATATTTAATGTTTAAGATATTTATGCATTAAGCATATATAAATATAAAAGTAATGTAAATTATATGTTATATATGACTAATAAGTTAATAAGCATTTATTGAATGCATCATTCCAGGTGCTAAAGATAGAGGAAACAAAACAAATTTCCAACTCATCAGAAAGATGAGGAAGAACCAGGAAAGGAGAGCGAAAAGAAGCAGTGAATGAGAGAGGAAAACCACAAGAAAAGAGTAACCTATAAGCCAAGGGAAGAAAGTGTCTCAAGAAGGAGGGAGTGATCAACTGTGTCAAATGCTGCAGGTAGATCAAATGAGGTGAGCATTGGGAAATGACCATTGAATCTGGCAACATAGGTCTGATTGTGGTGGAACTGTAGGGGAGAATAATTAGCCCAACTGGAGTGGGTTCAAAGGATGATGGGAGGAGAGGAAGTGGAGACAGTGAGTATATACAACTCTTTAGCAGGGTTTATTGTAAGGGGAATGGGTGGTAGCTGGGAGTGATGGTGGTAGGGAGAGATGAAGTCAGGTTTGCGTGGTCAAGTGGATGATCTAATTGATGACTCAAAAGTGGAGAGAGAAAACCACAGAACCCAAATGTAGGAGGAGGCACTTGAGAATGGGGACCAGACCCAGTGCCAAGAGGAAGAGTGTGGGCTGTAGGTTGGAGGAAAAATAAGCCTTTCATGGTGGCAGGAAAATAAGGCAGAGGATGTGTATACAAGGGGTACAGTGGTTTGATAGGCTTTGTGGTGAGAACGTGTGAAAGTCCTCTTCTGGTGGCTGTTCTTTTCTCAGTGAAATAAAAAGCTAGATCATCAGCTGAGAATAAGAGAAGCAAGAAAGTAGTAGCAATGCAACAAAAATAGAAAAGATGTCAATTAGGAGAGTGAGAATTAAATAGATTAGGGAGATACAGTAGAATCACCAGGTGGTAGCACCAGGGGCCCACTTGAGGGTAATGATCATAAATTTAAAATGAGACTCAGTCCGTTGATACTGAGTAAGTACCTCTCATTTTTTAAATGCCCACTTGTAGTCCAATAACATTGTTGGGAAAAGATACTAAGTTAGATCTTTGAATTTAAAAATAATGGCCAAAGGAATTTCTATAAAGTTGACTGATTATAGTATGGTATTAAAGATAATTTCCTGATTTTGATCATTTTATAGTGGTTGTGGAGGAGAATTGCTTGTTTTTAGAAAATCCACAGTGAAGTTATTTGGGGGAAAAGGACATCATGTCTGCAATGTACTCTCAAGTGGTTCTAAAAAAGAATAATGTATAAGTACAAAATTAAATATACATAAACATACATACATATATGTATATAAACACAATATATATTATGTATATATGCATATATACTTAGAGAGACAGACAGGGAGAGTAAGAGCAAGACAGACAGAGAGAGACAGATTAGAGCAAATATAGCAAATGTTAATAATTTGGGAGAATCTGGGTAAAAAATATCTAAGATTTCTTTATAGTATTCTCGCAACTTTCCTGTAAGTTCAAAATTACCTCAAAAAAAGAAAAAGACTGGCCAACTATTTTAAGATCTGTATTTGAAATGAAATACACTTGAAAAATTACTAAAATTTTTTATTTTATTTTGATTCCTCCATATAGTCTTATAACATCACAATTTAGAAATTTTGAGTAACTGTTTAGGATTCATGTTTGAGAAAAAAGTCAAGGCAAGGCTGATGCTAGTTTATTTTGAATCTGTGTCTCAAAGCCTTAGAGAAATCTGCCATTGAGATGTAAATTTTTATTATAAAGAAAGAACATGGCTACACTAGGTGTTACGTAGACCCTCTCTATATTTGCATTTTCCCCTGCACTGTGCAACGTAAGAAAAAGCATCTCAGTCAACACAAAATTCCATGAACCATTGTTGCTTCTTCTCACTCCCTTTCCACATTTAGTCCATCAGAAAATGCTGTTGCTTTGATCTCCCAAATCCATCCTGAATCCCTTACCTCCGTCTTCCTCTCTGATTGTCACTCTGGTCCATGTCCCTACCATCGCTCCCCTGCAGACCTGCTTGCACTATTCTTCTCCCTCCAATCCATTTTCGATGCAGCAACCAAGGGCATCTACTGAAAGTCAGTCATGTCTAAAGATAGCACTGTATGGAACTAGAACTGGAAAAGAAAAAAAAGATGTTCGTGTCATTAAAAAAATAAAATAGGGGCGCCTGGGAGGCTCAGTCAGTTAAACAACTGCCTTCGGCTCGAGTCATGATCCCAGGGTCCTGGGATTGAGCCCTGCATCAGGCTCCCTGCTCCACTGGAAGCCTGCTTCTCCCTCTCCTACTCCCCCTGCTTGTGTTCCCTCTATTGCTGTCTCTCTCTCTGTCAAATAAATAAATTTTAAAAATCTTAAAAATAAATAAATAAATAAATAAATAAATAAATAAATAAATAAATAAATAAATAAATGTTTAAAATATTCCAATGCATCTAGAATTTTCTGGGCCTTGCATATGCCTCCAAAATCTCTCTCTCTTCCCTATCATTCCACATGCTCCAGCCACACTAAACCTTCTACAGTTCCTGAAATAAGCCATATCTGTTCCCAGATCAGCAGTCTTGGACTGCTCTTCTCCTGGATCTCTCTCATCTCAATATTTTTTCAGCAAAGATTTATGAAGCATCTCCTATGTGCCAGACACTGTTGTAGGCCTTGGGGGGTTACAATAATGAAAGCAGCAGATGTGGCCTTTTCACAGGCTTACCTTCGAGTCAGTGACAGACTCAGGATTTGTAGAACCTTAAGTGAACATAATTTAGCAGGCTCTCTCTAAAAAAAACAACCTACAATTCATGGAAGCAAAATTAGATACAATAGTCAATACTTATTTGGAATAAGAGGAAAAATTTCAACCACTTCCTGGGCATTGGAAATTCAGGCCCCTTTCTTCTGAGATACCCGTAATCAAATTACTAGACATGCCTACATGCTAAGGCTTCCAGATGGCAGCCCGCTTCCCCCTCTTTACCCTGAATACGCCATAGCTTACAGAAATTCCCTGCATTCACAGGGGCTCCAGGTAAGACAGGGGCCCTGAAGCTTAAACTTCATTGACCTCATGGAAAATTGGCCTCCAATCTATGAACAAGACAGATAACATACAATTATACCAAAAAATATTTCCAGACAGTCATAAGTAATATAACAATTAAAAATTAGGCAATGTGATACAAAATGCACAGGCAGGTGGTATTGAATATAGTGGCAGTCGAGTCCTTAAACTTGATTCCAAAGTAAAGATCATACAAAAGCTAAACACCTACAAAAGTCACAGTTTCTTTGGTTTCTTTACTATTTCTCTTGCAGTGAATTTTCAGAAGGGATTACATGGAAGAGTAGCAGAAGGCTATGTTGCACTTATTATATTACAAAACTGTTTTATATCTTTAAAAAGAGCCATAAATTTAGTTTTCAGAGAAAAGAAGGATTTTGCCATGAGATAAATAAAGCTAATAAGGAAAAGTAATCAAGACAAGCAACTGTCACTTTTATCTTTGAGATGGTGGTTCACATCATCTTGCAGAGTATTTAAGGCATATCAACCTACCCAAGGCACTTTTGGAAATTGTCTTCAAACTCCAGGGCCCCCATTTAAATAGAAGTGCATGGTGTGGTGTCTTAAAGAAATTAATGAAAAGAATGGAGAGGGAGTTCAATTTTAATAGAAGACAAAGAACTAGAGATGAAAAGAAAGGAAACGAGGGCGCCTGGGTGGCTCAGTTGGTTAAGCGACTGCCTTCGGCTCAGGTCATGATCCTGGAGTCCCGGGATCGAGTCCCGCATCGGGCTCCCTGCTCGGCAGGGAGTCTGCTTCTCCCTCTGACCCTCCTCCCTCTCATGCTCTCTGTCTCTCATTCTCTCTCTCTCTCAAATAAATAAATAAATAAATAATTTTTAAAAATCCTATTATAGTATATGTGAAAGGTATAAAACAGCAGTAATACAGACACCTACACACATCTCCCAACTTGAGATACAGTGAAACCCCTTCTTTCAATGTTCTCCAATCTTACCTATCCTGATTTTTGTGCCTGTTATTCTCTTGCTGCTCTGTGTGTTTCACTACATTTGTGTGTATTCCCAATAATATAACATTTAGTTTTAGATGCCTTTTAGCTTTTTATAAATAAAAAAAGTAGAGGGGCGCCTGGGTGGCTCAGTTGGTTAAGCGACTGCCTTCGGCTCAGGTCATGATCCCAGGGTCCTGGGATTGAGCCCCGCATCGGGCTCCCTGCTCTGCGGGAAGCCTGCTTCTCCCTCTCCCACTCCCCCTTCTCATGCTCTCTCTCTCTCAAATAAATAAATAAAATCTTTAAAAAAAAAAGAAAGAAAAGAAAGGAAACGAAAATGAAAAAAAAATTCTCAAGTACTTTATCTTAAATGCTATGTATCAAGTTACTAAAAGGTATGGTCATTTAGAGTCAGAGAGAAAAAAAGATTGTCAGTAGCGTCATACTGTCTCAATCTGGGATGAGGAAAGAGATAAACACTCTAAATGTTTCTAAACTTTTATTGAACCACTTCTTTTAATCTTCTTGAAATTGAATTTTGCCATTTTACAAGAACTCTACTTAGCTCTGAAAGATTATTTTAACAAAAGAGTATTTCAATTCAGGAGTTTAGAGAAATTAGTCAAATGGAGTTGGCTGTCTAAATGACCACGCTGGCTTCCATCTTCACCGAGATATTGTGCACAGACACTCAGGAACGAAGAGCTTTTCCCAACTGCTCATTCAAATGCTTCGGTCAGAGAAGTTCAGAAAAAAAGGATGCAGACTAGCTGCTGAGAATTCCTGTAATGGAATTCCTTCCATCAGCCTGGTCATCTTTTGTGAGGGTGTGAGGAGTAGGGGCCTGGCTAATTTCTTTTTATTTTAAGATATAGACAAACTGAGGGTTGCTGGAGCAGAAATGAGTAGGGGGAAAGGGGTAATTGGGTGATGGGCATCGACGAGGGCACTTGATAGAACGAGCACTGGGCACTTGATAGAATAAGCAACAGATTACTCACTAAATTCTACCTCTGAAACTAATAATGCACTATATGTTAATTAAGTTGAATTTAAATTTAAAAATTTTATTTTTTTTAAGATTTTTTAGTTTTTATTAGAGAGAGGGAGTACAAGCAGGGGGAGCGGCAGGTAGAGGGAAAGGGAGAAGCAGGCTCCCCACTCAGCAGGGAGCCCGATGTGGGACTTGATCCCAGAACCCCGGAATCACGACCTGGACCGAAGGCAGCCGCTTAACCGACTGAGCCACCCAGATGCCCCTAAATAAAAAGTTTTTTAAAAGATATAGAGCTATGGTTTAAAAAGAAAGGGAAAAACGTGTAAAGAAATCTGTATATGATGAAAAGAAAATGTCTCTCTTCCCATTTCATGCATAGTCCTTCTCTCCAAAGGTAACTAATGAGAACAGTTTCTTATGGATCCTTCAGGGAGAAGGGGAAAGATACAGACACACACAAATTTAAGCACATATGTGTTTAATATTTTTTTCAATTTGAATAACAGTTGCCAAATTACCTTTCAAAGAAGTGGTATATTTTTTTTTCCTACCAGTAGTGTATGAATGTGTCTATTTCTCCATACCCTCCCCAACATTGGATAGCAAACCTTTTTTAATTTTGTTAGTCTGAAAGGTGAAAAAGATCACCATTTTTTGCTTTTGTTGACTTTAATTAGGAAGGAAAGCGAGTATGTTTTCATGTTTTTGGCTATTTACATTTATTTTTCCATTAAGTATTTATCACTTTTGCATGTTTTTCTACATATATTTGCATGTTTTTCTGCATTCATTTTCTTTTACGTGGTCATTTGCATAAGCCATTTGGAAATTTAGAAAAATCACCATTTGTTCCCTTTATCTGTTACAAATACTTTTCCAAGTTAGTCTTTTTAATTTTTTTTTTTTTTTTTTTTACAAAATTATGCTTAGCATCTTCTTGCAAGTATAATTTTTTAACTTTTATGGCTTTGGTGTTCGGTGTCCTGCCTGGAGAGCTTCTCCATAACAAGATTGTATATAAATTTACCCAACTTTTCTTTTAGTAATTTTATTATTTTATTTTTAATCTTTGATGTATTTAGAAACTATTTTGATATTCACATTATATATTATTTATTCCAGGTATATTTATTTATTCATATTATTTTTCCCAAACAGTTAGCAAATTTTTCCAATGTTATTTATGAATCTTTTTTTTCCCCTCTGATTTGATATGGCACCTTCATAATATGCTAATTTCCCATAAATAGTTGCACCAATCACTGGATCCTTTATGTTTCCCAGGTGTATTTCTTGCTGGTACTAAACTCTTTTAGTTATTTTAACTTGATTACACATTTTATTATCTGGTAGACCAGTTTTCTCTTACTATTTTTCTTTTTCAGGATTGTTCTTTCTTATATTCATACGTTTACTTTCACAAATTTGCTCTGGTAACATTTTGTCTATTTCACCCAGCCCCCCACCTTTTTGTGTTTTAATAAGATTGAATGACTTAAATTAGTAAGTAAATTAGCATTAATTGATCATTTTTCTTATCTACCCATAAATGAGGTATCATTTCCTTTACTAATCTCAATAGTTTCAAAAATGTAGTCATAAAAGTCTTACAAATTCTATACATTTCTCATTAAGTATTTATCTTTTTATAACCATTGTGAATGGGATTTGTTCTTCCTTTTTATCCATGTTATTGTTTACTGTTAGAAAAGGTTCTGACTTTTGTATATTAATTTAAACCAAACATCTTGCTAAAATTTATTTTATTAGTTGTAGGAAGATTGTTTTGTGTGTGGTTCTTTTTTTTTTTTTAAGATTTTTTATTTATTCATTTGAGAGAGAGAGAGACAGAGAGAGCACAAGCATGGGGAGAGACAGAGCGAGAGGGAGAAGCGGACTCCCTGATGAGCAGGGAGCCCAATGCAGGACTCGATCCCAGGACCTGGAGATCATGACCTGAGCCAAAGGCAGACAGTCAACCATCTGAGCCACCCAGGTGCCCCTTGTGTGTGGTTCTTTTATTTATTTATTTGACAGAGAGAGACACAGTGAGAGAGGGAACAGAAGCAGGGGGAGTGGGAGAGGGAGAAGCAGGCTTCCCTGGAGCCGGGAGCCTGACACGGGGCTCAATCCCAGGACCCTGGGATCATGACCTGAGCCGAAGCAGACACTTAACGACTGAGCCACCCAGCCACCCCGTGTGTGGTTCTTTTAAATTTGCAAGGTAGACATTCATCTCTCCTGCAAATGATAGTTTTTTTCTTTGTTTTTCCTTTTTTTCCTTCCAGTGTTTATGTTTCTTATTTCTTTCTCTTGTTTAATTTGTATTCACTATTACTTGCTGAACAATATTAATAATATTGTTAACCTTGGGAATCCTTGCCTTCATCCTGATTTTATTTTAAATGTTTATAGAGTTTCTCCATTAAGTACTTTTGTTATGCTGGGTGTTTGTCAAGTATATTTGTTTGAATAGGGTAAAACTGATTATACAATAATCAGTTTTCCTCTTTTTAGGCCAGTATTATGAGTAATTATATTAATTAATTTTCTAATGTGTAAACATTTTTGCATTCTTGGGATCAACCTCATCAGGTCAAGAAGTATTTATTATCTATTTATTTGAGAGAGAGAGAGAGAGCATGAGCTGAGTGAGGGGCAGATGGAGAAGCAGACTCCTCAGTGAGCAGGCTTGATCCCAGGACCCTGAGATCAAGACCTGAACTGAAGGCAGACGTTTAAACAACTGAACCAACCAGGCGCACCTCTTTTTCATTCCTGATCATGACAATTTATCTTCTTTTTCCTTTTTCTTGATCACTTTACCTAAAAGTGTGTCCATTTTGTTGGTCTTTTCAATGAATCAACTTTTGACTTTGTTAATTTTCTTTATTATTTCCTCTCTTCTACTGACTTTGGATCTATTTTGCTCTTTCTTTAGCTTCTTAATGTGGAATGTTAGGCATTGATTCTAGATTTCTTCTTTCTAATATCGAGCATTTAAAGGTGTACGTTTCCTTCTTAGCACAGCTTTATCTCATAAATTCTGCTTTGTTGTGTTTTAAGTATAATTCAGTCTACAGTATTTTCTTATTTCCCTTATTTTCCATGGTATTCTTTGAGTTTATCCTGTTTACGGTTTGCTGATCTTGAATCTATAAATTTATGACTTTCAATGCATTTGAGAAGTTTCAGCCATTTTTTTCCTCACTTTTTCGTGCCTCTATATCTCTTGCACTGATTCTCTGGGACTCTACTTATGTGCTAGACCTCTTGATATTGTCTCACTAGTCCCTGAGAGCTGAAGTGTTTTTTTGTTTTGTTTTGTTTTTGTTTTTGTTTCCGTTCCCAATCATTTTTCTCTCTATTCTTCAGGTTGGGTAATTGCTATTGACTTATCTTGAAGTTTGCTGACTTGTTCCTCTGTCATCTCAGTTCAACTTGTGAGTCTACCAGTAAGTTTCCTTTTTAATTTATTGATTATATTTATCATTTTAAAATTTCCTTTTTATTTCCTTTCTATAGACTCTACTTATCTGATGAGACTTCCTCTCATTTCATTCTTTTTAGGAGTGTTTTCTCTGTATCACATTGCATAGTTATAATATATAATAGTTGCATGAAAGTCCCTGAGTGTTCCACTACCTAGGTATATCTCAGGGATGACAGCTGTTTGTTCTTTTTTTTTCTCAGGAGTTAGACACATATTCTTGGTTCTGTGTATATAGAGTAATTTTCTATTGCATCCTGGATATTGTAAAAGTTATGTTGTGTAGACTGTAGGTCCTGTTGTAATCCTCTGGAGAAACTAATATGACTGAAACAATAAGATCAGTCTAATTTCTCTGAGTGGGAATTCCAATCTCAGTTCAGTATTTTGAGATTTCACTAATCTCTTTCAGGTCTGGCCCACGCATTCATGAGTTGGTATGAGAATTTTTCGAGTAGTCCAGTTTTCAGATCAGATCTTTTTAGGCCTTTGTTTGGGTCTTTCCTGTGTAAGCATTGTTCCAGGGAGGCATTATTCCAGGGCGAAGCTGAAACTTGTGCATATGGCTCAAAGCTCAGCTCCATTCTTGAAGGCCTTGCTATGGGCTGGTTGACCAGTGCACACAGAGATCAGGAGCTAGGCTGAGACCTGTGTAGGATTGTGTACCCGTGTAGAAATCCCCTTCTCTATGTCCTTCCATTCCAGGACTTGCCTTCACACACACTCTTCAGCTTGTGGTGGCCCCTTCCCCTGATTTCTGTGGGGCCTACTCTTAGAGCAGGGCCACAGAGGAAAGATAAATTCATAAATAAGTGAGAAACTCACCCCACGTGGCCCATTTCACTCAGTTTTTGCTCTTTTACCATATATCTGCTTTTCTTTCTTTTCTGAGTCCTCGAGCAATTGAGTTTTTGTTCATTTGTTGTTCAGAGTTTTTTAATTGTGATCGGTGAGAGAGATGGCCTATAGTGAGATTATTTCTTGAGATTTTTGCATTTGTTTAGAGATAACCTTTGCCTTAGTGGCTCCTGGCTGGCTCAGTCGGTAGAACATATGATTCTTGACCTCAGGGTTGGGAGTTCAAGCCCCACATTGGGTATCAAGCTTTTTAATCCATAGTTTCAGTTTTTCCTTTTTCTTATAAAAATACTCATTATTCTATCTTGGAATACTTTTTTCTATTCTAGTGTTTAGTTTATCTTATTCACATATACTGAAGATCTTCATGTGGGATTGACTTCCGTTCTCCACATCTATGACCTGCCCTCTAACTGCTTTAATCTTTGTTGCTTTTATATGAAATCACTGTGATGATCCCAAACCTTTCCTTCATTTCAGAAACTCTGTTTTTGACATGCCTATTCTAATCCTTACTAATTCCAATTTGTTCATTATTTCTGTATTAAGTACTCTGCTTATTTCCTTAGCTCTGAAATCTCCCATTTCATCTTTCTATTATGCCACTATTTTATTTTGTATTTTTTTTTCTTTTTTTTCTGAAATCATGTTCTTCCTAATTCTTTTCTGGTCAGATCTCTCATGGTGTGTGCAGTGGGTTGAATTGTGTCCTTTGTTTTCAAAGCCACCAGTTTATATTAATCTGTTATGGCAGCACTAGGAAACTACCCAAAATACCAATTTTGGTACTGGAAAGTGAGATGCTGCAGTAACAAATATCTAAAAATGTGGAAGTGGCCTTGGAATTGGGAAATGGGTAGAGTCTGGAAGAATTTTCATAGAAAAATCTAGATGCCTTGGGGGGCCTGGGTGGCTCAGTCGGTTGAGAGTCCGACTCTTGGTTTCGACTCAGGTCATGATCTTGCAGTCATGAGATCGAGCTCTGCATTGAGCTCTGCCCTCAGCATGGAGTCTGCTTCAGATTCTCTCTCCCTTTCCCTCCTGCTCTCTCTCTCTCCCTCTCAAATAGATAGATAGATAGATAGATAGATAGATAGATAGATAGATAAATAAAATATTTTTAAAAATTAAAAAAAAGAAAAATCTAGATGACTTGAAGAGATAGTTGGCAAAAATATGAATGTTAAAGGCAATTCAGGTGAAGTCTCAGATGAAGGTGAAGAACAAAGTAGACAAAGCTTTTATCATCTTAGAGAATACATCTATTGTCATGAACAGAATATTGGGTAGAAACCTGAACATCAGAGTTGCTTCTGGTGAGGTCCCAGGAGGAAGTGAGGGATATGTTATTGTCAAGTGGGAGAAAGATGATACTTGTTATGAAGGACCAGAAACTTTGGCTGAGTTGTGTTCTATAGCTTGGTAAAAGTAGAATTTATAAGTGATTAACTGGGATATTTAGCTGAGGATATTTCTAAGCAGATTGTGTTAGGTTCAACCTAGTGTCTCCTTGCTCAAGCTGATAGTCAAATGTGAAAGAAAAGAGATAAACCAAGAAAAGAACTATTCAGCAAAAAGGAACCAGAATTTGATGATTTGGAAAATTCTCAGCCTACCTAGATAGTATGCTCTAGAGGCAGGACCAAGGATTCTGGAAAACCTTTTGCTGAATAGATTAGGTATGTAATTCCTGGATCCAAGCAACCATCCCAACCAAAACCAGGAAAGATCTCTGGAGGACTTTCTTGTGTGACGACACAGACTGCTGTAAATTACATGGGAGACTAGCAGGCTTCTGAGAATGTTATACCTGCAGAAACACTACCAGACTTGACTAAAAAGGACAGAGGTGGGACAAAAGGAAAGCAGGCTGTCAGATTTCTGCAATTCTACCAGGAAAAAAAAAAGCTGATAAACAGCTTGGCTGCAAATATGTGCTAACCTTCAAGGAAACAGAATGATTCCAAGAGCAGAGCTACAGATACAAAGACAGAGGCCAGAGAGTATAAGGCCACTGCTACAGGCCCAGAAGACAGAGCATCAAGCCTTAGATAATTATTCCCAGGCCTTGAATCCAATGGAATTTGCCTTGCTGGGTTTCAGACTTTCTTGGGACCATTGGCCCATTTTTTTCCTTCCAATTTCTCCCTTGGGAATGGTAATATCTATCCCATGCTTGACCTACCATTATATTTTGAAAGCAGGTAATGTGTTGTCTAGTTTCATAGGTTCACAGATAGAGAAGATGGTCAAGGATTGCCAGCAATCACCAGAAGCTATCCTCCACAACCATGAGAGAATAAATTTCTGTTGTTTCAAGTTGCCCAGTTTGCAGTACTTTGTTATGGCAGCCCTAGGATAGCCCTGATGCAGTGTGCAATTTACCGTTATCTCTTTGACCTTGGTTTTTTTAATGATATATTTCATCTGTTGGAATTTTTTATACTAATTCCTTTTAATGATTATTATTATAATGCTTTAATGTAGCTTTCATGCCATTTCTTTCTGCCTTCGTTGTTATTTATTTGAATTTTTTGTCAAAACCTTCTTTTGGTCCCAAATAATTTTGGTTTGTTCTTCTTGTCTTCCTTCCATGTTACTGAGACCAAATTTTTTATTCCATAGAGCTTTGGTTCCCTCATTATGCATAATTGGGAAGAATTAAATCTGGCTATGAACAATCTCAGATAGGTGACCTTGCCTATGTGCTCTCTTATATCACTGTTAGAAATTCACTATACATGAAAATGGGCTAAAGACTTTAATGACTATCTTTTGGCTGATAAACATATGGCTAAAATAAAAATGACTGAGTTGGCAAGGATCTAAAATAATCAGAAATTTCATAAATTGCTAACATAACCATCTGGCCAACTGCCACTTGACAGTATCCATCTACTAAACCTGAATCACATGTATACTCCATGACCCAGAAATTCAACTTCTAGATATATACCCAACATGGGTATTATATTCATGAGCTCTCCAAATGTATTCAGGTGTTCTCTAAAAGACATACAAAATATGCTCATAGCACTTCCAAACTGGAAACTCTTCAAATACCTCAACTATAAAATGGGAAAAAATGTGATATGCTCTCACAATGAAACCATATAATAATAAGAATGAACAAACCAAAACTACAAACAGTGTTGAGCAAAAAAGAGAGAATCTGTTATGGACTAAATGTGTCCACCCAAAATTCATATGTTGAAGCCCTAACCCCCATTGTGACTGCATTAGGAGTCAATTAACATTAGAAGAGGTTATAAGTGTGGGGCCACAACCTGATAGGATCTGTGTCCTTATAAGAGGACACACCAGAGAACTTGCTTTCTCTGCCATGTGAGAGCCCAGCAAAAAGACAGCCATCTGCAAGCCAGGAAGAGAGCTTCCCCCAGAAACTGAATTGGCTGGAACCTTGATCTAGGACTGCCAGCCTCCAGAACTGTGAGAAAGTACATTTCTGTTGTTTAAGCCAGCAAGTCTATTGTACTTTTTTCCCCCCTGGCAGCCCAAACAGACTAATACAGAATCTCTTACGTGAATTCTCCATTTATATAAAGTTCAAAAACAGGCAAAACTAATCTACGGGATTCAAAATTAGAATAATGGGTGCTTCTGGGACGGGTAGGACATGACTAGAAGCGGGCCCCTGGGGGACCTCAGAGGCACTAGCAACATTCTACTTCTTGATGCAATTGTGCAGTTGTCTTAACTTTGTGAAAATTTGTTGAGATGCACACTTACGACTTACGTATTTTTCTAAATGTATGTTATACAAAAAATATAAGAAAAGTTGGTTTGCTTTTATTTTTGTTTTAAGAGTTCAGGACCTTAGTTTACTCCTTCTAGTCAGGCCACAGAGTTGGGGGGTTTTGTTTTTTGTTGCTTTTTTTCTTTTTTAACATGGAACTACTCTTAGATATAGCTCATTCTTCCCCATTCATCAACTTCAAATAGAGAATCCCAGATCTTTAATTCCCTTACTATATTTTACAAGCTGTAATTCACAATCTCCTCCCACTCAGGTTTTTTTTGTTTGTTTTTAACTGTAAGACATTGGTTCATAGAAAAGAAAATTGATTGGCTTTAACCTACAGTTCTCCAAGTGTCTCTTCCCTCAGATGATTTTATCTTATTTTCTCATTCAGCATCCTTTATACTAGGTCCCTAAACACTTTTGAGAGACCAGTTAGTTTGGATGATTATTATAATTTTTCGGACTTCTCTATTCAGCTCAACTCCCAGGGGGTGAGCCCTAGTGGACTTGCCTACCTCTCATGTGATGGTAGATAGTGGTTTATATTTCAGACTCTCAAAGGATTTTTCCCCAAGCTGACATCTTTATTCATTCATTTTTCTTCAAATTATAATGACTGTGTGGGAGGGGAAGAAAGGAGTGAGAGGGTGAAGATCAGTGATATTTTTTGGTATATAATTCATCTTCTTTTCCCCTGCGGCTTAGGGGATGGATGGAAGAAGGAATCCTCACAATGCCTGTTACATTCTACCTCTCTTTCTCTGGCTTGGTTATATATCTATTTGTTTGATTCCTGCTGCCATACTGAAATGTTCTTTCATGCATGTTTGCAGTTGCTGTTTTAAACTTGTTTTTAATTTTTTTAATTTTTTAATTTTTAGAGAAGGAAGGGTATAGGATATGACTTTTTTTTTTTTTTTGCCATCTTGCTCCAGAAAGCCTAGGCCAAGTTTACTTAACAAAAGAAGATACCAGCTTGGGGTGCCTGGGTGGCTCAGATGGTTAAGCATCTGCCTTCAGCTCAGGTCATGATCCTAGGGTCCTGGGATTGAGCCCCGTGTCCAGCTCCTGGCTCAGCAGGGAGCTGCTTCTCCCTCTGCCTCTCCCCCTGCTTGTGCTCTCTCTCTCTCTCTGTATCTCTGTGTCTCGAATGAATAAATAAAATCTTTACAAAAGAAAAAAAGAAGATATCAGCTTACTTAGCTATCATATATTCTAAGATGCATCAGTAGGTAGTTGATTAAAACAAACTTGTATAAATCCCTATTAATAATAACTGATAATAATACATGGGTACAGTTAAGTTAAAATTGTCAAAATTTTTAATAAAGACTCCTGATCAGAATTGACCCCAAGTGTTAGGCAGTAGAATTCTATCAGTTCAGATCAAAGAAAGAAGAAGAACATCTCCCTCTCGTCCAAGCACATTTAGCCACTACATTTTTTCTTCTTGAAGGCAATGCCCATTTTGTTTACTCTTCACTGCCCTATGCCCCCTGCCAGCACCCTGGACAATGTCTAGTTCTAAATAAACATTTGTGAATGAATAAATTAATTAATTAATGATAATGTAATCACAACAAATAACATATTAGTATGCTCACGTTAGACAAAGAGAAAGAGAAGAAACATCTTTTAACTCTCTCTTCACACTTTTAAAGCAGTTTGACAGCATTGTACCAAAGAGCAAACTAAAGCGTTCAATGTAAGTTAGAAAAACCCAAGAAGAGGAAATAATTTTAAAGGATTACACCAGAATTAAATCAGAAAAAAGGACAAATAAAGAATAAGTTGATAAACAAAACCATAACCTGACTCTTTAAAAGGCCACAAATGAACAAATACATTTTAAGCCTCATTAGGAGAAGATTAAAAGCAACAATTTATATTGATACATTTGAAAAATCTTAATATTTTTCAAATATTAGGGTAATTTTCCAGTAAACCACCACATTCAAAACTATTCCAAGCAGATAAAGAAAATGTGGACTTATCAAAGAGCTATCCCTGCCTCCTGCCAAAGGATACAGGTTTCAGGTGATTTCATAACTGAGTTATTTCAAATCCTCAAGGAATAAATAATTATTCTGCCTTTTAAGTGTTTCCAGATCATAGAAAAAGAAGGATCACTTCCAAGTGTATTTTATGAGGTTAGCATATTGATACCAAAACTTGGCCAGAATGACATTAAAATAGCTAATGCTTATAAAGAGCTTTTTGTATAACAAGCACAATTGCAAGTATTCTAAGAATATACATTCATTTAATTCTCAAAAAATGCTTACGAAATAGATACTATTATTATCACCTTTTACAGATAAGAAAACTTATACACAGAGAGGTTAAGTAACTTCCCCAAGATCCCATGATTAGTAAATGGTGGAACTGAGATGGAACCCAAGTGACTTGGTTCTAGAAGACAAGCTATTGACCATTACCTTGTCTGCTTCCCATAGAGAACAGAAACTACAGGCCTTACCTCATTTATGAATGAAGATGCCACCACCTGAGATAAATTACTAGTGTGTTAAATGATAAAATGTAGGATTTATTCAAAAAAATCAAAGCTAGATCAATAGTGTAAAAACTATGCAATTCTTAAATTCTAGGTAAGTGAAAATTTATATGCAGTAAATTCAATTAAAAAAAACAAAATAAATCATGTATATATATATGTAGGAAAGAAGAAAAAATTCTCATTATTCACAGCCAGTATAGTAAACACAAGAAAATAAAATGAAAAAAAAAAGAATAATATAAGAATTCAATAAAAAGGTCATTGAATAGATTTGGACCCCGGGGAGACGAGACCCGGGAGTCTCAAAGCAAAAGTCGTTAATCTGTTGATTGCTCTCTTGAGTGATAAGGGTAAGGGTAGAATGTGACCACAGATACTTTATGTGTCACCTAAAATTACACTGGGCCATGAGATCATAGGTACCTGACTCCAAGAACAGACTTTTATACCTGCCCTTTGGGAGGCTAGGGACAAAAATGATATTCTGAGAAGTTGCAGCAAAATTATATAATTTCATCTATGTGAGACATCCTCTTTGATCTGCAAATGTCCCTTTGGGCTGGCTGAAAGCTAAATCCCATTATTAAAGGTCCTTTCCTTTTACTGTGTTAAGTGAAATACTTACGGTTATGATGGTTTACTAATTTTCAACAGGCATTTCTACCCTAATTAGTGCAGGTAATTTAGGGCAAGTATGTTGGCCTCTCTGGTCCTTAGTTTACTTGTTTATAAAATGAGGGGGTTTGAACAAGATAATCTAAGATTTTTTTCCAGCTCTAACGTTCCATGATTCTAGAGTCCTCAGATCCTTCCCAGAGAGCGAGCACCAATGGCTGTACTGGAGGGGAAGTCCTAGGGTCCTGATGACAATAGGAGCAAAATGGTGGCGGGTTGGGGAGGGGGCCTGACACAAGGAGAGTTAAAGACAAACTCCAGATCTTTCACAACTTTGTCTGAGATATGCCTTATAAAAGCATAGCTTTGCATATAACATGTGAAAAAGATGTGCTGAGGTGAAAAACAGCTATATAAATAAAAAGTATCCTAGAAGGGACAGATTATCTTCAGTACACCATACTCCTTAAGGTGTATCCTTTTGGGGTTTCAACCCAAAGCACTGAGGGATTTACTAGTTTCCTTCTTTTGGTAGGCTCTAGCCTCCACTGTTCCTTTCTTGCTGCACAAAATTGTCGAAACACTGCCCATCTCAGGCTCTCAGACCTCATCAAGAATTGATACGTGATCCTAGGGGAAAAGTGCCCCAAATTGAAGCCTCGCTTTCTACGTTACCTCTTTCTCCTGGATCTTGGCCCCATGGTTCTTCACTATTTTATCATATTCTCTTCCTTTGTTTTTCTGTTGTTCACAGAGGGAATTTTGTTCTGAATTACACAGCCTGCTCTTATTGATGGTCACTTTTTAATTCAAACTCCTACGGTCTCTCAGTCATTTAAAAAAAAAATTCTCAATAATGATATAGGTGGTAAAAGCTGCTGAGTGATCACAGAAGTACCTTATAAATTTTATCTTAAAAGAGGTAAAAGAATTTTAAAATTACATTTCTAGTTCTCCCAGGTATAAATCAGGCAGAAACATTTATTTTCCAGGCAGGATAACATGATCCTGTGTTCATTATATGATTGATTTTGTTCTGCCAACTAAAATTGATCTCAGCAAATTTTATACCACATCATTGTCTTATAAAGGATACAACAGTTATTGTCAGGCAAAGGCAACCAAAGCATAAAATAATCCTGAACAGAAAGTTATTTAGAATCACATTTTATCATATGATGACCTTCCTGTCAGTGAGATAGTTAGAATGTACTGAATACACTGTAAAATATATCCTTTAGCAACAAAAATACCTGTGTTTGAGTTTTAGCCCCGTCACTGGCTAAGGCAAATTAATCTCTCCATTTTAGTTTCCTCATTTGTAAAATGAGAATACTATGTACTTAATCAGGGATATTTCAAGGGTAAAGAAAACATTGCTTAGGAATAATTATTTCTTAGCATATGGTAGTAATCATGTTCATTATTAGTCATTATGCTTGATCACAGTTTTCTAACCCTGGTTCCACTGACATTTTGGATTAGATAACTCTTTTTCTGAGGGGATGTCCTATATATTGTAAGATGTTCAGATCTTGGCCTCTGTCCACCAGATGCCACAGTATCCCCTCAAATAAAATGTCTTCAGACATTGTCAAATGTTGCCTGAAAAGCAAAATTCTCCCTGTGGAGAACCTCTGTTGCTGGAAAATCACATATATATATATATATATATAGGACAGTCATCTTACTCAAGTTGGAAAAATGCTAAATTTGAAGTTAGAATATATAAATTCATATCCTGGGTTTTCCCTTTATTAGTTCCATAACTTCAGAGAATTCCTTGATTTTTCCTCATCTCAGTTCCCCCACTGTAGGTACACACACACACACACACACATACACATATGCACACACACACATACGTGTTATATGATATGGATGAATATATGTAGCTATTTAATATATGTGGCAGTTCTTTTTATACTTAAAAGTACCATACATGAATAAACTGTAAAAAAAAAAAAAAAGCTCTGTTAAAATATCTCAGAATTTCACTGGCCAGGTAAAAAAATAAAAATTGCCAGTCTATTGATGACCCTACCCTCCAACTTTGAGGTCTTTTTTTTTTTTTTAATTCCATACATCACCCAGTGCTCATCACAGCAAGTACACTTCTTAATCCACATCACCTATTTCACCCATCCCCCACCCACCTCCCCTCTTGGTAACCAGCAATTTGTTCTCTATAGTTAAGAGTCTGGTTCATTTGTTTTGTTTCTTAAATTCTACATATGAGTCAAATCATATCGTATTTGTCTTTCTCTAATTCTTTTTCACTTAGCATTATACTCTGTTCCACCCATATTGTTGCAAATGAATGGCAAGATTTCATTAATTTATATGGCTGAATAATATTCCATTGTATATATATATATACCACCCTTTCTTTATCCATTCATCTATCGATGGTTACCTGGGCTGCTTCCATAATTTGGCTATTGTAAATAATGCTGCAATAAATATAGGGGTGCATGTATCCATTTGAATTAGTGTTTTTGTATTTTGAGGGTAAATACCCAATAATGTGATTGCTGGATCGTAGAGTAGTTCTATTTTTAATTTTTTTGAGAAACTCCCATACTGTTTTCTACTCTGGCTGCACCAGATTGCATTCCCACAACAGTGCAAGAGGGTTCCTTTTTCTCCACATCCTTGCCAACACTTGTTGTTTCTTGTGTTTTTATTTTAGTCATTCTGACAGGTGTGGGGTGATATCTCATTGTAGTTTTGGTATGCATTTCCCTGATGATGAGTGACCAACATTTGAGGACTTTTAGAAACAGAAAACTGGGCATCACATAACCTTTTACAATAAAGTTGAATCTTACTAAGGAGTTAGAAACTCAAATCAACAGGTAGACAAAAATTATGTAGAGCCAAAATTACCCTTGAAAACACATTGGGAAGGTGTCAAATTGGAAACCTGTAAAAGACCTCAGTAATTAAAATATGCCCGATGTTTTGTCCATATTGAAATAGATACCTGTTTGTTTAGTTGAGAACCAAATAAAGTGTTCGGTTCATGTTTAGAGGCCTTTTTTTTTTTTTTTTTTAAGTATATTTCACAACTGTATTACTCCTCCAATTGGCAAAATACTCAGGAGAGGCACAAGAGACAGGCTCAGGAAAAGTAAAAAAGAGGCAAGCTTTGTGTTTCATTTATTTGTTCACTCTCAGGCACATACTCATTGTGTGGAATAATAAGGAACAGCACACACTGTTTGTGTATTTATTATTCATTCAACTACACAGATCCTGTTGAATTTAAGCAATTCAATTGCTTTGATAGGATTCCTCTGGGTACTTCTCCACTTCTCTATGCCTTTGAACATACTGTGACCTATACCTGGAAGATTTTCCCCCTCAATCTATTTAATGAGCTCCTAGATGTCAGCATTAGCTTCCTAGGGCTGCTTTAACAAAACACCACCACTGGTGCCTTAAAACAACAGAAATGTCTTGTCTCGTGGCTCCAGGCTAGAAGTCCAAAAGCAAGGTGTTAGGACAGCCACGCTTCTTTTAAACTTGTAGGGGAGAATTCTTCCTTGTTTCATCTAGTGATCAACCAGGGACTACAGTAAACAATGAATTGAGATAAAGAAAAGACGAAGTTGTGGGGTTTTTTGTAAGGATAATAGTTAAAATATTGATATAATAATCCTGGAAAAGTAAGAGAAAAGAACTCATGCTGGCTAATGTTGGCTTTGAGAACGGAATGTAGGGAAGAATAGAGATAAAAATGTTAGGATGTGGGAACTTACTATATGGGCAGTAAAAAAGAAGTCATTAAAGACCACTTGATGTGGCAAACCTAACTGAACTTGGGCAATGCTGATTCTGTGAAATTTGCTGGGTCACAGGAGCGTGAGCATGTGAAGTGTCCCACAACTGGAGGAAAAAGGAGGTCTGCCACTCAGGAAAAGCGCTGGACTAATTGATGAAGGTTAGTTAGTAGTGTGCCATGAGACCTGAAGCCTCATGAAATTATAAAGAAGGATGGGTAAGCACAATCAAGGAAGAAATGGTAGGGAAATGAAAGGAGGAGAAAAGATGCTTTGTTCAGTGGACACATGGAGGAAAAAAAGGGTGGGATAGGCCAGGGTTAGCACTATGCTCTGGAACTGAGAAGTGAAAAATTCAGGAAATACATGTATTAAAGACTTTAAAAAAATCACAGGGCTAGAAATAATGGAGAAAATTCAAGAAGGTTTTCCATAACAAGGGGAGAGGATTAGTCAGAGCGGGACAACTCAGAGTTGAGAGGTTTGTCCAGGCCCAGGATAAGGCTAAGCCCACAAGCGACTGATTTGGATGGCAGATGAGCATCCTTGTCATAGAAGAGTACTAACCTGATCCTTTTTCTTTGAGACTTTAGAGTAATATTAATCACTCCCTGCTAGAATGTGAAATTGTGTCTTAGCAATTTATTGGAGATATTAGAGGGGGAGAAAAATTGTACTTTACTGAGAAACCTTTTTTAATTTTATTAACACCTACTTTGAAGTGTTATTGGAGAAATTAATCTGACCCTGAATTCCTTAGCAGAAAGAAACTCACTGAGTTTCAAATGAGTAAAAAGCAATACTGTCAGTTTAACAGACTAGGGATAGGCTCCATTACCTTTAGCTATTTTAATACCCTGATACTCGCTCAATTTAGCAAGAATGTGACTAAACCTATCCCTTATCTTTGTGATGTCAGATAACCCCAGCAGAAATACCTTATTGGGATCTGCCTCCCTCCCCAGCTCCAGAAGCAGGGAAATGGGCATAACCAGAGGGAACAGGAAGAGATTAGTTTCCCTTAGGAATGTAATTGCCTCCTCTGCCAATAACCATAGATATCACAGGTGGGCTGGGGGACAGACAATAACTCTTCTATGATAATACAGTTAGTTTGCTAGGAGCGCAAACAAGACAGAGCACATTGTTTAATATTTTTGGAGCTTTCAATTACATAAATTTTGCCCTAGTCAAATGGATCCTACTAATTCTTTCATTTCTTTAATTTTTCTGGCCTAATTTTAAAAGATATGGTGTATTAATGCATACTGAACAAACTTGTGAAAGAATATTCCCAAATCACTATACTGGGCAAGATTTTATAACAATTAGTTACAGCAGTGAGTTTTGCTTAGGATTTGGCATTCAGATATTTTAAACGTTATACTAAAAATATACACTAAAAGCCTCTATGTGCATACATCTGCATGTACAGATCAGGGTGAATTTTCAAGACTTTTCATTTAGACGTAAAGAATGTAGGTAAATGCAATAATCTGAACTGGTAAGAATACTGACTGACTGGTGGAAGGGATTAAGAATGTTGGGGTTAAAGATAAGCTTTATCTTTGCAAATGAATTGCTCCGGGGCATAAAGTAGAAACCGTCAGAGTCGAAAATCAAGATACTTCTATTTCATTTGGCACTTTTCCTGGAAACTACGGATCCAAGAGAAATTGGGAATTAATTACATTTACCATGTGATTATATCAAGGTAAGATGCAAACTTTCCCACTCAGAGGTTGCTTAGAAGCCACATTCCTTTTCTTTATCATCCCTGTCCTAGTTTCGACTATTTATAATCAGCACCCCCGTTCAAGGTCAGAGTCAGAAAGAACCAGAGATTTAAAGGTAGGCTGTGCCAAGGCTGAACAGCTGTCCCCAATCTCGGTTCTTCCTGTCGCTGCTGTGGTGTAGTACTCAACCCCCAGCTCTTGCCGCAGATGTCCACAGGAAATGCATCAGAGAGGTCTAACGGGAGGGAATCAGATGCACATGCTCCTTAGTATGTGGTGATGGGCATCCTCAAAGTGCCTGCCACAGACAGCCCTCCCTCCGAGCTAGAATTGGTTCCAGGCTTGCGAATGCCAAGTGTCCACAGAAGCCGTGCTGCAGAGTCCCCACTCTTCCCCTTTCTCTATTCGTTGTCAATAAAGGAATTTCAGAGCTGCTCAGGAATGTGGGGGGATGAACGCAGCTCTGTAATTGAGCTTAGTCACATCCTCATGTGAGGGGAAAGTGCAGCATGTCCCCGTTGGGACTTTGCTGCCCTGCAATATCAGACCACATGGAACAGTTTAGCTGGAGAATAGGCTCAATTCCATGTTTTGAAATTTAATTTTCGATCCATCAGTTATGGTCAATCAGAAAACTGCTTGGTGACTGAAACTTGAAGTTACAATGTTTCTGAGTCTTACTTGTCCCATCGTCACAGTTAATAATTGTGTTTGGCCCATAACAAATAATGTAGATGTTTTGCTGACCTGCCGGAAGCAACAAACATCCCATTGTTATATTCTATCACATGACAGAAATGCTACAATTTCAACAAGATGTCCAACATCCTATCCACGGCTCACCGCCAAATGTTCCCTATCTTAGTGAAGTGGCAGATTCACCTCGTTTTCCCAAACTGCAGGAGTCACTCTAGATTCCTGCTTCTTCTTTACCTTCAATATTAAAAAAATACAAATCCTCTGGATTCCACCTCGAAAATCTTTAACCTTCTTAGATCATTCAGTTATTTCAAAAACATTTCTTTTTTTTTGTTTGTTATTTTAAGATTTTATTTATTTATCTGAGAGAGAGAGCGAGAGATCACAAGTGGGGAGTGGGAGAGGGAAGAGCAGACTCCCGGCTGAGCAGGGAGCCCGATGCTGGGCTCGATCCCAGGACCCTGGGATCATGACCTGAGCCGAAGGCAGATGCTTAACTGACTGAGCCAGCCAGGCGCCCTCAAAAACATTTCTTATAAGAATCACTGCACTAGCTTTTTAACAGACGTCTCTGCCTACATTTTTGTTTCCTCTGTCCATGCTTTCCATGACTAGCAATGCAGCCTGGTCGTTCTCATGTACACTCTGAGCTTCCTGCTCCCTTGATCAAATTCCACCTGATTTTCTATCGCCTGCAACAAAGTATACACGGTTTGTAAAAATTCCTTCATTATCTGGTCCCTACCTCTTCAGTCTTCTCTCAAGACACTGCTCCCCATCTGTTCTCCCTCCCCATGCCTTTTGTGTTTCAGCAATACTAAACCATTTGAAGTCATCAAAATATTACAATGTATCTCTCATATAATATTCAAGGCAGAGAGAATGTTCTCTATGTTCTCTCTGTCTTGAATGTGTTTTCCTCTCCTCTATCTAGCAAATTCCTCAAATCGAATAAAAAATGTGTTAAGTGATGAAGTATTCTGATATGCCCGGTGGTAAAAAGTTGCCTATCACATATCAAAAGAACTTTGTATATAACTCAATTATGAAAATTACCATGTTCTATTGTAAATGCTTGTTTGCATTTCTCTTACCCACTAATCTATGGCTTCCTTGATTACGAAATCATCATATCTTTTGTTTTCTTTGTATCTGTACAATCCTGCACAGGATTTGCTTGCTTTTTCACTCAACATTATTTTTCTGAACGATTCATCCTGATTTGTTTGGCTGCAGTTACTTATTTTGCATTCTGAGTAATAGTCTAGTATTCCATTTTGTGAATGTATTACAATATCTTACCCACTCTCCCATCAATGGACTTTTGTGTTGTTTCTAGTTATTATTATTATTATTATTATTATTATTATTATTATAGATGATGCTGTGATGAAGTCTTGCTCATATCTCCAGGTGCACATGTGCAGGCTTTTTTCTAGAATATGTATCTGCAGGTAGAATTGCTGGATTGTAAATCATGTGCTTTTTCAACTTTGCAGATAATGCAAATGTTTTCCAAAATGGTTTGCTAAAGTGTGGTTTTTCCCAAATCTATATTGGTCTGTCAAACTTTTATTGGCCTAGGACAATGAAATGTAATGTTTGGGGCTGTCTTTTCAATGGAAATCATTACTGTCTTTGCCAGAAAAGATTTATTGGCATTGTTTTAAACAAGAACCATTTCCATTGCTCTCATTTTCCTACAAATTCCCAAACAAATGCATTTGCATTACTATTGGTTTCCACTAAAGGCTACCTTTTTATAGTTGCAAAATAGCTTGGTCAATAGAAAGCCACCCAAGGTATACATCCCAATAAAGTCAGATTATCCTGGGGGATCTGTTAGCCAGGGATCTGCAAACTGTAGCTGGCTGGCCAAATCCAGTAGTGGTCAGTAGCCTGCTTGTATAGAGCCCACAAACTAAGGTACTTTTTAAAATATTTTTAAGGAGTTTTAAAAGGAAAAAAAAAAAAAGGTATGCAACAGAAATATATGTGGACAAAGTCTAAAACATTAACTATCTGGCCCTTTACAGAGCAAGTTTTCCTACTCCTGTGCTAGCCAATGCCCCAAATTCCATTGAAAAGATAGCCAATAATATCATTTGCCCTTTATAAGGACAACTTTTTATTTTTTAAGATTTTATTTATTTATTTTAGAGAGAGAGAGGAAGAGCACGGGAGGGAGGGGCAGAAGGAGAGGGAGAGAGTAAATCTTAAGGAGACTCCAAGCTCAGTGTGGAGGCCAATGTGGGTCTGGATCCCAGGACCCTGAGATCATGACCTGAGCTGAAACCAAGAGTCAGATGCTTAACCAACTGTGCCACCCAGGAGCCCCAAGGACAACTTTTTTTTTTTTTCCTCTTCTGGCAGATTGTACAAATACTCTTCCCAGTGATGTGTAAGAAGTCAGCTTGAATAAAACTTGGGTTTATGTTGGAGTTTTAATTGGCATTTACCTATTAATAAGATTGTGTATCTTCTTATATGCTATGGTCATTTTTACTTAGCCTTTGTTTTAATGTCTGTGTTTTATCCATTTGGGGAGATTATCTGGCTTTAATTTGCAGTCATTTATATATTCCAATAATTTTCCATTTAATATGTTGTAGATCTTTCCTAAGTGCACTGCTTTTTATTTTCTTTACAAAGTTTTTTGGCAAGCAAATAGAATTTAATTTGTAATTAAATTTATCCAACTCTTTATGTTTTAAACCTTTTGGGCTTTGAAATCATTCCTTATTGCAAGGCCATAAAGACATTCTCTTATATATACTGCTAAAAAAAGAAGAAATAAGTCCCAGATCGAGTCACTTGTGCTAAGCCCCACTTCAGCAAACCAAGACTTAATACCTAATGTAATTGCAATTTCAACCTCTCCCTGGAATGTGATCTTAAACCAGTCAATCTGGTTTAAGCAGTAGAGAAGTAATCTGCCTGATAGACCCCTTTCAGTCCGCAGAGGAAGATGACATAACCCACTCTTCCATTGTCCCTGACCCCTTTGCCTTTAAAAATCTCCCATTTTGTACAGCTCTTTGAAGCTCCTCTCTCTTTGCTAGCTGGGATGCTGCCTGATTCATGAGTCATTGAATAAAGCCAATTAGATCTTCAACTTTCCACAGCTGACTTTTTTTAAACAGATTTGGTGGCAGCAGGGGCAAACATCAGATGCAAACTCCTGATAGCTTCAGAGAGGACAAGAAAAACAGGAATGGTAACCTGAGAACCCTTTGAGTTCAGTCCTTCTCGCCATTGCCATTTCTGAGGGCTCTGGGTAAGTTCCTCTCAATTCTGGGCTCCACTCTCTTTATGTCAAGCTCCAGATCTAATTGACTTTCCAGTCAGTTCCCTATTTGATTAGAAACCCCAGCCCTTGGTTCTGTCCCCAGATTTCTACATTGGGAACTGCTGGTGACTTAGTTGGCAGTTCCACATTTGTTTGGAATCCTTCTCCAGATTCCATGTTGGGAACTGCTAGTGGCAGCTGGATTTCCCCATTTGTTTGCAATGAGTCTGCAGTCCCCATTCTTTGGGGTCCATTGGTTCAGTCGTCTCCCCAACCCTTAGATTCCACATTGGGCAATGCTGGTAGCTGGACTGGGTTCAACTTAAAAACTGGGCTGGGTCCATGATCATACTGGATCCAACTTAAGAACTGGACTGGATCAGGGATCAGACTGGGTCCAGCTTAAGCTGGACTGGGTCCTCTAAGTAAAGGCTAGATATGGGAATCTTGGAAGATAAAAAACCACAAAACTTGATGGGCATGGGGTGAGCACTTAAAAGCTGTTAGAGTGTTTGCCACCTAACTCTAAAGACTCCCAGGTTAGGATAAGTTGGTCCCAGAATAGGTTAAATTGACACTAGCTCACCTGCCAACCTTAAGAAAATCTCTGGGCAATGAGGTTCACTCTAAAACACCACACAATCTCCATCCCAGTAGCACATCTTCATTAGTATTAGTTTGGCTCCAAGAGACCCAAAGGGTTAGCTGAAGAAGAATGGGATCCTTGTTCTAAGGAGGTAAGTGTACCACCTTCCAGCACACCTACTTATTTGATGTCTAATTGCTATGGTCCTGGAACTTATAAATATCTACAATAATGACAAAATCTTGCCAAAAAACTTTTGTCTCCTGAGAACTTATAACTCTCAGGTTGGGGTTTCCAAAATATGGCTGGACAGAAATGTGGGTTGGATTCCATTTGTGGTTAGGGTCCTACAAAATTTCTGCCAGCCCTCAGGGAGGGAATTTACAATGGCCATTATGAGGACTGTTCCAATTAGATAAGATCATTTAAGAAGTGCACTTAAAAATAGTGTTCCCAAATTAAACAAACAGAATGAGATACCTATTTTAATTGGTATGCAGAAGGCTTCAAAAGGCTTCAAGGTTCCAAAATAACTGTGTTGAAAAAAAATCACCCACACAAAAATGACACAAGAAGTACCTAAAACGAAAGATGGACCTAACTCCTATAGCCCCACTCCTTCCTCCTTTATAGCACTCATTCCATCATTTATCCTCTGTCTAAATTGTCCTTCCACTCTGAAGAGACTATAATACTATAAACAAAAGTTCATCAAGTCAGAGGTCTCATGGATACCCCTGTATCTACTGTCAAAGGAGGACCTCCGTATGGACTCCTCCCAGAGTTGATGAGACTCTTGAGAATTATCCAGTAAACTTCTACGTTATCCCCTTAAACAGTTAAGGGAAACTAAAATTAAAATTAGTGAAAACCTTGCCAAATTCTGGTAGATACCAGAGCTACATCCTCTGCTTTAAACCCTACATGTAGCCTGCGGATGAAATCCTAGGAAAACTGGCAGAAGCCAGCTAAGGGTGAGGATTCTCACCAGAGTTAGCTCTTCAGATCTCTGTGTGTAGCGCCTGATAAAGAGAGAAAAATAAAATAGCTTTTGCACTCAATTTGTGGGTGTCTCTCTTTTTTTTTTTAAGATTTTATTTATTTATATGACAGAGAGAGAGAGACAGTGAGAGAGGGAACACAAGTAGGGGGGAGTGGGAGAGGGAGAAGCAGACTCACCGCTGAGCGGGGAACCTGATGTGGGGCTCAATCCCAGGACCCTGGGATCATGACCTGAGCTGAAAGCAGACGCTTAACCACTGAGCCACCCAGGCGCCCCAATTTGTGGATGTCTCTTAAGTCCAAGGTGCTGTTTAGTATTGCCAGAAATATTCACTGTTTCCCAGCTGAAACTGAAGAATATTTAAAAGGATTTTTTTAAATTGTTGGTCAAACTAGAAGTTGATATTCAGAACCTGATAGGATTTTTTGGTCTTCTCCCCTAAGCCAGACTAACTCTTATCTTCTTATCTAGGCCATCTCCTTGAAATGCAAACTTCAGGGAGGTAATTCTCAACAGATAGGAAAAAAAAAAAGGAAAGAAGCTTTAAGATATAAACTACTATAGAAGCTCCCTTACCCAAAATCTAGCCTACAGCTTCCATAAGATTAATTATCAAGGACAAGTGTGTATTCTCCAATTCTTGGGTGAAATGTTCAGTATGTTTCTATTAGATACGGTGTTAGTATCGTTATTCAGATCTTCTATGTCCTTACTGATTTGTGCACGTGATTTATCAAATATTAAGAAAAGTTTGTTAAAATCATCCTATTGTGGTGAATTATTAATTTTCTTCTGTAGTTCTTCTGTCATTTTTTGTCATATTTAAAATGTATGCTCCCAGATATAATCAAGTTTAGAATTGTATTACCCTGCTGAACTGATTACTGTCTTTTTTTTGGTCAAATTTAAGTCTATTTTGTCTGATTACAATATTTCTACACCAGTTCTCTTTTGGTTAATATTTGTTTGATGTATCTTTATCCATTGTTTTGCTTTCAACCATTTTATAGTCTTATGTTTTAGGTTGGTTTCTTAAATAGAAGATAGCTAGCTGCAGTTTTGTTTATTTATTATGTTACAATCTTAGTCCTGTAACTGGAGAATTAAGTCCAATTATATTTATTGTAATTGATATATTTGGATTTATTTCCACCATCTTATTTTTGTGCTTTCTGTATGTCTTTTCTAGTATTTCATTTTTTTCTCTTTCCTTATTTTCCTTTAGGTTGCCTTTTATTAATTCTAGTTTTTTTCTCTCCGCACCATTTGAACTTATGCACTCTATTTCTCCTGAGTAGTTACACTAGTAATTTTTGCATGTATAATTAATTTAATAAAGTCTAAAATTAATCAATATCATTATCTTCCTTTCTAACAACATAAGTGAGTGCTGTAAAGTGCTTTAACTCTAATTAAACTCTCAAGTTATACACCATTATTGTCTAGTATTCCAGTTGATCTTTTTTATCCCTTTATTAGTTTTTATTTAAGTTCCAATTAACATGCAGTGTAATATTAGTTTCAGATGTACAATATAGTGATTCAACATCTCCATATACCTGATGCTCATCACAAGTGCCCTCCTTAATCCCCATCACCTATTTAACTCATCCCCCCACCCACCTTCCCTCTGGTAACCCTCAATTTGTTCTCTTTAGTTAAGAGTCTACTTCTTGGTTTGCCTCTCTCTTTTTCCCAACCCCTGCTTGTTTGTTTTGTTTTTTAAATTCCACATAGGAGTGAAATCTTATGATATTTGTCTTTCTCTGACTGACTTATTTCGATTAGCACTATACTCTGGCTCCATCCAGGTCATTGCAAATGGCAAGATTTCTTTCTTTTTGATGGCTGAGTAATCTTCCACTGTATACATATATCACATCTTCTTTATCCACTCATCAGTTGATGGACATTTGGGCTCTTTCCATATTGTGATAATGCTGCTACAAACATTGGGGTGCATAAATCCCTTTGAATTAGTATTTTTGTAGTCTTTGGGTAAATACCTAGTAGTGCAATTGCTGGATTAGAGGGTAGTTCTATTTTTAACTTTTTGAGGAAACTCCATACTTTTTTCCAGAGGATGGCTCTGCACCAGTTTTCATTCCCCCAACAGAGCACTAGTGTTCCTTTTTCTCCACATCCTCACCAACACCTGTTGTTTCTTGTGTTGTTGATTTTAGCCATTCTGACAGGTGATATCTCACTGTAGTTCTTTTTTTTTTTTCTTTTTTTTTTAAGATTTTATTTATTTATTTGAGAGAGAGAATGAGATAGAGCGAGCATGAGAGGGGGGAGGGTCAGAGGGAGAAGCAGACTCCCCGCTGAGCAGGGAGCCTGATGCGGGACTCGATCCCAGGACTCCAGGATCATGACCTGAGCCGAAGGCAGTTGCTTAACCAACTGAGCCACCCAGGTGCCCCTTTTTTTCATTTTTTAAAATTTAAATTCAATTACTTAACATATAATGTATTATTTGTTTCAGGGGTGGTACAGGTCTGTGATTCATCAGTCTTATTATATAATACCCAGTGCTTATTACAACATATACCCTCCCCATTGTCCATCACCCAGTTATCCCATCCCCCCACTCCCCTCCACTCCAGCAACCCTAGGATTAAGAGTATCTTATGGTTTGTCTCCCTCTCTGGTTTCATCTTGTTTCATTTTTTTCTCTCTTCCCCTATAATCCTATGCCTTGTTTCTCAAATTCCACATATCAGTGAGATCATATGATAATTGTCTTTCTCTGATTGACTTATTTCACTTAGCATAATACCCTCTAGTTCCGTCCATGTCATTGCAATTGGCAAGATTTCGTTTTTTGATGGCTGCATAATATTCCATTGTATACCACCTCTTCTTTATTCATTCATCTGTCGATGGACATCTGGGCTCTTGCCATAGTTTGGCTGTTGTGGACATTGTTGCTATAAACATTGGCAGGTGCCCCTTCGGAGCACTACATTTGTATCTTTGGGGTAAATACCCAGAGAGGGAACCCTCCTACCTTCTTTGGTGGGAATGCAAGTTGGTGCAGCCACTCTGGAAAACAGTATGGAGGTTCTCAAAAAGTTGAAAATAGAGCTCCCTTATGACCCAGCAATTGCACTACTGGGTATTTATCTCATTGTAGTTTTGATTTGTATTTCCCTGATGATGAGTGATGCTGAGCATCTTTTCATATGTCTGTTGGCCATCTGTATGCCCAGACTTTTTTTTTAGTCAATGTTTGCTTAGATTTACCTATGTTGTTACTATATTCTTTGCTTACCACTCCTTCCTTAATATCTGATCTATCTAATACTAACTCAGGCAGGCTGACTCCAGGAACCCAGGGGAGGGTCCCACAGGACCTATCAAGAGGGTCCTTGGCTTCACACAGGATAGAAATCAAATGTGAGCTGGAGAAAGTGAAAACAGTTTATTGAATAGGGTGACTGACAGAGAATAGCAGCAGATGGAACATCTGGGAGACTCGGAAAGGAAAGGAGAATGAGTCTCATCATTGCTTGGGGCTAGGCGTTTATATTGGAAAAGGGTCTAGGGTATGTGTTTCTTCAGGAATCCATGGTTGGGTCCAATCAAAGGTGAGTGTCAGGTGAACAATAGGTGTTATTCCATAAATTACTGAACGTAGCGGTATTGATGCCACCAGGCGTCAGCTGAGATTTGTTTGAAGCTAATGTCCTGGAAAATGTTTGGGATCTGGCTCATTTTAGGTGTTATCAGGTGTTTGAGGCCTAGGACAAAATTCAGAGAACAATTCATTTTCTTGCTTCCCCTTGAAGTGGGAACATACCTTCTTAGACTTATTCAGAGGCAAAATGTGGAACTTGAGTAAATGGGGCCTAGCAGACAAACAGCAGAGACGGAGCCTTTCTAAAATGGAGTGCCTTCAGCTTCCCTACTTCAGTATCATTTTGTTTTATAAATTCATCCTCAGTAAGTTCCTTTAGTGAGAGTTAAGTAATAATAATTCTCTCAATTTTTGTCTGGCATAGTCTAGCTGGAACCGCTTTATTATAGATTTTTAACTTGGGAATTCTCAAGTCACATAATTAGTATAAATCCTAGCCCTACTGTCCATCTGAAGTCTGGCCTGATTATGAATTTTCACCAGGAGTTTTTGGCATAAATATACTTACCTGAGTAAAGCTGAAAAAAGCAAACATATTTATGTTTGGGTGGGCAGGCGAGGGAGGGGGTGGGAATAGGGTTTGAGTTTTGTTTTTTCTTTTTTCTAGTTCACCTTTGCACTACAGATGTTTCTTTTCAGTGGCCTCAGCTTTATGTAAGAGTCTGTGACCTGACTTTTCACCTTGCTCTGTTAGTTGTCCCTGGCACTTCTAAGTCCTGTTAAAATTGCAGTTCTAGGTTTGGTGAGGCCTACAGAGATAGGGAGATGCCCCCAGGGCAGCGCCATCTTCAGTACTTACAAGGCTGTCTGAATTCCTGGCACTTTACGATTTTGGCTTTTCCTTCACTTTCTTGCTGGCTCAGTGGTGCATTTAAAGGACCTTTAAAAAAAAGACTTTTATCAAGTTATCAAGCATTTATAAGTGTTGCATATAAGGACAGCTTTTAAGGATCTATTCTGCAACTCGCCAGAACCAATGCATTCCATTCTTAATAACTTAAGCATGGTAGCCAGGAGGACTACTTTTTCCTCCATTTCTATAACTCCCCAAATTGCATGACCTTGGACAACCTCTGTAAATCTCAGTTTTCTGAGTTTCATCATGTAGGGGCTCTTTATTAGATCCCTCAAAAGAGAAATCTTCTCAAACTGGCATAACCTCCTTCTGGGAAGGGATTTAGCATATTTGATAAAACCCTTAAATTTCTGGTAAACTTTAATGAGATTAGATTTCTTGTGGGAAACATACTTGACTATCAGCTGAAAGACAGTCTACAGATAACTAACCATGCCATTTTTCTTTTGCTGTACACTATATATCCACTCTTTTTTTCCTGTAAAATACCTTTATCAAGAGTGGATCTTTGAATTGGCTTCCTGTAGGGTTTTTCTTCCAGCAACAAGACAGGACTAAAACTATGATATATGCTTATAACAGAATAGTCTAAAAAATTCTCATTAACAAATCTTTAATTTTCAAAAGAATTTAAATGAATCACCTTTATTTTCAACTTTCAGCTATAAGTTTAGGGGCACTATACACCAACCAGACTGCCTTATTTTCTACTGGTAATAAGATATTCATGAACTCCAAGGATATTCTATTACCTTCCAAAAGAACTTTTCTGTTTAAAATTTTTGTGCAAATTGGAAAACAAAATGTAGCTTGAAAAGTTTAAATAGAAGTGTTAAGATCAGGCGTAAGTTTGACTTGCATTTCCTGTTGATATGCAAATTTGGGGATTATTCTGGCCATGGCACCCCCCCAACATTCATTATTATGTTAATGAGAATAAATGTATTACATTTTTAATACATGGGACTCGCTATGAAGAAACGGAGGACTGGCTACATGGGGAAAAAAAAGAAAGGACTTTTCTAATTCCTTTTAGTTCACTGTTGATTGTGTAAGGTTGAAATAACATTTTGGTAATTTAGCTGAACAGTAATAAAAATTCAGCACTGGAGTGTTAGAAGATCTAGGTTTTTCACACAATGAATTTTAGATCACCTATGTATGCTTCAGTCCTTTCTGTAAAATGAGGATACCAGTAACTCAGCATTTGAATCAAAATAAACAAGGTTCAGGGGCACCTGGCTGGCTCAGTCTGTAGAGCACAGGACTCTTGATCTTGGGGTTTGTAAGTTCAAGCCCCACGTTGGGTATAGAGATTACTTAAAAATAAAATCTTAAAAAAAGAGAGAGAATGAACTGGGTTCAACAGTTCACATTCCAGTTGAAACAGTTCCGGATGGTTTTAACTTAGCCAAGCTCCTTATGCTCATTTGTAGGGCAATTATGTCTGTATTTTAGGGTTGCGTGAGGATTAAGTGGCGTCTACCACATGCACCAAGAAAGAGTAAAGCATAGGGATATGGAGAGAGTACTCTTGAAGCCTTTATATTAGATTTATCTATATTAATCCAGTTATTTAATGATTGCTTTAACTTTTAAAAAACATCTCTCCATTGTACTCCATTTACTATTTCATTAGCAAGTATCACTTTTTCTCCTTGCCTTTCAGCTCTACCATGTAAAGAATGTAAAATCTGTCAGTCGCTTGATGTTAAAAACAGATAATTACAAGTTCAGGAAAAGTCACTTGTATTTCAGTATGACTTCCCCAGGGGGTGTGTGTGCGTGTCTCTGTTTGCAATTAGACATGATTCGAAAAAGGAAAGGGATCACTGTTAAAGCTACTCATATGTGCTTGGCATCGAATAACTGAACTAAAAATCATGTAAGCAAAACAACAACAACAAAACCAATAGGGAAGGTCTAGTTCTTCTGAGCTCCTTGACACTTACAGCTGCCAAAGGCAGCTTTTATAAAGGAATCGCCTCTGTACAAAAAGTATTTTCTTTTTCTTAAAACTTCCTTGAGAAGGAATCGCACGTCTTATATGAAAATGGTGTGCTGCTTGGCTCCATTAAAATGACAAGGGTCCAGACACATAACTAATTTTATTTAGTAGGTAGAGCAGACACACCTTAGCCTATTTTTCCTGTGACTCTCTCACTCCCCATCCCCAAGCCTTCAGATATACACATCACTAGATTCCCAAGAGTCAAGAGGTGGGAGTGGGGAGTTTCAGTACAGAATATAGCTCTTGGCATCATTTTGGTCTGACCAAGAAGAAGAAAGGAAGAGAGGGAAAGCAAAGAGAGGAGGAGAAAGATAGGAAGAACGAAAAGGGGGAGAGGGGGTAATGAAAGAAAAGAAAGACAGGAAGAAAACAAAAAAGGGGAAGGGAGAGAACCTAAACAATGAGAAAGGAAGGAAGCTTGGATGGAGGGAGGAAAAGGAGCGAGAAAGAGAGCGAAAGAAGAATGTGAGAAGAGAATCATTTTTGTCTCAGGTTGACTAGGGAGAACAACGGAACCTTCATCAGCACTATACAATCTCGTAGAGGCAATGTACTGTTTTCTTGAAAGCCCCGAAGCTAAGCAATTCCAAGAATATTTGGCAAAGCCCTTTCGGAAGGGTGAGGTGGAGAGGGGGGTGGGTGCTTTCTCGCACACTCGCACACCCGGCCCCCACACAAGATGTGACAGGGTTCGGGAGACCTAGAGGAAACCTTCAGGTCACCCGGGGAACTGCTCCTCTCGCTCGTCCTGCGGCGGTGAGGCGGGGGGGTGAGGGCGCCGAGACGCGCGGGGCGCGGAGATGTGCAAGTGGCGAAGCTTGGCCGAGCGCAGGCGGGAGCAGCCGCCCAACTCCCGGCGCGGGATCTGCTGAGAGGCCACGGTGAGTCTCTCCGGGTGCGGGTCCGAGGGATGCCCGGTTCCCCCTCGCTCCCCGCCGGGCCCCGGCCGCCGCGGGGCCCGGAACGTCCCCGGAGTCCCGCCTTGGCTCGGCGCCGCCGCCCGCAGCCCGCAGCCCGGAGCCCGCGCCGCTCGGGGCGCGCTGGGGCGGACGCACGGACCGACCGGCGCTCGGCGGGGCTCCCCACGCCCGGCCCCGCACGCTCATTGGTCGGGATGTGTCTGCTCAGCAGCCTCCAACTTCTCCCGAATCCCACTGGTGAGTCCTGGGAGAGCGAGCCAGCACCTGGGAGCTGGGGAGAAGGGTCCGAAGGGCGCGAGAGCGCGAGAGCGCGAGAGCGCGGGCTGTGGGAGCCGATGGGACGGGCACGGGGCGGGCACAGCCGACCGAGGGGAGCGGCTGCCCGGGAGGCGCGCGGAGCAGGGACGGCGGCGCGGGTCCTGCGCGACCGAGCGCCCGGGACCCTGCGGCCGTGGGCGAGGGAGGCGTGCCCTAGGAAGGAGCCGCAACTAGAACCTGAAGAGTGAGGGAAAGGGGCAAAGAGGGTGACCTGGGAGGAGGGCTCTGCGAGGGATGTGGGGTCGACTCCTCAGGTTCCTTGCCACAGCTCCCTGCAGCCTCTGCCTCGGGGAGTTAGGTTTGGTTGCCGACATCAGCGCTACCGAATTGCAGGGGGACTGATTTGGGGGCTGGGAATTTGCCAATCCGCTGCACAGACACTGATTTTTTTTTTTTTTTTTTTTTTTTCCTCTTTAAAGCAAGGTTTGTTTTCATTTTGGTCTCTATCGGATTCTCTCCTCATTTGTAACTCACTTTTCTATTTTTACTTTTCCTAACCTGAAGATCCTTTCGTTATCCCACCTCTTCATCTTGCCTTAACCTTAGTTTCCTATTACATAATTTATGCTGAGAGCGTGCTTGAATCACGGAGGGTTGGTTGGCGGGAGTAGAGGGGAGTTCCTTTGTAGATGAGTTTCCTTACCTAATCGGTCTCATTCTATTTGTATTATTTGGAAACAAGGGTCATTGCAACCAAACGTTCCTCTTTAGCCACTTGATTGAGTCTGTTCCTCCCCCATAGGTGATGCAGACGGTAATTTTATTAAACTGAAAAGTAGTACCTGACTTGCAATGTCAGCATTTAGAACCTGCGAATCGGCAGATCGGCTTTGAAGGCTTGCAGCGTCTTCGCTCTCTTGCATTATTTCTGGGTTCCAGCACATACAGAAATTTGTCCGATACTTTCTTGAACTCGATGCTGTGACTTTTATTGAATAGCTACACTGCCTATGGGAGTAATGTGCTTGGTAGTTTGTGTCCAGAACTCCGTATCCCAGGCCCGGGGAACACCTACAAATTAATGTCCTGGCAAAAAAAGGGAGATGATTTCTCTTGAATACCTGCCTCCTCAGCTTCTGCAGCCACAGCCTAAATATGGAACCTGTTTCTCCTGCTTCCTGTGCCTCAGTTTCCCTAATACAAACTGTTTCAGTAGTGTACCCTCAGGGGCTTGCAGAAATGCTAAAGTGGTCAAGTGCTGCGAAGATGAAAATCGCTTTGGTTTATAGACTTCCCTGTAACAAAACGGTTATCCTGTAGGGTATTTGATTTGACTCTCAACTGGTGTAAGAATTGCTGAGTTATATTGCTTTGAAATGCAGTTTCTACTTAAGCAAAATAATCATTTATTCTTTTGGTGATGTTGTTAAGCTGAAGTTCACAGATTTCTTGTTGGGTTAGAGCTTCTAGAACTCTGTCCTCTCCTGTGGACGTGTCTACTTTTTGTTTAAGCTTTTCTGACCATATCTCTAAATTGAGATGCAGTATTTTAAACGTGTTAGGCATTTTTTTTTAATGGCGTTTTACCTTATATGGAACTGTAAGTACCAACTTCATATTTTATTTTGTATTCTTTTGTGTAATTTCTCCCTTCCCTGCCTTCCCTAAAATGGGTTTGGGTGTGGTTGAAGTGGATATTCCAGTGGCTGGGAGTTGGTGATATGTTCCATCCTGATGTTCGAGATTCTGACCCCTGTTTTCTTACAAGAAAATAGTGAATCTACCACAGGTATCTGGACATGAGTGACAAAGTTAACTAGGAAGTTACACTGGCATCATTTCTGTTTTTGCTCAGTGTGGTTCAAAAGTGCTACTTAGGAGCAAAAGACTAAAATTTTGCAGAGCATTTACAAGAGGGGCAGATGGGGAGTTTGCAGGTGATTCAAAGATGATATCCTTTTGATGCCAGTAAAAGAACTAACAGCTTTAGTCGCTGCCTTTATTTCCCTATAACAGTTTCTGCAGGCTTAGGTGCACAGCTATTGAGAGCCCAGCTGCCTCTGTACCCCCATCTCAAGGGCAAGGAAGAGAAGTGAGGAAAAAGTCACCCAGCAGGGAGAAAGAAAGACATGCCTGCCTACTAGTTTTCTTGCTAGTTGGAAGCCTGGTGGTGCCAAAGAGCACCTTTAATTTAACCCTGTGGCTGCCCTGATTCCTAGCTCTAGACAAACTGATTGTTGTTTCTAAGAACTAAAAAGAGAAGTGGGTCATATTATTTCAGAAATGCTTTTCTCTAGATTGTCTTCTGAAACATTAGAGCAGGAGGACAAATGCTCCAGAAAGGGAAATGTGATTAATATTCAGATGCTCTTTAGGTCACTCTTGAATTCTTCTGGGGAAACTGGGAAAATACAGTGTCCAAGTACTAAATTCGGTTCCATCTTTTCTTTCCCCAATCACCATCCCTGTTAAAACTCCAAGGACCACGATCAATGCAATTCTATATCATAACCTCAGGGGCTGTGAAACTAAGCCAACATGAGTTACATAACCATTAAGTAAGACATTTTAACCTTCAGGTACATTACATTCCACTTTTATTGAGCAGACACAGTTTTCATGGTCTAATAAAATATTTTTATTTGATAGTCTGGCTTGGTTATAGCCTCGTGTAATCAAGAGAACAGCATGCTTAAGATTTTGTATCCAGAACTCTAAAGTCCAGTTGTTGTTCACTTATTAATAACTCACTGGGGAGATTAAAGTCCTAGTTATCAGCGGGATTCCCCAGGCCACACTTCAAATATAGCCTCTATTTCGACTTTATCCTGTGCCTCAGTTTCCACAAAACACACTCTCAGGGAATTGTGGGTATTCAACAAAGATCTTTAAGAGTATTTCTGAGTGGTCGCTTCATCTAGGAACTAAATTATACGCTTAATTTGTATCAAGCTATAAACAGCTAGTCTGTTAGTTTACGATGCTCTTTTCTACAGTCATGCAGAAAAATTGAAGTCTGAGTTTTGGTGGATGGTCGATAAAAAATCATGAGGCCTCTAAAAGAAACATAATGAAATTTAATATTTAAGCTTACATCCCCTCGATTTCCCTTCCCCTCCCCCAAACTTTTGCAATAAGATCTAAAATAGCTTTTATTGTGTGATGATATATTTTTATTTCTAGCAGTGACCAAATGTGTTCTTTTTAAAGGACATTTACTAGTTGTGTAGTTGGGCAAATTACCTGAATTTTCTGTGCCCCAGTTTCCTAAAGTACAGAATTGGAATATTAATGCCCACCTTACAAAGATTAAATCAATTAGTACGTGTAAAGCACTAAGAACTAGTGACTAACACATGGGACGTACTCAATAAATGTCAGCTAGTATTAGTAGAAGTATTAATATTAATTTAAATACAAATTAAATAAGTATCTTAACAATAGTTACCCTGACCTGCAGGGTAGAATTTTTTTTAATCATATATTTTTTCCTTCTTCAGTTGCACAAGAAACATTGATTAAGGCTAATATCTTTCATCCCTGGGTGTAAACCACTGACTTTTGACTTAGTGAGTGACCATTTTCAGAATGTTGCCTAACCAGTTAATATATACCCACATCATGGGCGCCTGGGTGGCTCAGTTGGTTAAGCGACTGCCTTCGGCTCAGGTCATGATCCTGGAGTCCCTGGATGGAGTCCCGCATCGGGCTCCCTGCTCAGCAGGGAGTCTGCTTCTCCCTCTGCCCCTCCCCCCTCTCGTGTGCTCTCTCTCATTCTCTCTCTCTGAAATAAATAAATAAAATCTTTAATATATATATATATATATATATATATATATATATACCCACATCAGCAGTAGCTGTAATTTTGAACTGTAAAAATAAAAGTTGTTTTTAAGACTAAAAATTAACTATCACAAGTGTTTGTTCCTTTTTGTTTTTATCTGTATTCGTGTTTCAAATTATTGCTTAGTCAAAACCTCAAAGCATTAGTCATTGATTCCCATGCTTATAAAGGAAGCCACTGGTGCAAGATACAAAATTCACCTTTGACATTCTCCAAAGTTCAGAAGGGTGAGTTTAAAACTTTGCTGTGTGATGGTGCAGCAATTATTTGCTTATGAGCTGCCGAAGGAATCCTATGTGAGTATCACCCGAGTCTTCTTGTCTAATTTTGTTTGTGTCTTCAGTGATATATCAAAAAAGAAGGGAAGAAAGAAAGGAAGAAAGAGAGACAAAGAAAGAAAAGGAGGAAGAAATAAAGGTTGTGACTTGTCATGTTAGATTCAGTGGCTCTATACTCTTTGTTTTCAGAATCAAAATTCTGACTTTCAACAACAACTACTACAATTTATTTCTATTTAAAATGAATTAACCTGTTACTTTTATTTAGCTGCATTAAGCATTTGGAAAATTGTACAAACTTTTCCTCTTCTTTTTCTCTATTTATTAATTTGTTATTAGTAGTATTTAAAGATTAAAAAAAATTTTTTTTTACAGATTTTAGGTGATGGGCAGATCAGAAAGTCAGATGGATATAACTGATATCAGCACTCCAAGGCCAAAGAAACAACGATGGACCCCACTGGAGATCAGTCTCTCCGTCCTTGTCCTGCTCCTTACCATCATCGCTGTGACGATGATCGCACTCTATGCAACCTATGATGGTGAGTTACTCCCACACCTGTGCACACATCCATGCACAAGAGAGTGGAATCTTCATCTTATGCTTTTTTCATCTGCCAAACGAATGTGTTAAGGAGAGGGACACTTAAGGATGGTGGCATAAAGATTCCTTTATAAAATGTAACATCAATATGTCAAAACAATTAACTCTGACTAAAGTACAACGTCTTTTATGTTTCAGCTAAGTTATTAATTGCCAAGCGTATTTAGTGCACTCATGCTTATTTTATTAGGATTCTAATGTATAATTTTATTTGATTAAAGTGTACACAATTTTATGGCCAACCTCAGTTCGTGAAATTTGTTGTGTCATTGAAATTCTAAAAGGCTTCACAAGAATCTAAGAGGTCTAATTTAAATCTTGGAAGTCTTTCACAATAAGGATTAGAAAAGATTGGTTCCTTAACAGGAAAAAAAAGATTACCACACTAAAACGACTGATTATTTCAATTTAATAGACCTTAGTGTGTAGAGATGATACTGCTGAATGCACTGCTTTCTTCATAAGAAAAAATTTAAATTTAGGATTTGCCTATTTTATTTCTGTATTTTTTTTCTAGCTATTGACAATGATATAAAATACTCAGGTTTTAGCTCTTCCTTTAAGGAATTGATTATTTACTTGGCAGTTTTTAAAAGAACAAAAGATAGGGAGAAATTAGAAGACTGTACTGCAAATATTTACACATATACCCTTCTTTTTCTAGATGGTATTTGTAAGTCGTCAGACTGCATAAAATCAGGTAAGAAGATGGTTTTTAAATTTAATAGTTTTACAAGTAATGCATAACATTTAAAAATCAAATGCTAATAGGCAACCATCCCTACATTTTCTTTGTTTATACTTTTATTCCTTATACCTCATTTATTTATAGTAGAGGAAAATCTAAATGTATTAAAGTAGTAGATTAATTAGCTAGTTTATTCTAAAAAAGAATTCAGTCTTTTCATACCTGGAGTGTTTAGTAGGGTGATAGAGAACTGTATCTAGCTTTATGGAGCTTGCCATATAGTTGGAGAAAGAAAATCAACACACTGAAATGGTGAGCATTGTATCATTATGTTACTTTCTCGATGCAGGTCATGAGAGGGGTAAGAACTAAGGAGGGAGTGAAATGTAGTCTGTAAAGCTAGATGGAGAAGTGAAGATTTGGGAGGGGCCTTGAAACAGGGCTAGGATTTGGAAGTGGAGGTACAGAAGAGGGGATGCCATACAGCGAAAAAGAACAACAGGAGTAAGTCATGTTGTTGAGAAGCAGTGAATGTGTAGGCTTGATAAATAGGGACACATTGTGGAGAGCTTTGAACATCCATGTGTTAGCCTTGATGTTGTAGTGAAGGAGAAATGGCTATTTTACAGAACAGATCACTCACTAAGGCAAAAGCTGAACAATGATTCCACGACTGTGGGGTTGGGTGGGTTGAGTGCGAAGCCGTGAGCCAGAGAGGGTGGGCCGGTGGGGGCCGCTGTAATGCAGGTGTGCATTGAAGAGCCAGCCTGCAGTGGTGGGATGAGAAAGCTATGTGACAACATGAGGGGAGAATGGGATGGCTCAGTGGAATGGACTTACTCAATGAAGGACATGAAGGATTTGAAAATGAGGCCAAAGTTGAAAACCTAAGGACTCAGGAGAATGGTGGCAATGTGCACAGAAATAGAGAAGTTAGGAGGTAAGTTTGTTTTAGGGAGAGATGTGATTAATATGGATTTGGACATGTGGGGTCTGAGCCAGGGGTTACATGCAAGTGGGGAGAGACAGCAGAAAAGTAGAGACGGAGTGTAAGAAGATCTCTCATGCAGTGCATTTAGGATCTGTCCAGGGGTGATAGGTGAAGCCTTGCGGGTATTTGAGTTCCCAAAATGGAGATGAGCTATAAGGGCCAAACTTAAGAAGACACTGAGAATTAGAGTGGAAGGAAAAGAAAAGTCAGAGAAAGGAACAGAGAAAGTGTGTGGAGTTATAAGATGTCACATCAATTAGAGTGTGGTGCAAAAGAGAACATTTTGACAAGAAGAAAGTTCGCAGCTGAGCACAACACCCTGGGATATGAATACGGTATTTATATCTTGTCTCCTTTGGCAGGAGATTCTAAACCTCCTTCCTAATGTTTACATTTCTTCCAAGAAATAACCTGTCCCAAATGATTTTGAACCATTTGAACCATTTAGATGGTTTTATCTGGGCTTTTGCTATTCATTGACCTTTGCAAAATAATGTTAAGAAAATATCTCGGGATTTTAGGTGATAGTCATGATCTGAATGTTTGCCCTTTGTTTTTCTGTATTGTTTTTTGATATTTTCATTGCTATAGTCATTCTGGATCTCATGTGCACTGGCAGGACACCTAAGACATGATATGGGTGGCTGGAGGGAGGCCTGATTGGGACATCAGCCATTGGCTGCTCAACATACTAACAGGGACTTGCCCATCCAAGGGCTTTCCCAGAACAAGAGCAGTTTCTTTATTCCCCAGGAAATGGCTGCACAGATACCCTGGCTGGGAGATGTCCAGGGTCACTGTGCCAGAATCGGTGTGGGCCCAAGTTGTCAGTTACCATTTGCTCCTCCCCCAAACCCTGCCCCACTTTTCTCTCTACCTGCTGCTCTTATTATATGCTCATGACCTATCCTGTTTCAAGAAACTCCTGCTTACATATCAACCTCTAATTGTCTCCAAGTTTCTCTGTCCTTAATACACTTGACATGTTTTTTAAGTCTCTTAGTCTATAGATTCTCTCTCGCACTTTCTCTCTTTCTCACTCCGTTTTTCTCTTTCTTTTTTATTTTGTTTTTGAAGAAACGAATCCTTTCCCTAGTTAGGCATAGAGATCTAGGTAGGTTCCTCTAGTGGTAGCTACCCCAATTAGCAATGTGATATCTGGAATCTGGAATCTCAGATGTGACTTACTGCTTAGGGGTGGGGCTCTGGCCTTTTTTAATAGTGTTTGGCAAATCTCAATTCATTAAGACATGTTTGACATGTATCCTTTAATTGTAGGTTAGAAATCATACCAAATGTAAAACACTTGCAAAACTCTTTCTTGGCAGAGAAATGTATACTATAGAAATAGTGTCAGTGGTAAACAAAGTTGCTGAATAACTCTGTTTTTATTCAGCTCTGTTTGTTTACAAGCTGCTAGAATACTTTCATGTTTACTACTCTTCCTGGGAGAAAAAATAAAGATGAAACTCACTCTCATGGATACAGTATTCACACTCGTGACTGTTCACACACCCACAGTCCCCTGCTGGTTAGTAAACTTTTTCTGCTATAAAAGATACAACTACTGTTTTTAGAAGTTGCTGCAAATTAACAAAATTCTAGGGGAATTGTTGGGCAGAAGAAAGTATGAAAGAAAGGGAATGAGCAGAGTCCAGTAGATGGAAAGGAAGAGAAAGACGGGAAAAAAGGATGTTGAAAAGAATATGAAGTCTCCTACTGACAATTCTAGATGACTTTAAAAGACTGGGGGAATTCAAACCTAAGCACAGAAATCCTTGAAAATTGGAAAATAGGTATTGCTAGACAAGGTGCTTATTTTCAGTGAAAGTTGGTTCTAACTTAAATCTTTCTCTGGGTGGATAAGGATGTCATGGCAAGTGATCACTGAGCTGCACAGGCTCCCAGAGACCCAGCTGCCTGCAAAGGGCTGACGTGGACATAATTGGAAACATTGGTCATGACACCCAGGTTTTGACTGAAATGTCACATTTGAGAGAAACATGCATAGACTCAGGTATGACCATACATCTTTAAGGAGCTAAAGTTGACTTTATGGAGCCAATAAAGCTCTTGAAAAAACAGCCTGATACCTTGCTTACAAGATTCCTAGCAGCCTAACCAGCCCTGTAAACTGAATATGAATGACCTGATGGGAAATCACCACAAGAGCTCACATATAGACAGTCTATGTGCCTCTTGCTCTCTGGGCCACTCAGAAGGATCACCGGACACATTTAAATTACAAACGAGGGGCTGTCTGGCTGGCTCAGTCGGTAGAGCATGTGACTCTTGATCTTGGGGTTGTGAGTTAGAGCTCCACATTGGGGGTAGAGTTAGCTTAATATATAAATAAATAAATTACAAGCCAGGGGAAAACAAAACCAAAAACTCTTTGATTCTTTGAAGTCAAGTCATACTGAAGCAAAAATGAAATGTTGTAGAAGGCTGTGGAGCATCTTGAAATGTATTTGGTGTTAGGTACTTTAAATCTGAGCATCTGTAAATTTAAATATTTATAATATACACAAATGATGTTTACAATACATACTTAAAGATAATTTGCCTGTGTATGAAATGTATCAGTTTGAAAGATTACACCAAACCTAAAATAAAACAAACACTACTTAACAAATAACAAGTTAAGGCAGTGTTCAAAACCCTACTATTAAAGCATGAGTAATATTATTCATCTCTTATTTACCCTACAAGATTGTCAAAAATATGGAGTTATAGAGCTTGCTTGTGATTCCTCAAACTTCTCCATGTAAATCTAAATCCTGAAACCGGCTTCCTGTGCATTGCAACCTTACTAACTCAGAAGATTTCAAGGAATCACATGCTTTAAATCAGAGCTTCTCAACTTCATCACTGTTGACATTTTGGCCGGGATAATTCTTTGTTGGGGGAGGAGGCTGTCCCGTGCATTATAGGATGTTTAGTGGCATCCCTGGCCTTTTACCCACTAGATGTCTAGTACCATTCCCCTCCCAACTCAAGACAACCAAAAAATGTCTCCAGACATTGCTATGGTCCCCTTGGGACAGTAGAATCACCTCCAACTAGGTACCACTGGCTTGAATGATCTCAAGAGATCATCCAGTGCCTTTTCCATTGTTGTAGTGGAATAATGCCTCCCTAAAGATACCCACTTCCTATCCCCAGATCCTGTGAATATGTTACCTTATTTGGAAAAAGGGGACTTTGCAAATCTGATTTAGGATCTTGAAATGGGGAGATCATCCTGAATTATTTGGGCGGCCTTATGTAATCACAAGCATTCTTTTAAGGGGAAGGGAGCAGGAGGGTTAGAAACAGAGAAGGAAATACAACCACAGAAGAGCAGGAAGCAGAGGTTGGAGTGAGGCAGCCACAAGCCAAGGGATGTGTGCAGCCTCGAGAAGCTGGAAAGGGGAAGGAATGGTTCTCCATTGTAGCATCCAGAACGAATGCAGCATTGATAACTTTTTTAGAGCTCTATGATAGTAAATTTCTGCTGTTTTAAGCCAGTAAGTTTGTGGTAATTGGTTAGAGCAGTGAGAGGGACCTAAGACACCCTCCATACTTACTTATTTTAAGGCTATCTCTGAAGAATTCAAACATGCACACACATACACACACGTGTTTCCCATCAAGCTGCCCCTTCATTACTAAATTGAGGGGTGTAATACAGAGATACAGGGAAGGAATGTTAAATAGATTTGTAGAGGAGTATAATAATAGAATACAGGTGAATAATAATAGAATATAATACAATAAAATAATAATAGCTAACAGTGAATATTTATGTGTCCAGCACTGCTGTAAAAAGTTTATATGTATTAACACATTTGATTCTTATAATGACCCTGTGAGGTAGGTACCTTTATATCTTATTTTTACAGATGATCAAACTTGGGCTAGGATTCCAACCCAGGCAGTCTGGTTCTGGAACTTATACTCATGACCACTTCTCCATGTTGCCTCAAAGGAGACTAGAGTCTATCCAACTTTTAGTACCCTATGTCTGTACATATGAAAGCAGATTGCCTCCCCTCCTGCTAGAACCTAATGCTCAGAGGCATTAGAAGACTCTCTGAGAGTGGAAATAATTAAATCCACACGGAGAAGGAGGAGAATAGATAAATCTCTCTTCAATCCAAAAACCAGCTATTTTACTGAGAACATTGAGCATCTTCATCAGTGATTTTAGTACATCAGATACAACCTGGAATTGAGGGGTCTAAAGAAGCAAATATTAGCAGTGTTGTCTTAGACTGTCCAGGGGATAGAGAAGCCAAGTTTAGATACATGAGCAATACAATGCACAAGAGAGAGAGAAAGACTGCCTGTATAATTGTGCAGGTTGTATATTGCATAATTATGGTAGCCCCGAGAGACTGGTTCACGGAGCATCGAGACCTGGATGAAACCTCTCAGAACTGTTCGTTTCCTTTCCTCTTTAATTTTCTACTCACCAAGGCAAACTTTTTTTTTCTACCAAGCAAACTTTTGATGAGTATTTAATTATTAATAGAAAGAAAAGAGACATTCTGTTCACTTGAAGGATAGAATCAGCATGGTGAGATAATGTATTCATATTCTGAATATGAACCTACAAATTCCTGATCATTTCTGCAAGGGTCAGAGTCTGGTAATGCCCTAGGTGAGGTATCTTGGCACCAGCTGGCCTTTTCCTGGAAGCAGCAAGGACTCTCTGGCTCACTATTGGCCCTGGTCTCTCCTTTCTTGCCTGTTAACAGCCCAGAAGTCTCCATGAAGAAAAATGGCACAACTAGATCAGTCCAGGAATGACTGCAGACGACTCTGGAGGGCTACCAGGCACGGGCCAGCCTTTCAGAGGAGGAGATGAGGCTATTTCATTATGTAATTAAGATGGAAAAAATCCCCCAGCCAATAAGAACGCAGCAGGTATCCACAGCAGGTATCTTAGTGGAAGCCGGCTGAAGCACACCTTTGTTAATTTAAATGTGGCATGTGACAGTTTGCTTTGGGCAGCTTTCCTGGTGCCATTCTCCTGACGATTGTGGAGCAATACTTGCTTTAAAAATTCTCCAGTTAAAATTAGCATCTGTCAATCAAATCCTTTCCAAGCAGGGAATCAGTTATGTGATAAATACAAACATATGTAACATATTTTTCTTACCTGCTGGGTAGAATTTAAGCAGTAGTGCACTGTCATTTTTTTCCCCCTAAATGCATGGCCAAGGCATGGAAAACATAGATAAGCTGAATGAAATGACTACAGGGGAAGAAAATTAGCAATGCCTGGTAAGCTTATTTGGAATCCTAAGGTTTGTTTTACAGCTGTGAAAATTACCTGTATAGGAAGGAGAGTGGCTATAAACTGTAGCTTAGGCTGGGATGAGGACCCTAGCTTTACACTTACCATTGTAGAATGAGAGGTATGGGGAAGACGCCTCTGTGGCTCAAGGGTCTTGCTTTGTTCTGTTCATCACCAAATCCGTGGGCTAGCAGGGTGCTTTCCAGTAACCCTCTGATATAATATGAAGATCAAGTTGATAATATTAATAGATTATTTAAGGGAAATTTAAAAATAGAGAATTAAAAAATCATAGGGGGGAAATTCCCAAACCCTTGAATCCTGAAAGATTTCATTCCCTCCAATCATTTAGGAAAGGAGATAACAACAGTGTAGTGGTGGAGTGGGGGAGACTACTTTTGATCCTATTTCTGACTGACTGAAAACTAGAATATATTCTCTCTATTCAACACAACCACACCTCATACCCACTAGAAAGGCTGTAATAAAAAAAAAAAGTACTAAGTGTTAGTGAGGATGTGGAGACTGGAGCCATCATACATTGTTGGAATGGAAAACACCTCAGTACATCCCAGCTGAATATGTAAAAATCATTTTGGAAAACATTTGGCGATTTTCATAAAAAGTTGAACACACTCTTTGCATACGACCCAGCAATTCCACACCTAGGTGTTTACTTAAGAGAAATGAAAACACATGTCCTCACATGGCATTATTCATAATAGCCCAAACATGGAAACATGAAAATGTCTATCAACAGGTGAATAAACAAAATATGGTATAGCCATAAATGGGAATACCACACAATGATAAAAAGTTGACACATACAACAGTATGTGTGAACCTCAGAGACATTATGTTAAGTGAAATAAGTCAGACACAGAAACTGGCCTATTATACAATTCCATTAAATCTCCAGAGAAGGTAAAATTACAAAAGAAGCACAAGGCAGGATAGCTATTGCCTGGAGCTGGGAGTGGGGCAGGGTTGTTGCAAATGGGTACAAGGAGCCTTTTGGGTGGTGGAAGTGTTCTAAAGTTGGATTGTGGTGATGGTTTTGTACAACTGTATAAATCTACTAAAAAGTCTTGGTTGAAGTTTATGGTATGCAAACTGTAACTCAATACAACCATTAAGAAACAAAACAAAACCACCCTCATCCCTTTTTTTCATCTCCCCAGTGTCCATCTATAAATAATTATATTTTGATCCTCTGATTGCTATTGTATGTTGAGTCCCATTTCTGCAATTCAAAATGAGTATGTGTTGTTTTCAGTGCCTACCAAATCTTCACTAAATACCCTAACTCAAGCTTCTCCACTTGAGCTAGTATCTATTCTTGGATTTTATGAGGGTAATGTTGACGAAAGTCTCTGAAAACAGAAAATCAAGTAGGAAGTTAAAATTACATCAGAATCGGACATGGGACGCATTGTTTGCATGAGCTGGGGTTTCACTTTCAGAGGGAGTCAGAGATGCATGTGGTATCAGAAGGCTAGGTGAACCAGCCATTTCTGAAAAAAGGTCAGAATACGGGGTCTACCACAGAGCAGTTACCATGGATAGTCCTGCTTTGGGAAAAATGTGTTGGTTTCATATATGGGTTCAGTGAAATATTTCCATTTTCACCTGGACTGCTAGTAAGAGTCAAATTTGTTTCTACCCTGTAATCATAGGACCTCTTTGTATGCCATTTGATTCATTAGCATTATTCTTATCCTCCTTTTTCTTTCTCATCCGTTGTATAGGAGTTAGTTTATGTTGCCTTGTAAGGCCACTTTGGATTCATTTCAATAGGTTAATAATTGGATGAATAGGATATAGACAAATTCCAGCAGTAGATATGGGTAGAAGAAAGGCTGTTAAATAGTAAGCTTTATTTCAAAGAGATAGAAGTGTTATGAATAATTAAGGCACAATCTTTTGAAAGATTATGGCTTCTTTTCCCACTAAGCCAACGTAGCATGGGGGAACTAGGATGCAAGTTTTGGCCACATCCTGTGTTGTTAGCATGTGATCTTAATTAAGTCAGTTTAGCTTTCTGTGTTTTATTTTCCTTATCTACAAAATTGGATTTATAGTGTCTCATTTTACAGAGAAACAGTGAAGACTAATGACAGCCCATTTCACATTACACATCCTTCAGGGAGGTGCCCCGTAGGTATAATGCACAGATATATTCCATTTTATGTGTTTTTTTCATGCAAGTTACAGATGCACTGTTTAAAGCTACTTATGGAGAATCAAAAAGCAGCCAATATATTTTTAAAGACGAAAGCGTGGTCAAAAGAGAGAGGGAAAGGGGCGCGTGGGTGGCTCAGTCGTTAAGCGTCTGCCTTCAGCTCAGGTCATGGTCCCAGGATCCTGGGATCGAGCCCCGCATTGGGCTCCCTGCTCGGCGGGAAGCCTGCTTTTCCCTCTCCCACTCCCCCTGCTTGTGTTCCCTCTCTCGCTGTCTCTCTGTCAAATAAATAAATAAAATCTCAAAAAAAAAAAAAAAAAGAGAGGGAAGGGGAGGGGGACGGAGAGAAAGTAGTACATTCTATATATTCTCGGGTAAAATTTGTCATCCCTTATTAACATTTTCCTTGACTTCTGTGCTCTATCTTAGCACAGGGGATGAGAGGTCAGCCTGTGAAGAAGTTAAAATGAGCGGATTCAGAAATGGGCACTTAGATCTATGTTTCCTATAAAGCAAAACCTACCCAAAGGCACACTGATTTGAATGCGTAGTTACCCTATGCTCACCCTTGCACACTCTCACCGTTAGCCCTTCCCTTGCCACTGATTGGCCCCTTGAAAGTAAATAAGCCAGAGACCTGCTGCAATAAGAGAATAACCAGATCCTTGCTGTTCAAAGTCTGGTCCATAGGACAACAGCATCAGCATCGGCATCAGCTGGGAAACTTGCAAAAGTGTGCATTCTCGGGCCCCACCTCAGACCTACTGAATCTGCAGCTGCAATTTTAGTATAGTCCCCAGGAGAATAGTGTGCACAATAAAGTCTGAAAAGTGCTGAAGAATAGTGATTCTCAACTCGGGGTGCTTATTAGGATAATTGGGGAAGCTTTTAAAATATGCCCATGCCAAACCATCTCTGACACACAAAAGTTCATGTTCCTTCAATGGAGTGGTCTCTGTTAGGTGTCAGGAAGAAAAACATTTTAACTAAATCAACTGACATTAAGGTACGTAAGAATTATGCGGATGTTTGCGTTTTTAAAAGAAAGTGTATGTTAACCAATGAATTGCTTTAACAGGTGCAATTTCAGGCTGTGCTACCCTGTGTAAAGCAAGTTAGAGTGGGTGAGGCACTGGGCCAGTTTGTCTGCTAGTAATGAAGAAGTTCAACCTGGCATGTCCTCTTGAATGTCCCTGGAATAATGTGGGCAGGAATGTTTTCATAGAGGCTTCAGAACCACTTCTTTCCTCATCCGTTCATTCATTTATTCCTTCATCTCTCCATTCATTTAATGGTTTTTTTTTTTTTTCTAAAAACATTAAGCGAGCACCTTCTAAATGTTGGACACTTTTCTAGATACCCAGGAACGTGAACCCAGATACCCCCTTGACCTTAGGAAAGTGGTAGTCCAGTCAGCATAACAGACCAAGAAACAAAATGACCACATGGTTTGGATAAGTGCTATGACAGAGACAAGCAGAATGTGCTCTAGGCCCTCTGAGAAAGGAGCAGCTGAACCAGATCAGTCATGGGGGTGGGCAGCTAGAGCGATTGTAATGGGCCGGGAAAGCATTCTCAAGAGGAAACGTCACCCACTAAGTTCTGAAGGATAGTCAGAGATTGCCCGGCTAGTGGAGCAGAGAGCAGCACGTACATGGCGCTAGATGCAACGTGCCAGTGAAGGCTTGGTGAGCTTAGGACCTGCATATGGTTCATGATGGCTGGAAGGATGCACCAGGCTAGCAAGTCATGGTACTGGAAAAGTAAATGGGGGCTTGATCATGTACTGCATAGCTTGTAATTCCTCCCAAAGTCTATAGAAAATAAAGAAATATCTTACAGGGAGAATCTGAAGGATTTTAAGTGGAGGTGTAGCATTCTCAAGCTTGCCTGCTGTCTAGCTCACACCTGGTAAAGTGGAGGCAAAGACTTACCCATACAAGGGAATAGCATTTCTGTGTCCCAAGTGTGAGGGGGAGCCTGGCAAGATTGGGGAACTGAAGGGATAGCTGTAGGGCTAAGTCATAGAGGGTGTGTATGAGGATGTGAAAGTGGGGAAGAGCCAGGGAAGTGTTGAATGTTGGCACGGAGATAAGCAGGTGTCGGATTTTGTAGTGCATGTTAAAGTGTTTGGACCTTCTACTAACAGCACTGAGAAATTACAGAAGGAAGGGTTTTAAATGAAGCATGACTTGATCAGAACTGTTGGGAAGGATTACTGACTATAACTAAGGAATGTCTGTGGGCAGGAAATTAGGCCACTGCCCACTTATCTGGATGAGAACTAATGGTTGCCTGGGTTTGAATGGTAACAGGGTGGAGAGAATGGACAGATTTTAACATGCAGTAAAAGGTCCCTCCTTTTGAGACAGTGTAGACTTGAGATACTAGTAAGTCTTCCATGTGGCAAAGTTAGGGTTGGATATAAGGATTCAGGAACCATCAGCATATGCATGATGTGATTGAGATTTACCAGGAAAGAAATGAAGATTTCCAAAAGGGACGAAGGAGGAGGAGTTGGGGAGGTAGAAGAAAAAGCAGTGAAGTGTAAAATCACCAAAGCAAAAAGAAGAGAGTATGTTAAAAATTAGATCACTGGAGTTAAGTGCAGCTGAGAGGTTGATGAGAAATGAAAGCAGAAAGGAAGAAGTTGAAGTTTCAGGAGGAAGGTGGGAAAATTGCTAAGTCTTGTTCCTGGGGACATAAGAGAATATATCCAGGGGAAAGATGGCAGGACTCCTCTTTGACAGAGGAGGGCCCCCTCTTCCTCTCTTACCAGGAGGAAAGAGGCAATGGTGGTCTGAATGCAAATACGTTTGGAGGCTGGGAAGGATAGGAAGGTGTGTCACTCATCATCCAGTTACTTCACTTTTCGCTGTGAAGTAAGAAGCAAAACCTGGCAAAGAAAGCAGGAGTATCGAAGGCTGGAAAGGGGCAGTGTATAGAAGGGAAGGGAAGGCTAAACAGGGCCAAGTATGTAGGAAGGCTGTGCACAGGATTGATAATCCTGTTGAAGCTGAAGGCCATTATTTGAAATGGCATTAAACCAGGCAGTTACAGGGTTTTCCCAGCATCACTGATAGTATCTTCTACAGATATTTATTGAGCACTGCTCTAGTTGCTGAGGATGGAGAAGCGAATAACACAAAGTCCCTGTTCACAAGAAGCTCACAATAAAAAAGGAGACAGTCAATCAATCAATATATAAAATGCATATTAAATATCTCAGCCTAGAGTTGGAGGAGAAAGGAGGGCAGCTGGATAGATTCAGGGTAGGCTTACTTGCAGGGGGCAAGGGAAGGAAATACTTTGATGAGATGATGGTTTAAATGATGGCACTACAGGTTGTAGGCTGGATAGAAGATAAAGGCAAAGGGAAAACAGAGTGGGCGTAGGGTGAGAGTTCTCAATGAAGTTCAAGGGCAGGTATAGAGGGAATAAAGAAAGAGAAACACTTCTAAGGATCAGAAGGTCAGAGGATAGGTTACTCAAGTTGAAGATTTCAAAGGTAGAACTATTCTGGGTGATGGCAACATCAGGATGTTACCATAAAAAATGCATGTGCTGATGTGGAGTGGAGGGGAAGGTCATGACAGGTCAGAAGGTTAAGAAATTCTATAGCTGAAGAGGAGCAGAGGTGGTCTCCACAGACCCTGATATTACCTGGGAAGGTGGCGGAACTTTCATGGAGGGGATGACTGAGTGAGGTGTCCGTCTCTAATAAACAGCGATGAATGTCTAGAAAGTTAAAGAAATAAGGAGTGGAGGCTGGAATGGTCGACTGGCAGAAGCCTAAATAAGCCCTGTGGCGAGTGATGATTTGGATGCTACTTGGAGTGATAATAGAAGGCTAGTTGTGCCTTTCAGTGTCTTGAAATGCTAGAGGGCCCGGGAGCTTCAGGAGGAGGGATTTTGGTTAAAGCAGAGAGCTGATGGCAGCACTGAGTGAGCAGGCTGAGCACTTAATACGTAAATACTTAATTTAATACTTATTTATTACTTAAACACTTAAAATGCTCCTTTAATCCTGTTTCCTCTCACATCCCAGACCCATATCTTTCCTACTCCAGAGAAAAGTTTGCAGGAGATTTCCTTCTGAATGGAGGTAAATGTTTGCTGACAAGAGTTAAGATTCTAGAGTCTTAGGATGTGCCACCTGATCTAGAAATGAGTTCACACAGGTTAGGGCTTTTGGCTCATGCATTGTCATATGTAACCGAATATAATTCAAGTGGGTAAATAGCAACCAGCGAGGGGAAATGGTGGAGGGCCACCTGTCTGGCATACTATTGTTGAGTTCCACTTGAGAGAATTAATTACTAATGAATTCATTTTTACTTATCTTTTCACTCAGAGTGAATCCGTGAGTTCTTATCTTAAAACAAAATGTTTGTTTAAACGTTTCTCAGAGGCACAATCTTCCTTCAAAATTAAAAAAAAACAGAAAACAACCCAAAACAGATTTGTTACATTTTAGAAATCCAAATATCTTTTAAAATTTTTATTTATTCATTTAATTTTATTTTGTTTTTAAAGATTTTATTTATTTATTTGAGAGAGAGAGAGCACAAGCAGGGGGAGGGGCAGAGGAAGAAGGAGAAGCAGACTCCCTGCTGCGCAGGGAGTCCCATGCTGAGCTCCATCCCAGGACCCTGAGATCATGACCTGAGCCAAAGGCAGACCCTTAACTGACTGAGCCACCCAAGTGCCCCTAATTTATGTATGTATGTATGTATGTATTTACTTAAACATTTCATATTTAAGTAATCTCTACACCCAACGTGGGGCTTAGACTTACAACCCCAAGATCAAGAGTCACATTCACTACCAAATGAGCCAGCCAAGCACCCCAAAATATCTTTTTAAAAAACTTCAGTCCAGAGGAGTCTAACAGTAGTAGGACCTTAGCTGTGAAGCTAAAAAAGGGGGTTCAGTCCACCGCACAGACTAGATCATTGGGCAGTCAAATTGGAATCAATTAGCAAGCAACCAATAGCCAGCCCTGCGTCTATTTCTCTGTGCTTGATGCTTAAAGCAGAAACAAGCAAGTCAACTAAAAAATGATGGATACGGCCCAAGCCATATCTTTAAATAGTTTTTTTGGTTAATCAAGGCTTTCCTGAACTTCAAAGAAATTCTTATTTAAAGAACTCCCAAATCATTAAAGGCTTATAATAAGATGTGCTTGAGGATCCAGTAGTTACTTAAAAATACTTCCAGAAAAGAAAGCTTTTGTTAAATCCATGGGCTTAATTTTCTGGTATAATGAAATTACCTGAGTGAAATTAGGATGTTTTGATACCTCTGCTAGTCTGAGACCAGATGAATTCATTATCCCCAAGCATATGTATATAGCAATTAATGATTTCACTAACTTAGAAGCCAAGAAGCAAAATATTTATTGTGTTTGTTCAGAGAAATAATTTAATTATATTTGAGTGGATCAAGTAAAGGAAGCAATATATAAAAAGTCATTAACCGAACTGAAAATTTCTCATAGCACTATCTATATTATCCAGTAGCAAGGATATAACAATATGTCTAGAAGAAATGGCACGAGTGATACCTTGAAAGCCCCCATAAACTCATATCCATGCAAATATGAATCTTTTCAAAGGGATTATAAGATAGTAGAAATAGACACTATGAAACTTGACATGATGTATTTTAACTATGGTAGTAAACTTAAAACCAAGAAAAGAAGTGAGAAGATTTGCAAAGTTTACAAATTGGTTGGGTTCCATGCAGGGCCCGTGGGGCAGGGTCAGACCCATTTCAGGCCCAGGCACTCACTCAGACCACGGTCAGTGGCTCTGACTCCAAATTTGCTCAGTCTCATGCCTCCTGAGCTGCCGCAGACCCCAGCTCCAGTTACGGGGGTTCTTACCTTGTCCCTTGGGACCTCACTTCTGGTTCATTCCCCACCTTTGGAAACAGTTTCAGTTTTTCTTTCCCTGTCTTCTGGGCCTGAAATGTAGCTTAGCTCTTAACCTCATTGCCTTTTGCCAGAACTTGCAGAACTTCCTTGGATCAGCACACTGCTGGTTACAGCTCCTTTGTCACAACTGGTTGTGGGTTTTCATCCCTCCATTGCTCTTAGCTGGGAACTTCTTCTGTTGCTGACCCTTATAGTCTATCTAAAATAGGATTCAATCTCACTGGACTGGCTCAGACTACTTCCACCTGAGCCTAAATGTTTCTTCATTTACCGAGGGAGGAACAGCTCACTAATCTTGTATGTCAACACAGAAAGCCAAGGATCCTGCTTTTCCCTAAGCCATCAACTACCACACCTATTAATTTTAAAATCTTGGAAGAATCAGGTTTTTGTCTTGTTTTATTTAATACAAAAAAATCTAATTTATGTGTGGAAAGTTAAAATTTTTTCAGATATTGCCTATCTGACTTTAAATGAACAATAAAAGTCATTTTTACTTCAAGCTTAGTAACAGAAAAAAGAAGTCATATCAAAATGTTTTAAGATGCTGATAGAGTACATGTGTGCTTTTCAAAGCTTTTAAATAACAGATGGTGATAATTTACTATGAAAAGACTTGACTTAACTGAGAAGGAAGGATTCTTTTGGAATGTCCATTATCGACTAGTTGTGCAAAATATTGGGATTAGATTCCTTGCTCTGGGTGGGGAGTGTACCTACAATTATTATTGCTTTTATATTCTGTGGAATATACTTTGAGTTATCTCTCAGGAATTGCACATCTCATACTGGTAACTCTTGTCATCGTTGATGATCTGAGGCTCCATCTTTCACCTCACCATGTGGTCATACAAATGGTGCCGTGATGTATGAAACATAGAGGAAGTCAGCCGGCAGCTTAACGTCTGTGGTCCACCAGATCTCTGGACTCATGGAGAAGATCCATCCAAGCGAGGGCTCAGAAAATCATAAGCCGATTTGGCAGGGCATGTGTCCAAGAGATGCTTTAGAACCTTGTGACTAGCCATGGAGACAGAAAATAAAAGAAAAGCTGTCTCCATGGCATGCCCATGATGAGGACTTACAGGACAAGGCTGGCTGTTGCCTGCAGCCTCCACAAGAGTAAATGCTCTTTCCCATGATCAAATCCCTCCCCTTCACTGGACAAGGTGACAAAGGCCAAACCCCTGCTTATTAGTTCCCACCTATCTGTTTCCACTAGTCACAGAGAGGTAGGGCTCCTTCCGGGGTGCTGAATCTTTGGGAATGTAGCTCTTCATCCTTTATCCATCCTGCATCCTTCCTTCAGAGTTGGCCTACCTTTCCACACCCATAGCCTCTTACACTCCAGTCCTCATATGTCAAGGCCATCACCCACCTTCTCAACCTGGAAAACAGCTCGGTACCTTACTCAAATATTCATTGAATGACCAATGAATGAATGAATGAAATGCTCCTCTCCACCTTTGCCCAGCTAATTCTTCCTTCACTCCCAGCACTCCTTGTACACCCATAACTCACATCTCACTTGTAGTTAGTTGTCCAATGTCTAGTTTTGCCAACTGCAATAAAAGCTTTGGCTTTTCTATCTTACTTGTCATTCTGTTTACAGGGCCTAGCATGGTGCAGGGCACATAGTAAGTTGCCCATACATATTGGTTGAATAAATAAATTATTTATTTATTTTCTTATATTTATTCTTGGGTTCCTTATCTTGAGGTCACAGAACCACTGCTGTCTAGGCAAAGTGATTTGTCAGGGCACCCAATACACAAATATGGCCACAAAGAAGTGTCCTCATTCAGGCTTTGTCCTGCTTACAGAAGTCAGATTTCTTGGCTCTGTGTTTCTCTGTCGAGGGTCCTGAGTTCAGCCCTCCTCTGTCTCATCTGTCTCCTCTGCTGGCAGGGAAGTCAGTCACTCTCTTCCCAGTTGTTTCATTTACCTTGCTAATTCTACGCTCCTAAGCTCGAATCAGGTCGGCAAGGAAACAATTTCTGGGGGTATTTCTCTTTCCCTCTATTTTCCTGTTTCAGGGAGAATTTGCAACTCATTTCCTACTCAGGTAAGCATTTCCAGCTCTCTAGGACCCACATTACCACTAGTCTGGCTCTTCTTGTCTGCCTCTAGTTCTCTCGGAGCTCCCACCCTTCTCCATAACCCATTTCCACTCTTGTCTCATGAAGCCCCTGTGCATTCCTTCTCTTGGGTGCCCTGAATTAGCTGAGCATTGCTGTTTTTCTCTATCCCTGGTTGCTTCATTCACAGCATGCTCATTCAGATTCCCGGTCAGCTCACAGATGCGACCACAGGCACACAGACACACTGCACATGACTCCTTGCCTTAGGTTACATATAAAATAAGAGCTTTACCCGTCTGCTGAATACTGGGTAAGCTTAGCAATTTGAAAGTGAGAACTGAGCATGGCTAGATACAGTTACATTAGAGGAGTTCATGTACATTATGAAGGAAGCAGTCTTGTTTCAGAGGAAAATCTGCAAGCTCTGAGGGCAGAGATTATACCTGTTTATTCACCGTGGTGTATTTAGTTCTGAATGGTGTTCGATATATAGGGGGACTCAAAAATATTTGCCAAGATGAAATGAAAATTTTCCAAGTCTTTTCATGCTCCGCAAGGAGAAAATTTTTTTGGAGAAGGCAAATGATTGAGCCTAATCCTCTGTGTTTTCGATAATATAAAAGAGCTATTTATTCATTACAAAATATAAACATGTGGAGCCAAACACAACCTTATGTCAACTCAGCACTTAGTTTGTTATACGTACTGAATTGAATAGTGCTCACTAGAGAAGAGCCTTCTTAACTGATTTTGACTACAGTGTTCTAAAAGCATTGATGACCCAGCTTATCCTCCTGCTGCGATCTTTTTTGCACCACTCTCTAACCAAAATTGATGCAAAGGCAGAATGTCTTGAGTTATTCTCAGTAATTACCTATTACTGAAGTTGCTCTGATCACTCTATTTCAATAACATGACCTGAAATAACAAAATGCTTACATGGGAGAAACATGGGTATGTAAGCTCCCTGCTTCCTCTTCAGACACACCTGCCAGTATCCGGGGAGCTTGGGGTCTACCTGACGGGAGTGACTGAGGGAACATCATAGCCTTTTTCATCACCTTCAATATCTTTCCTCAAAAAGGAGCATTTTTATTCATTAACATTATAATCAACGTGCAGCCCTGGTAACTTATTTTAAGTGATATATTGTATTTAAATTGCAGGAGAATCTCTAATAGCTTTTTGCTAGCAAAGAATCTTTTAGGATTCAAAATGCAAATTGGACCTGGAAAAGAAAAATTATTTTTAGACATATGGCACTTTAACTTAACAGTAACACAGTTTCAGGGCTTTCAATTATTAACAGAATATGTTTTGGGTTGTGAATTTTGGAGGAATCCCTATTGGAAAATTATTGACTGTCCTCTCTTTGCTGTGAGCCATTCATTTAAATGGGCTGTAAGATAAGGCTGAAGAATTTGGGGAGAGCCAAAAAAGGATTATTATTGTGGGTCCGTTAGACTTGAGATTTCTGTGATTATCTCAACAAATTCTAAAATTCAAGGCCAAATGAGGTGAAAAGAATTCATGTAGCTATATTCATGTTATAGAGCAATTAAAACCTTAATTGGGCATCAAACCCTTACCCCCCCAAAAAAACTGGTTGCCATATAATTTAATTTGGAATCTCTTACCCTCTCTGTGTAGCTTCTGAAATTAATGTTATTTGGATATGGAAGAATGATACTGTATTAAAAACGTCAACTTAAAATTAGACCTACGTTCTACCTAAAGTCATATTGGTGATCTTGGACATGTAACCACTCTGTGCCTAGATTTCCTTAAAACAGAGGTAATATGTCTTACTGTGTGGAGCAATTAATAAGGAAAAAAAGTTTAAAGCCAGAGAGGCAATTTAACATCACAGAAGAACTCAGACTCTGGCCACCACTGCTTGAGGTCAAACCTTGGTCTTGTTGCTCAACAACCATCCTCAATTTCTACAGCTCTAGAATTGGGGACAAAAGTAGAGTTACCATATACAGTTTAATAAAAACAAATTTTAAAGAATTTAGAAACGTGCCTCTCGAGCAGTAAGTGCTCGGTGCCTAACACATGTCAACCACTGAATATTATTAGTAATAGTAGTAGTAGTATTACATGAGCATCTTTGGCTGAACCCAAAAAAAGATCCTATATTTTACACTCTATATGTGAACCTGATATTGAGTTTATCTGTAAATCTGATAGCAGATGGATTCCAGGTTAAGCGTTTAGAAGTGTGTGCATGTGCATGTGTGTGTTTTTGTCTATACATTTAAGGTAAATTGGTCACATGCTTATATAAAATAGTTAGAAACTAATTATTGCTCAAGCTAAAACACAAAATAAAAGGTTTCCTTTTTTTAAAAAAATTTTTTTAAGTAATCTCTGCAACCAACATGGGGCTTGAATTCACAACCCTGAGATCAAGAGTTGCATGCTCTATCAACTGAGCCAGCCAGGTGCCCCAGTTGGTCTCCTTTCTGGAGAGTTGTTCTGCAGAATAATTCCCTATGCTTCCCTCAGATCTACTTGTATAAGTCCACAGACAGTTTCTGAACAAATGTATAGTGATGGCTTTTCTTGGTGCTGATCATTTAGACTAATGTAAGACTTGACCTTGGCTTAGCTGGAACTTAACTAGTGGTTGACAGGGAGTGGTTGATTAAATGATAAACTAACAGTCTAGATTACATTCAGCATGAGGTACTCCCCCCCCCCCACCCCAACCTTTCTTTAACCAAGGTATCACAAAAGCAATTTGGGGACAAGGATTTCATTTAAAAGTGAGGAGTGGACCGTGGAAGAATCCAGAATGTTTGTAACGAAAACCATTTGGTTTTTATTAGCATTAGTCTGTGTGCTTGCTAATTTTCAGTCATTTTCCCTTCAGGAATGGTCCCCTAGATTCTAGTTTCCACATTACTGCCTTTTGAATGGAGTCCTTTGTGACCCGTTGTGATTACATTGCATTTTCCTTGTGTTCTTTCAAAACGTTCTGACTTTGCCTTAATTTTGGCTGGGGGATGGTGGGAGGAGGGTAGCAGCAGGGGAATGAGGTCGACAATACTTTCAGAATGTTGTCAAAAAAGATTTTTAACTTGTCAAATTTGCCTAGTAACTAATATCAGGCTCAGTGTCTATTAATAAGACAAACACTTAAGACAGAAGGTTGGGTCAGAAATGGGTGTCCTAAGGTCTTTACAAGAGCATTTGTTCCTGGGTACCCCAACGTTTCTCTGACCTCTTCTAGACACTTCCAGAACAGTCATAAGCCAGGTTGATTATAGTGATTTTAAGGAAATGAAATGAAAATGTGTGGCTTGGAGTCAAAAAGCCAAGGGCTTGGGCTGATTTGGAGAGAACAAGCTGAAAACAGTTTTGCTCATATACCATTCCCTAAACCTTAGCTCCATGCAGAGTAAGAGGGTCAGAAAAGAAATTTTTTCATAGAATCAGATGTGTGGCACTTATATTGTAAATAGATGCCTAACCTATTTAAAATGTTTGACACTAACATATAATTGTAATAATTGAGGATGAAATTTTTTGAATCCATTCCCCCTTAATATTGTTGCCCGTTTTGTACATTTCCTGGATAGTTCAAAAGCCTCAAAGGAATGAAGGAAAAAGTATAGTCAATTCTAATTATTTGCGAATTCCCTATGTGCTAACTCACCTACTGGCTAAAATTTATTTGTAACCCCAGAATCAATACTTGTGGTGCTCTTAGGTCATTTGCAGACCTGAGCAGATTGGTGAAAGATGTGAGTCGCCCTCCACTTGTGTCCCCGGCTGAGGTCCAACAAGGACTGTAAGCAAGGGTCCTTCTCTTGGTCTATTTAATGCCGTATTTTTCATATTTTTTGTGCTTTTTATTGGTTATTTCCTGGTTTAAAATGGCTCCCAGACATAGTGCTGAAGGGCTGTTAGTGTTTCTAAGCACCAGAAAGCTGTGTTGTGCCTTACAAAGAAAAAAACCTGTTAGTAAGCTTTGTTCCATCATGAGTTACAGCATTATTGGCCGTGAGTTCAGTATTAATGAGTCAATGATATATATTAAATAAAATGTCTTTCAATTAAATAAAAACACACATAAAACAAGATTATGTATTGATCAGTTGATGAAAATGCTATGTAATCAGGGGCTCATAAGAACCTAACCCTGTATTTTCCCAAGGGTCGATGACTCTACTTGCTAATTCAGTGTTAGTTGTGACTTTACAACAAACTCCATCAAATAAAAAGAGTTGACCATATTCATAATTCCCATGAATTCATTCTCATGGAAAAGCATCAGTGATCTACTAAGTAGGAACCAACTTTAAATAAGGTTAAGTCCACAATAAAGTGCCACAACACAAAGCTTTATGTTATCCAGTTTATTTATTTGCTGCTTGTGGCAATCATATTTATTTCCAATTTCCCTTATTTTACTGACAGTTTCCCCAGGAGCACTTGACACACGCAGAAATTTCTTTAAACACACACACACACAAGACCAGAAAACTAGCCTCTAGGGAATGTACATGTATAAACATTGAAATATTTCTTGTGCATAGTGCCAAAAATCCTGTTTTCAGCTAGCAAACTATTGATGTTGTTGGAAAGCAGGGTATAGGGGCACCTGGGTGGCTCAGTCAGTTAAATGTCTGCCTTCAGCTCAGGTCGTGATCCTGGCGTCCTGGGATCTAGCCCCACATTGGGTTTCCTGTTCAGTGGGGGAGCCTACTTCTCCGTCTCCCTCTGCCCCTTCCTGCCACCCCCACTCGTGTGTGAACGGGCGCGCTCTCTCTCTCAAATAAATAAATAAATAAATAAATAAATAAAATAAAATTATAAAAAGCAGGGTATACAGGTAGGAAAGGGGGATCATGTGGCATGGAAGCCATCGGCATTCAAAGACAGACCAAGGGTCTCCCCTTCTTGAGCTGACAGGCAGAGGAATTCTAGTGTAACTGGCGTTTCATCATGTCTAATTATGTCTGGCCACTGGTGGAGTGGTTGTGCCTCAGGTCTGTCCCCTGAGTGGCCCAGAAGCCTCCTGAGATTAGAGAGAGCTCATCGTAGAGGAATAGAAAGTCAAGCTCAACAAAAATGTCCCTTGAACAAAGCCTTGCCCATCAGAGAAGAGAAATAGTTCTGAATGGAGTGGAGGTTTTGTTATTATAGTCTCCCCCAAACCAGGCCTATTTGTCCTTGTGGTTCTTGGGAGAGGGAGGCATGGAGGTAAAATGTAAGTCAGCTATTTACCCGGAGGCACCAGGAGTCTCTTTGGGACTCCTCTAGGACAATGACAGATGACAGAAAGGCAGTTTCACACAGTTCCTACACCAGGAGCTGGGTCATGGGTGGGGTCTGGGGTGAGAGGTTGTGGAAGCCAAAGGCAATAGAATAGAGTGGAGGCCTGCAGGGTGGGGAGTGGGCTTGTAGACAGGAGACACATGTGTGGCTTCCTGCAATACTGTGCCAGGGATTTATAAGGGACTAAAATGCAGTTAGAAATATAGGTTGTCATGATGGGAGCCCATTGACACAGACTGGAAAAGCAAGAAGAAATATGCCTGATTCATCTAAGTATGAATATGGTATTGGATTCTCTTGTCCTCATTTTCCATGTTTCTCTGTTCTCTAATCTGATGATTTTCCCCTGGCTGCTTATTAGAACCACTAGGGAAGCCTTAAAAAAATGCCTGGACCATCTCGAAGATTCTGCTTTAATTGATCGGGGTGAATTCTGGGTGTCTGGATGCTTAAAAGGCTTCTAAGGTAATTCACATGGTTAACCAGGGTTGAAAAGTACTGCTCTGAAACATATCCCTGAGAATTTTCACTCTCCAGAACCCAGTGGATTATATCCAAAGATTGATTAGGCAGGAATCCTGCTACATGCCCACTTCAAGAAGGTACACTTCTGGATGTGCCTTTGAGTACAAATCGGCTCCATTGCCACTCACCTCCCTGCTTGCCCTGCTGTGAAGAATTCATCTGTTGTTGTTTTAACCTCTTCCTTCTTCCTGGATACTACAGACCTTCCAAGTCCTGATGCTTTCTCGAGACTACCTTTGACCCAGGGCTAGTTGCTGCTGATAAGGTTGACATTAGGGAAGGAGGGCAGCCGCGCTTACATAGTGGCAGGCAGGGGAGGAAGTAGAGGGCAAGGGGAAAATAAAGGCAGCTGAGAAGGAGTGGAAAAGAAGAGAGAATGCAGATCACTGCTTCTCACACAGCCCCATCTGGTCTACCCAAAATATGGAGGGAAGAGGGTGGTGAACTTGGAGCCCCCGTGGGAGCCTGAGTGCAAGGCCTGGGGCTTCATCATTTACTAGCTGCTTGATCCTGGGGAAATTACCTAATCTTGTACAACTGAAAAGTGGTGAAGCTCAGGGATTCAAAACAGGTCTGCCTGATTTAAGGAACCCAAACATTTTCCCAGCTTATACAGCACCTTCTAATCCATACCCACACAATGGACCCTTGGTAATGAATACAGTAATTAATAACTTCCCAGATGGTAGTTGAGCTTGTTTTAAAATTCCTATAGTCAAGGAATTTGGGAGAATGTTACAAGAAGATTAGTTAGGGAAAAAATTGTGTGTCATAGATTATCAGCCTAGAACATTTGGAATTGTCATTCATAAGAAATAAGCTCATTATTAATAGAAGATTACTTTTCTTGTCTTTATGTGACTATTTTCTTAAATTAAAAATGCTTTTTTTTTTCTTATTGCAAAAGCAATGCATGTTCATCTAATACAAATTGGAAAATAAAGATAAGCAACTAATACAAAATTAAACACACTCATAATCCACCAACCTAGATATAACTGCTGTAAACGTCTTTTAGACTTTCTGTGCTTTTATATAGATTTTTAAAAAGTGTAAGTACTGTTTCTTTCACTTCACAAATATCTGGTCAGCAACATTCCGTGTCAATACGTTTGCCTTTCCTACATCATTTTTTATGTCTGCTGATGAAGGTGAATACTTTTATTTGCTTTTAAACCACACTTGTTTACTCAGAAGTCAGAAACACACAGATAAGGAAACATCTGAAGAGCCCAGGTGTGGCTCTGTGGAGAGGTTGAGTAATTCAAAACAAAGTGCAAAATATAAAAACAATTACAACCAGTTTGACAGTTGTGTGTCTGTTTCCTACAGCCCTTCTACCCACAGGTCTACCGCTGACTTCAAAGAAAAGTCAGCACAGAGGAGGTCCGGAGGATAAGGTGCAAACCGAGAATCAAACCCACGATAAGAGATTAAAGGAAGCTTGATCAAAGACCCGGCATAAAAGTGCTAGCTCATGACTTGCCTTGGCCCACGGCCCCAAAATATTCACCAGAACAGAGAGCACTCTTTGAAGTGATTGGAAGCGCCCATGCTCAGATGAGCTCTCTGGTCAAAGGGAAGTTTTAAAAAGTGGCACAGGAAGGAGTTGGCAAAGTTGCCTCTTCCTATCTCTGGCCTGCACAGCCCTCACAAATTGTTTGAACACTGCTTCTTTGGTTTGTTTTCCAGATAGAAGTCGTTTAACTGGGTGTCAAGTACGAATTCAACCTGATCGGGGAAAGATCACTTGTTTCCTTTGTGGGAGATGTGAGAAGTGTAGAGGCATTTCACATGGCAGCGGACTTGTGCTCACAAGCATGGAGCTGCTCCACTGCTCCTCCTTTTTCTTCAAGGTGTTTAAAAGAGCATGAGATATTTCCAAACTGGCAGTAAGACTTGCTCATTAGTGTCCTTGTTCATTCTACTCACTCATTACTCGTTCACTGCTCTCCCCTCCTTGGAGTTTATTGCTCCTTGTGGTGTTAGGACATAAACCATCCATTTCCCCAGGGAGGAGAAGAAAATGGAAGTGCTCCGAAAATGGCAGTTGCCTCTACAACATTCAGTTTAAATACTTAAAAGTATTTTAAAAGACAAGAGTTACATAAAATTGCTAAAAATGTATGCTTAGAACATCTTTGGTTAGCACTTCTTTCAGGCTCCAATTTACTGGTTTTTCACTTTTTATATGATAATTCTTCAAGTGTTGAGGGTCTTTATTTTCACTTCCCCTGTCATCATCTCTTCATTTCTTTCGACGTTTAAGGGAATTACTTTTTCTACCTTTTTGAAATCAATTTCCTCATCTCTACCTGATGTTTCAAGTTAGAGTTTTTACTGACAAATCTTGATTGAGTGCAACATGAGGCTCTGTAAGAGACCTGGAAAGCGCATTCCCTTCTTTACTGGAACCACACAGTCTAGGTGAGGAGATCATGGTTTTTCCAACAACAACAAAAATGAATACGATGGCAGCTGATACGGATTTTGTGAGGATAGTCCTTAAAGAAGGAGGATTTGAACTGAGCCTTGGAAATGCCTGAAATCTCTAAACATGAAAAAATTAAAAAGGATATTTTAACAGGGGTTGATGCACCATGGTCAGTTACAAAAGCAGAAAACTATAGGCATTCACAGTAGAAACTGAGCACAGTCATTTAAACTGGGCCCAATGGCACATGTGAGGAAGTGGGGAGAGAGAAGCTTCACGGGATAAAATCAGAGTGAGAATATGCTGTGGGATCTGGATTTTTCTTCTTTTTTTAAATTTCTCCTAGAGTCATTTATTCCATCCATGATTTTATTTGTTTTCTTTTTATTCATGTATAATTAACATGCAGTGTTATATTAGTGTCAGGTGTGGATTTTATTATTATATTTGTATTATTTATATATTTTTCTGGATTTTATTATAAATGCAGACGGAGCATATTGAAAACCTCAGAGTGGAAATGGCATGTGAAAATGTTATGGCAATAATCGGGCTGGCACACAGGATGGATTGGAGTAGGGAGAGGCCTGGGGCCATAACCTGGGCAAAAGGGCCTAGATAGAGCCTAAGAGAAGGAGGGCCCAAAACAGAGCAGAAACAGTGGGCATTGCAAGGATGGGATGGACTGGAGGCCATGAGATGAGAACTGGTCTGACCTGCAGGAGCAGAGGAGGGGGTGTGTGGGAGGAGAGAGTAGGACTCACAGATGACTCAGTGCCGTGGTCACACATAACCATTTGTGCATATGCCTTTTATGAGGTGCTAGATGATGGGAATACAAAGAGGCTAAGTTCATCAACAGAATGGTCAGGAAGACACCGTAGGTGTCCACAATCAGAAACCTCATCTGAGCATTCAAGACTGAGTGAGGCCATGAGCTCTCAGGAGTTCAGAGAAAGAAAGAGTCCCTGAAGTGTGGAGTCATGGGAACTTCAGGGAAAAGATGGGACATATGCTGAACAATGAATAGTGGGTAGCATTTGGGAAGAAAGGGAAGAGAAGTTAGAAGGGTGGGGTGAGGGAGAGAGAGGAAATAGTACCGGGTAGAGAAACACAGGAGTGTTTGTGGCACATGGAGCAAGCCTATCTGGTTGGAGCAGAGAGTTTGTATAAAAACACAGAGGCGGGATATAAAGAGAAAAGGCAGAGGGAGACTTTTGACTAGTCTCGGAAAGATTTAGAGGCCAACTTAAAGAGTTTTGTAATTTAACCTGGGCAGTGTCAAGCCACTGACATTTTCCAGTGAGAGAGTGACTAGCAAAAGTGTATCTGGGGAAGTTTCATCTGTGAAAGATGTGTGGGATATATCCAAGGAGGGAGAGAGGGTGCTAGCATGATGAGTAGATGGGGGACTGCTAGTTAAAAGGGAGCGAGAATAAAAACTGATCAAGGCAAGAGTACAGAAAAGAGGTAAAAGAGTTACCAAGAAGCCTAAAGGGCAGGGGGAAATACAGAGTTTTACCCAAGGCTCAAACCTGGGAGGCCGTGATACGGGCCGTGCTCTACACCATTGTGCACAAGCCCAAAGAGGACTGGTCTGGAGATGACCCGTAGTTAAGCGTCAGAGACATGGAGCTTGAGGGGGCAGCCAAGCAAACACACCCAAAAGAAGGTGATGAGAAGCGGGGCCGTGACGTTCAGCTGGAATATAGACTGAACCATCATTCCCAGTTGAAAAAAGTCCGCGCACCTTAGCAATTGTTTGAAGTTTTTAATTAATGAATTAATTTTTTCAGAAAGCGAAGTATTTTCAAAAGCTTGTTTGAGAACTTACCCTCTCGCGATACAGCTGCATTCTCAATTGCTCTTTTGTTTTCACTGCAGAACAGTTCAACTTGTAGGAGAAGGAACGTGGGGAGGTCAGTGGGAAGGTTTTCTAACTATTCCAGGTGTTAGAAACTGTGGGCGTTGGGCCTCCTGGACGTAATATCCTCCTCAGGCAGTAATTCCTATTTTATGCATCCTTCTATCAACTGCGGTACCTAGAACAGTGTTTTGCACACTGTAAATACTCCCTGTTGGCTCATTTCCATTTTCATCGTGGTTCTCAAAGATAAAAGAGTGGACATAAGAAAAGCTAACAAGCTTACAGCCAATTTTATAATGACAGACTCTACAAAAACAAATGCAAATCAGATGTCCAATTTGAATTGCAAAAATATTGTAAGCAAGGTCCAAGAAGTAATAACGGCAGCTTCAGATCTTTACTAAAATGATAAAATCCATGAACAGTCCCACAGGGGCACCTGGCTGGCTCAGTCGGTGGAGCTGTCGACTCTTTGATCTCGGGGTTGTGAGTTCAAGCCACATGTTGGGTGTAAGGATTACTTAAAAACAAAAAACAAGCAAAAAACAAAAAACAATCCCACATCCCTTGGAGTCTCAGAGACATTCAAAAGTCACAGCACCTTGAAGAGTAAAGTCAGCAGCTAAAGGTATTAGAGTAAAGAGACACCTTGTGTCAGCCCCCAGGCTCAGGCTGGTTAAGGCAGACTGGTATTCTTTTTTTCATCTGAGATAGGAACTAGCAAGAACTTCAGTTATTTGGAGGTGGGGGTGAGATGTAGGATGGGAGGACCAAGACCTCTCAGAAATAAACCAAACCAACTATAATAAAGGAGAGGAGGACTATACATAGATAGTCATCATTCCTCTTCAATTGACAGTAACGTAAGAAAGAAAAAGGAGCCTCAGTCCAGTTGACTTGATCATAAAAGAGAAACAACAAGGCTCTTGTTCCCCCTTCCAAACTACTTAAGAAATACACCCTTCGTTTTATCTCGTTCTTTCTCTGGTCTTTCAGCCGCTCGACTGATCCAGAACATGGATGCTACTGCTGAGCCTTGTACAGACTTTTTTAAATATGCCTGTGGAGGCTGGTTGAAACGCAACGTCATTCCTGAGACCAGCTCCCGTTACAGTAACTTTGACATTTTAAGAGATGAACTAGAAGTCATTTTGAAAGGTTAGTGGAGTTTGTGTCTATGCATCAAAGATTTCTCTCTTAATATATCCATTTTTTAAAGATACAACTCTTAGCCATTATGGAGAATGTCACAGAAGATTAAAGTCGATAATCCCTCCAAGTTTTGTGGCTCACCACTAAGTCACTCTGAGGGTGGTAACACTGAAATGGATACGTTGGCATCTCAGCATTCCTGCTTTCATGTGTGGGTACACGTACGATAAAGCTCTGTTATTCCTACAGATGGCATCTTTATGCCATTTCACATAAGAAGAAATTAATTGATTGCCACTAAACACTACCTCCATTGTTTTTCCACTCTGGTCCTGGGTCGAAGTCAGTATTGAGTCATTATTGTGTTGAAGATGTTACTGACATTTGCATCCCAGAGCAGGTATATTTATTCTAACCCATCTAAGACATTCTCCTTGGGAAGCTGAGGAAGTCTTGTCTAGTCTTCTGCTATCCTCCATCTTCTGTTCCCCTCTTCTAGAAGTTACTTTGTAGAAACACAATTTTTGCTATTTTCAAACTCCAACCAAGTAGAATAATTCAGTCAGTTTATTTGGAGCATGAATAGTACAATCACACAAAGATAATTATTTCCAGCCATAGATAGAAGACTATCATATTAAATTCCATATTCCTCTGCATTATTATTTCTTTTTAATTTCAATTTCAAAAACAGTAACTTATGTATGGCAGAGCAGTACACCTCACTGTTCACAAAAAAAGATAATCTCGTCGAAAAGACTTTCATCTAACTTGGCTAATGAAATCAACTCCCAGTTCTGCACTAGGAATAAGGTAAGGGGTTTAGCTTTTCCTATAGAGTTTAGAATGAGGACGGAGTGAACCTGCATACACAAAAACAAGCTTTTTTTCTGAACCCACATTGCAAATGTTAATTACAGCTGCAAAAGAGCAATTTTATTGATGTGTTTCATTAAATGCTCTATTTCAGATGTTCTTCAAGAACCCAAAACTGAAGATATAGTAGCAGTGCAGAAAGCAAAAACATTGTACAGATCTTGTATAAATGAATGTAAGTGCTTTCCATTTTATCTCATTAACAGTGTGCCCAAATATGCAAAGACTTCATAATGAATTTATTTTCATTGTTTTCAAAAGCTGCCATTGATAGCAGAGGCGGAAAACCTCTACTCAGTCTGTTACCAAATATATACGATTGGCCAGTAGCAACAGAAAACTGGGAGCGAACATATGGTAAGGCAATTTTTTCTTCTTTTTTAAAAAAATAATTTCCACGTAAAATCTGTGTTATTATAGTATCATATTAATGCACTAAACCTTCTAAAAGTATACTTCACCTTTCGTTGCTTTAGGTACTTCTTGGACGGCTGAGAAATCTATTGCACAACTGAATTCTAAATATGGGAAAAAGGTCATTCTTAATTTTTTTGTTGGCACTGATGATAAGAACTCTGTGAACCATATAATTCATGTAAGTTTGTGTGGCTGACAGCCAAAGTTATCTTTAAATTGTGATAAAATGTCTACATACATTGTTACTGATATTTAGAAATAATGCATATTCTCATTTGAATTGCATGAGCAAGATAGTAATAAATTTGTGCTCTGTCCCCAATACCTGGATTTCCAATTTTGGAAGTATTTTCTTAATGCTGTGTTTTAGACATTCATCTCTCCCTTCTGCTACCGTTGGTCTAGATACTGCTTTCTTCATAAAATAAAGAAATGAAAGGGCCTCCTATTTAGAAAAAGCGCCCGATTTCTCTGTGTGTTCATGAAAAGAGCATGGTTTGGTTTACATAAGTAATGCAAGTCTAGAAACCAAAATTTCTAATTGCTTCCAAAAAGAACATAGAAAAGGGTTTTTGAATACAATTTTGGTTGTTACTAAAGAATATCTGAACTTTTTTTTGGGTGAAAGTAAATAAAATATTCTTTTAAAATGGATTTATTAGATTTTTTTTCTCATGTAAGCCATTCATTTAGGTTTACTTAAGGTGCCACCTAAGATGAGATTAATACTTAATGAGTATGTTTGGAATGGACTAAAACATTTACAGAACTTTTATTTGGTTTCCTGTAAAAGAAAGTACCCCAAAAGCTGCAAGTCACAGATTCATATTTATGTCACTATTGCATAAATCTTTATGGCCATTTTTATCAAATCATAAAAGAAATTGAACCCAGCTCTTTTCTACAGTGGACCACTTTCTCCTTCCAGAATTCACTCCTTTGGCTCTTAAGTGCCAGCATCCCCCATGATCACCATGGAGAGATTTCCTAGGGGGAATTGGAAGGTTGGAAAGGGGCTGAACCCTACCTGTGGTGACACCTTCTGGCTCTTTGGTATTGTCGTGGGCTCTTTACAGCTGCTGGCTTTCTCACTCTAATCCATCCGTGCTCTCACTTGCCCCGGACCCATCTAACCATGCAGTGCATAGGAAGCAATCTCACAGAGCTGGGAGTGTGTCCAGGTGGCTCTCACTGGAAGACAGTGGACCAGACACACCAGAGCAGAGCCTTGTTTCTTCTTTCACACACCCAGCTGCCAGGATTTGAGCAGAGCGGGAGAGAACTGAGGAGAAGTCTCCTCTATCCCCCTAGGGTAGGAGATGTAAAAAAAATCTCTGGCAAGATTTCCCCTAGCCAAACAGTTTTAGAATTACCATAGAGGTTTCCAATTTTTGTTTTTTTCCATCCCAATTAAGGGTGAGAGTAGAAGAGAATGTCCCCCAGGAGAGCATATTAGGATCTCAGGAAGCCAAATGTCCTGTAAATGTATAATTTAGAAACTTCCAAGTCCTAGATTCTAACATGTTTTTGTCCACCTGCCCCTTCCATTTTGCATTAAAAAATCCTTCCCAGTGTATTTTCATTCAAGTTTTCTTTGGTTTTCCTCAAATACCTGCAGCATAATCTTCCAGATTGCTTAACTACCCATCAGTGTGACACTTCCAAGTGGTGTGGAAACCATTGCCTAATTTGTATTCACTCATTGTCTGATTGTCACCCTTATAAGCAGCAAGAACACTAGGATCTTGTTCATACATAGATAAACATGCTTATATGTTGTCCAACTGTCCCACATCAACTGAACGGTTTATTTTCTTCCTTGTATATTTTTTATAGATTGACCAGCCTCGACTTGGCCTCCCTTCCAGAGACTATTATGACTGCACTGGAATATATGAAGAGGTAAACAAACAAAAACACAAAACTACGGGAACAATTGGTGTAAACTTATAAATAATGAAAAAGACTTAAGGCCAGATTTAAACTTAACCCTCTGTGTTCTTCACTCAGAACAGATACTTAATATTATACATAATAGTGAGCTTCCTTTGACTGAATGAATATTTTCAGCAGACTGAATGAAAGTCTCCTGAGAAATAAGAAAACTTGGAAGTCCTGATTTGTGTCTCGATTCTTACTATTGAAGTCAGATGACCCATTTTGAAAAGTGCATTTTAAGTGTTTCATTTCCTCTATAAATTGAGTCGTTTAAAAACTGAACAGACGAATCATGGTCTAGGGTGGTGCCCGTGAGGATCGGGGAGTGGTCTGTGCTAAGACACATCCTATTCTGCGGACCCTTTCAGAGCTTTTGGATGTGACACTTAGGGAACTACCTAGGTAGGAGCTTCGGGTTCAGACAAACCTTTGTAGCCACCTCCTGACTCTAACACTGGTCAGTGAGCCAAGGGGCATTCTACACCACAGAAAACCGCTGGACAACCTGGGGTGTTTCATATTGTCTCAGAGCCTTACTGCGCTCACACTATGTCCATGTGCCTAGGCTTATTGATACAAAAAAAACAACAGAAGATAAACTCAGCCATGGGATGGATTATCAGATACTTGTGAAAGACGTTAGTTCTATAAATGTTTTCCTTGTCATTATTTTGTAACTCAGAAGTAAGTTAAGTTTACATTTGATGATCCTGATGAGTTACAATGTACTGGTTATGGCTGAACTTACACTTAGCGAAAATGATTAGCTAAATATGTTTATGCCAAAATTTATTTTGCCTTATTATTAAATGCCTTATTTAAATGACATGGACTAAAACAGTATCTTTTTGAGTGGCTACCCAACATTGAAATGAAGAAAAAGATGTATTATAAAAGGCGACAATCAGTAGCACAGTCAAATGGAGGTGGGGTATTTGAGTTCATGATAATCTAGTTACTGTGTGGGTTGCAGCTATTATAGGCTTTTCGAGCTACTTCCTATTGCAGAGCTGAGGGTGATTGAGGAATTTTTGACTCCTTATATTACATTGTCATCATCATCAACTGGGTTGTTTTTCATATTTAAGATTGTGCCCTAAAAACATCAGATTTTTTCAATCCTAAAAATATGTGGTTTTTTTGTATTTTAACATCTCTGATATCAAGGCTGACCTGGCAGTCAGTGTATATATTTAATGTGATAAAGTTTATTTTTCCCCCAAAAAAAGGTGTGTTAAGATGAGGGTGTATTTGTGCATTTTATATTCAGTGCTATCTCATCATCTACAACAGGTCACACACTGGCCGTCATAGGCTTAAGTCTGTATAGAGGCATTTTTGTTTAACCTGCAGTTTTGTTGTGTTTTTAAATTTGGGACTAGTTGCCAATATTTTTATTTTTATTTATTTATTATTTTTTTTATTTTTTTGCCACCAAATGTTAAGAAAACATTTTATTTTCCAAGTTTTTAGTTGCCAATATTTTTAAAACTTGTAAGATTTTGCTTGAGAATCCAGATTTCTTGACAAATTAGTAGGATTGGAAACCTTAGGCCTGCATTCCCATGTGGCGGCGGATGGACAGAGCTGTTTGCTTCTTTCCACTGGGCATTTGTTCTCTAGGTTTGAGCAGTCCTTATTTAGATGACTATTAATTTATATTGACTTCCTGGTCCCTGTATGCCCCTGAGTTTGTAAGTTAGTTGGATCCTGGTGAAGCTACAGTAACAGAAAGACCTAAAAATAGTGAAGCTCCAACCAGAGAGAAGCTTATTTCTATCTCCCGTGATAGTACAGAAGGAGGCAGGCAGTCCAGGCGAGGAAGGAAGCTTCCTTGACCACCTTATTGCTTGAACATCAACCTCTTCTTATGTTTGTTATTAGTCTGTTTGGGCAGGTTTGGTTCACCAATGCTCTGTTCACATTTCATGCCACAGGAAAAAGAAGAGATTTCTCTCTATGTAAGTGGGGATGCAGAAGTTGCATGCATTCCATTGCTTAGCACGTTGTCATGTGGCCACAACTAAGTATTGAGGAGGCTGGAAAATGTAGCCTTCAGCTCGGTGGCACATATGTGCCTCTTTAAAATTTGGTTGATGGGGAGGAAAGTTCTATTACTAAAAGGAAGAAGGGGATCTTGGACACTAAAGGCATTCAGCAGTCCTGCCACAGTTTGCATCTCCTGGTCTGGGAAATGCTATATTTATAGTCAAACGACACATTGGTGATCAAATCTGGAATGAGTAATATATTTATAAAGTTCATGGGAGAGAAATCTGAGGCTCTGAGGTTTGCCCTAGAACACTCAGAAAAGCAATAGTAGAACCAGAGCTAGAACTTTTGTCCCTGTCCATCGCTCCTTCCATTACATCATTCCAACTTCGTAAGAATATTAATTTATACTAGTAGGGTTCTTTAAATGAGCAAGTGATAGAGAAAACTCAGCAGCACTGGCATTTACAGCTTGGAAATCATCGGTTCAAGTTAGGTGCCCTTCGATGATGGGCACTTCCACCTGTAATCCCTCACTTAGTTTCTCTTCTGCATCCCTAGCCAGCTATCAGGTAAAAGTTTTAGTTTTCCCACTACCTTGCTATCTCTGAAAAAAGTTAACCCCCTTAAATACTTTTTCCTCAGCGTTTTATTGCTTCATGAAAAAAAATGGTGAAAAGGATAAACTAACGAAATGACAGCTAGTGGGAAAGTCATAAAGCTGGAAGAAGTCTTAATATCATTGTATCTGTGTATGACTGGTCTGCATTGATTTTTCTCCCTTATAGGCTTTTATATATACTGTTCCCTTTGTCTGGAACATTCCATACACACCTGCCGCCTGCCCAGCTCCCTTCCTTTCTCCTCACCTTTTAAATTGACATTTAAATTGTACTTCCTCATGACGGCCTTCCCTGGAACTTTTAACTAGATGAAGATACCTTTATGTTCCCATATTACATGGGTTTCTGGATACTTTTTTATTTAAGGTCATTCCCTGCCCCCCCCAGGAAACTGTAAAATTAGTGAGAACAGTGGCATGTCTCACTGATTCTTTGCTTTATTTCCAGTATCCAGGTCAGATTCTGACCCTTATGAATTATCAAATGAATACTAAATGAATCAGGGGATAAATCAGTGGATGAATAGTTGAAGGGGAAGATGGCAGAGAAGAGAGGAAAGAAAAGGGAAGGTAGAAGCACCCAATCCTTCGAGGTCCTTCCTAGTTCCTCCTCTTGATGTTGGGGCAAGTGTGAGATCTAGAACCTCAGTAGCTGACAGGCTGTATTTCCTAAGCATCTTACACACATCTCACAAACTGTGCCTCCCTTTTTCCTCTTTTTAATCTCCAGTTCTTTCTCTGCTACATTCAGTTTGCCTGAGATGTATTCACACATTCAGTGGGTCCCATACTTTTGCATTCCACATTATTTTATTGGAAATAACCAAGAGAAGTTTTGAGGATTAACGTGAGGTCACCAACTTTTTACCACGAAAGGTGTTCCATCTTTGACTAGAGAAGCCTGGCTTCTTTGCCTGTCACACTAGCCAATGATTTTCAAACTCTACTGCGGAGTCTGGTTCTGCAGATATGCTTCAGAGGCTGGGGATGAGGGAGGGTCACACCCTCTCTGATCAAAAGGACCCTAATCATAGATCTTGATCAAATCATTACCTAAGCCCATTTCCCCAGGTCCTCCTTGACCTCCTAAGCCCATTCTGCTTCATGGAAGCGTGGGTTTTGTTTTTTGTTTTTTTTGTTAGGTTTTTTTTTTTTTTTTTTTTTTGCTTTTGATACCCTCCAAATGGAATTTTTGTGTTGTGCTAATTATGTGGCATTCAAAACAGTAAAATGCCTTGTGCTGTTAGATAACTAAGTAATGAAAATAGATGATGCATTTTTTTCCAAGAACTATTTCTCACCTTCTTCCTCAAAGACAAAACCTATTTTTCTCTTGTTAAAAGACCTTCCTGCCTTTCAAACTTATTATGTGCTTTTATTCTGGCAGTTTTAAATGTTGTATTTTGAAAAATGCATATTGTATTTCTCTGGTTATTGTTCTAAACTTAAACACTTCTTTTCCTTTTCATTTTCTGTACTTTTCCTCTCACTTAAAGAGGGAACATGCTCTAGGGCAATAGAAACCAGAGATATATATTCTTACATTTTTTTTACATGACAGGATTGTATGTTTTCTTTTTTTTTTTTTTTAGATTTATTTATTTATTTGCGAGAGAAAGAAAGAGAAAGCAGTGGGGAGGAACAGAGGGAGAGAGAAACTCAAGCAGACTACACTGAGCACAGAGCTTGACACAGAGCTCGATCTCATGACCCCGAGATCATGACCTGAGCTGAAACCAAGAGTCAGATGCTTAACCGACTGCACCACCCAGGCACCCCAGGGTCCTATATTTTCTTAATAATTAGGGTTACTCATGCACAGACTTAAAGAGCTAAATGGGACATTAGAGGATTTGATCCAAACCCTTATCTTACAAATGAGGAAACAGAGACCCAAAGAAGTAAAATGACTTGCTTAAACTCACAGATTAAAAGATCCAGGTGTCAGTTAAGAACATTAATTGTAAACAATAGAAACCTACTCTGATTAACTTGAATGACACGCTACTACGTCAAAGGACAGAAGTAGTGAGATTTGAAACAATTCGATCCCTTCCAAGGGTATAAATTTCATGCAAGGAAAACAATATGAAAGATACACACTACCCATAAAAAATAATCATCCCATCCATGGAATTTTTCAATGCACCCAGACTTATGTGAGGAAGCTCTTGTATATTGATTGATTCACTGAAAGAAATGACAGCCTGAATTTTCTTAAGGAATCACTTACTTTCAGAAGAGTCTCTGAACTCTGTATTTGGAGATAAATTGGAATTGTTTTCAAAGCTTCCCTTTCTTTCTCTCTTTAGATTATCTAGATTAATTCTTACCTTGTCCTCTTTTGTAAAGAAATCTGTAGGTTAGCAACCCTAAATATTTGAGCGTAACCGGGTTACAGATATGTATATGCTCTGTGTTTGTCTGAGAGGGTAGAATCAGCCAGAGTATCAGTTTCCAAACTTAAGACCTCTGCGTGTCAATGGCAGGGCTCTGTGGAGCCACACCTTTACGTCTACATACTCCAAGACAATCCATCATGATTTATGTTACTTGCTTGTACACGAACAAGATAATTATTTGAACAGAGCATTTCAGGGCTAAAAGAAAAGTGAGGGAACCACTGGGTCTAGTGGATGAGAGCCCAAGGAGGTGGGACAGGAATGGGAAATGAGAACTATAGGAGATAGCGTTATGAGGCATGGCAGGGAAGAAGGAGTTCAGAGTCAGGAAGAAATTGAATCCTCTTAGAAAAACTGGGGGTTTATAAAAAAATGGAGGTGTTTGAGGGTTAAGGATAGAGGACTTGGAACATGGCCAGGATGGTTGGAAGCCAGAAAGAGATGATCCAGAGTCTGCATGTCTGAATAAGAGAAAATGCAGAGCAGGAAAGAAGGAAGGAGCACAGGCTGAGCTTTGCAGGCCTTTAGATGAACAGGTGCAAGCTGGAACTGAGTTAAACCTAGAGAGGATTTTGTTTGCCCACTTATCCAAAATACAAGCTGAGAGAAACTGTTCCAGACTTGGGCTGAGAATCTGATGTCACAGGAAGTGAGGGAAACTTACTTCTTAATATACTTAAAATTTAACTTCATTTTTTTAATCAGTAGGTATTTATTGAGCTTCTACTATGTGACAGATAGTTTTCTAGGCAGTAGAGATACTGAGGAAACAAGACAGAAAAAAAGTCCTTGTTCACCTGGAACTCATGTTCTGATGGGAGGAGATAGAAAACAAAGAAACAAGTAAATAATTTAAGGAAATAAGATGAATGCAGACAGTAGTGTTATAAAGGAAACAAAACAAGGTGATATGATATAAGGTGAGTGACTAGGGATAGGGGTGGGTGGATAATTTCGATGTAATTTGATTTGGTTTTTAAAAAGATCACTCTGGCTGCTCCTTGGCTGACTTGATACCACAGATCCTACAAAGGAACCTGCTGACCTCATTTTGTCCCCTCTGGGCACCAGGTGACTAATAAGAGGTTTTAGCCAGCCCAGGTATCTGTATTTAACAAAACATAAAGGAGCTTTTATTTTTTTATATTTTAATATAATTTATTAAATTATAAGTTCATACTCATTAATTTTTCATAATGATTGTGTTTAAAAAAAAGTATTTTTGTTTTAAGTCACTGAGTTTTGGAGTGATTTCATTTTTCTGCAATAGCTACCTGGAACAACAGTAGAGATGAGATGTTACACGAGTGCATGGAAAGGATTTCTATCCCAGATTTGAGTGAGGGAAGACAATAATTCCTGATTCCCAGCATCTCTGAGTCAGGGCACCCCTCCTCAGAGAATGCCCACTACTTCATCATTGCCACAGGAAGCTGAGACATAAAGGAGCTTTTAAACTTGAGACCTAGTGAATATGACAAGACTCGTTTTGGCTGTGTGACATTGACAAGAGAATTTTTTGAGATGGATTGAATCTGGCTTATAAAAGGAACTACATGCATCTTCCCCAAAATGTGCAATAAACCTTAGAAGTCACACAATAAGGTTCTCCTCATTAATAATCTGATGAAAGCTCCAAAGAGTCCCAGTGCTGGTCCACAGTGGATCCTCTTGTTCCTGTGTTTCTCCTGCTCAGATCAGGGGTTCTTTCTGTATTGTGGTCCCCAGGAATGGCTGTGTGATTCTGATTCTGATAACTGATAACAAGTATAAGTCAGCAAGTCTCCATGTACTGGCAGCTGCATGCTCCCTGACAGTGGTGTTTAAACTGCGGGGGGGAGGGGGATCTTTTTGATGGGAAACCTATCTTTCCTGCTTGATGTCCCCTGTGTGTTCCTTCAGGAAACTTTCTGTGTAACATTATTAAAAATCCCCGGGCATCGGTAGCTAAGAAGAGCACAGTTCTGTGACTTTTCAGTCACTTCATGCTCCATATGCCTTCTCTAGAAACGGAAGGCAGAAAATTGGTAAGAGCTAGGTGTCCCAGAACAGAATCTTTGGAAGTGAAACTCCTGATCCTTAGGTGGTTGTCATACCAAAGTACCCAAATATCAGCCAATCTAACTGGAAAGCTATCTGTTCATTCCTGGGTCTTGCTGTTATTCATAGACAAAGATACTAAAGTTTAAAGGACAATAGTCAAATGTCATTGCTGTCTTTCTCTTTGGCAACCAACAAATACCAGCTTTTTTCTAAGCAGGAGAAGCCCAATTTCTGAACAGAGCCAATTTATAAATACCATTGCTTGGTCCTGCAAAATGAAGATTGTTCTACTTAGAGTGACAATTCACGGTCTTGGGTGTTAGTAAATATCATCTCGTTGATAGCGTGTAATTTAAAAACTCACAAACTGCTATTATGGATTTTACCATAAAACCATGTAAAACCAATGATCATCTTTGAACCTGCTATTGCAGGAGTTGGGATTTACAATGTCTTATTTTTAAAAGAAGGGCTATGTAGGTATTTAGGTGGATTCTTTTTCACATAAAGGATTCGCCATTTGAAGGCTTCAACAAAAACTACCTAATGATTGTCAAGATAGTTGGCTCTGACCTTGTCCTGGTAACTAATTGCTCTCTCAGTGACAAAATAGAAAAATTGAATTTCAATTTTAAAAATATCCTAGCCAACCTACTATTTAAATGCTAAAGTATATGTTGATTACTTTCTCCCCAAATCATGACAATTACTATCATTTGGCATATTACATATCTACAAAATATCTTAAGGAAGAAAATTAAAACCTTAGGGTAGAGAATCATATCTTGTAAAAAGGATTTAACAGCAGGAGTAAGCCTGGGTTCTGACAGCTACTAGATAAATTTGGAAGCCAGGAAAGATAATCAAGATACTAAGACACATGTTTTAATCAGTCACATTGGAATAGTTGCCAGGTAATGGAGCTCATTAGAGGAAGTAACGTATTCCATGTAGCTGTATTAAAGAGTCCAGCATCCCAGACGCTGCTGATATCCTATGCTTCCAGTTTTCTGGGAAACTTCACCTGCTTGGCAGACTAGAAGCACCATCCAAAGTTCTTGTGCTTGCCTTTTGCCAAGCTCTATAGTCTTTAAATGTATCTGTAAAGATAAAGATACTGGAGTAGAACCAGTTTGCAGAGTCAAGGAAGTGCAGGAGAGCATTCTTGTTATTGCTTTCTTACCTCATTAACAAAAAAAAGCGTCCCACAGAATAAAAAAACAAAAATCTCAGCAGGCTGATATTGGAAAATTCAAATTACCGTTCCCTTCATAGTAGTAATTCCCTGCTGAATGCAGATGAATTCGTATTATTTGAAATATAGTTAATTCAAAACACTGCATGCTTATAGTTTGGAATAGTCGGTCCCGTGAGATATGAATTCAGACGTATTTGTTTACTTCCAAGTGAAACAAGAATTCTGATCGCCTTTTAATAGGAAAAGAGTGGACTTGGTGAGAATACACATACAAACATCCTTTTATCCCTGTTACCTTAGTGATTAGGTTTTAATACAGGCCCACAGCTGAAAATAGTTTGTTCAACTGAGTAGCAGATCCATGTATGGAGATGTTTGCTAGATACCCCAGCATTACAGGGTATCTGTAAAAAGGGAAACCCTCTCCCTGGGGAACAGTTTACTTAGCATTTACTGAAGGTCATGGAATGCCAGTATCTAAACCTTACCTTAAGCTGTCCTCTTGATTTTCAAATTGATAATACCTATACATCTTGCTTGATAAAATATTTATTTCCCTGTAAGTTTTATGTTTGATCCTCTTGATGAGTTGCTGTAAATTCAGATGTACCTTTCATACTCACAGTGAATATAAGTGTGCCCCTTTCACTGATAATGAATGAGTAGGGGGTATAAAACCCTCTTGAAATTACAAAGTGTTAAGCACTATATAACCTTCCTTCGTATTTGCCCTGGGAATGAATATTAGAAGCATAGAAATGCCCATTAATCCCACCCTTGTGTGGCATGACTTCCCCAATCATGGTTGTCTGTCTGTCATTAAGCTAGTGCTGGGAACTTGAATTTTGAGTAAATTTTAACAAGGTGAGACCATAATTTATTTTAATTGCTGATGGATAATAATGGCTGAATAGCAATGGTTGAGATTTACGGAAGTGGTATTCAATTTCCTGCTGCTGATGCCACTCTGAATTTGAATAAGGCACTTATATATTCTGTAAAAGGTTGATAATGTAACCAGTTTATGGCTTACTTCACAAAGTTCAAATGCATGTGAAGATGAAACGGAAAGAATTTAGGTCCTTAGGAAAGAGCCAATATCGAAATCTAGAAATTTTACATTAGCGTATTAACGTGAGCCAGCTATAGAATTAACTAAAACCCCCAGGTTTGTGGACCTCATGAGAACACACTCTCATTTACAGAAAAAACAAAAAACAAAACAAAACAAAACAAAAAATTCCACAACAACCCCAAACACAAACAAACAAAAAACAACTGCTTGGCCAGAAGAGATGTAAAGATGTCCTGATGATATTATGTGAGTCTGTGGCCATCTCTTCATGAACAGTTTAAAAAGATATATAAGATATATATATAAACAGAGAAAACTTGAGAAATGGAATTCGGGAAAGGAATTTATGATTATTTAAGAAAAAATACTAGGTTATTGCTTATCAAGTGTTTTTGCAACTGTATTCTTAGCAAGGCAATTTAAAATAATGATTAAAAATGGAAAATTACAGAACTCCCAAACCAAATGGTTATAAATTACTTGGTACTTTCAAAGTGATACTTTTTTGTTCTGCTCTAATTCAAACACCTGATGACTTTCTAAGAATTTGTGCAGGGCCTTTCTTTCAGGATTTAGAAAAGGCCTTCTATTTTATTGTGCTTTATGTGTTACCAAAAATTAATAAGTAAATTTTAAGTTAAATTACCATGATAAATATTTAGAATGTTCTCCAGCAATTCATTGCTATTTCTTTCTTCCAGGCTTGTACAGCATATGTGGATTTTATGATTTCTGTGGCCAGGTTGATTCGTAAGGAGAGAGGACTGCCCATCGATGAAAACCAACTTTCTTTGGAAATGAAGAGAGTTATGGAATTGGAAAAAGAAATTGCCAATGTAAAACACATTTTCTCTAATTCATTGAATAATGTTATCACTCTTTTTTTTTTTTTAAGAATTTATTTTTTACTTGAGAGAGAGAGAGAGTGAGTGAGAGAGTGCACAAGCTGGAGGCGGGGTGAGGCTGAGGGAGAAGCAGACTCCCCGCTGAGCCAGGAACCCCGTGGGGCTGGATCCCAGGACCCTGGGATCATGGCCTGAGCCGAAGGCAGATGCTCAACTGACTGAGCCACCCAAGCGCCCCAGTGTATCACTCTTTTCTTTCTTTCTCCTCTATCATATTACAAAGGTAAAAGGTGCAACTTTTTAAACAACTGGTAAAAATGCCTAGCTCAGTAATGAATCATTGACTTTAAGAAGACCTTTGAAACTGTAGAATTTTGTAGTAAACTGGGTTCCTGACATCAAGGAGACATAACTAAGTTTGACAAATATTAAACCAGATACACTTAATTACCAATTATAAGTGGATTATACCAAAAGCCTAACTATTTGCAGTCAAACAGTTGTTGAGATGTCCTTGAGACTCAGGGCACATGTGATTGCTAACTATTGAGCAAAGTTGTTTTAGTTTTGATGTGTGTAGTTTTACTTTGTTTTATTTTAAGTTTAAGGTGATCACAGAGATTGACCATCCCTCTGCTTAATATTAGTCCCTGAACATTGCCACGTGACGGCTCAGTGTGACCGAGTTCCGACTGTCAGCCTGGCTCAGAGGATCTGACAGGATCAGCAAAGTCATAGGATGTTTTCCTGAGTTTCCTCTAGTTTCAGATGAACGCTTAGAGTCTGAATTGGCACTTTCTTGTCTGACATTCCTCTGACAGAGTCTGCAGTCTCAAGGAGTGAACTCTGTCTAAGCAGCATCAAGGTTACTGATTAAACCCATTGTCAGTTTCAGTCTAGAGTCTACAGGGCTCTCCCTGACATTGTGAACAACAGTCTGTGCTCCTGAATCCCCAGGTGCTTGCCACTGTATCAGAATCTTGAAGACTAAAGATCTTTGAGGGCAATTTTAGGTTTCCTGGAGCTACGTGACACCCAAAATCGCCAGTCAGAACCAGACTTTGCTTGGAGCTGCGGCTGGATGAATGGCAGTTGGATGGGTTACATGTGGTTCTGTGCTGAAAACGGAATTGTTAGAGGAGAACAGTGTATTGCCTTGGGTTTCTGCCATTGCACCTTCCCAGACCATGTTCTCCTTTGATCAGCCTTAGCTCTCTGATAATCGTATCTTACCTCAAAATGATTTGTGTCTATGTTTTTCCTCCTCTCTTAGACTCAGGCTGGGGTAAGGCCTTAGTCTTCTTTGAATCACCTGTGCATCTCTGGCGTTATCCAGCTTATTATCCCGTTCAGATGTTCAATAAATGATTTTTTAAATAGTGAATAAATAAGTGACCTAAAGGGGAAACTGGAGCCATTGTCTCTGAGAAATAATTCCCATGTTAAACTTCCACCTTTCATCTCTCTTGCTTTTTCCTATTTCAGCCACTAGTTGGGGAGTTGTTACTGCATTTCTTTTTTGATTCCGTGAAAAATAAATAAATAAATAAATAAATAAATAAATAAATAAATAAATAAAACTGGATGCTGTTGAGTATAGAGTATACTAAACTGGTTAGGCAGGATAGGAGGACAGCACAAAAGTAGAAGGTACTAGCACTCTCCTCAGATAACTGTGCGGTTTACTAGGAATTTTTTCTCTTGCTTTAAATTCTTGCAGAAGTCATTGTGGCTCTTTTTTTTTCTTGTCTGGATTTTAACTGGGATACTGAATGGTGGCAATGAGGAAGTGGGAGAGAGTATTTGAGAGATACATTGCAGATGACTGTATTTGAGAAAGTTATCATATAAAACAATCACAGAACAACTGAACTGACCATGACCCTTAGAAGGAAAGAGGACTGTGGACACTGCCTAGGGGGTTCAGCGGTTGTCAAAGCATAAGAAGATTTTTGAAGAATCTTATACTTGACACAGTAGCCAAATCTTGATGATTGTTACTGAATATACTTAAAGTCTCCTGAATTTTCTTTTTGATATGAATTTATTTTAACCATAAACAAGTATACAAAACAGAACTTAAATTATATTGTGTCTATTCCATATTTCTTTTCCCCTCATAGAGAGTTACATTTTTCTGAAGTATTCTTGGTTCTAAAATAATGATCAAAAATTAAATCCATAGGCTACAACTAAACCTGAAGATCGAAATGACCCCATGCTTCTTTACAACAAAATGACATTAGCCCAGATCCAAAATAACTTTTCACTAGAGATCAATGGGAAGGTAAGTAGCAAGTTTCGTGTTCTCTGTTATTGTGCCGTTTCTAAAATTATAACAATGAAATACAGTTTGGTAAAATTCAGTGATTACTTATTTATTGAAATAAATTGAACTTTAAAATGAATTTAGATGACACCAACCATTTGACTTCATGATAAGACTGGAAAAAAAAACACAGACCTATGTGAAATCACTGTATTTGCTTTAGTTAAAGTGAATTTCAAAGGTAAAACTCCTTTCAAAGCAGCTGTGCAATGATACTAGGAACTGTTGTAGCAAAGGGTTTGGAAAACATTAAAATGGAAAATCCTTCTGAGAGACCATTATATAGCCCCTGGATTTGGACAGTCAAATAATAAAATCACTAGATTTCTTTTTAACTCCTAAAAAGGATAATTTATTTATAGAACTTGCCATATTCTCATCAAGGCCATCTATCGAGATGTTCAGAGCCATGATGGAGAAATAGAACACAAGAAATAAGAAAAATTTGTCTCCTAAATTCCATTATAAATAGTAATAATTCATTAGCTAGGATGCAGTAATCTCTTTTGGGGACTATGTATGTATCCTCGTGTATTAGTTGATGCACATGATCGGGAAGTGAAGCAAGATAGGAAAATCTACAAACTATCACATTCAGTGATAGAATTCTCTTTGGCCCTAATTACAGTTAAAAAAAAAAAAAGGACTTTGTAAAGGCATGACCTATTGTTAGGAATTTGTCACATAGAACTGTTTAATATAATAAGGGCTTCATAAATCCATTTTGAAAAAATGGTCCAAACTACCAAAGAGAATCAAGAAAAGCATATAGCACTTAATACTTAATAAGTGATCAGTATATTTATATACTTACAAATGTATAAACTTCTCAAACACTGAAATATGGCTGCAAGACTTGCATAATCTCCATGTCTATGGGTTTTTTCTTATATCTACTGGTGGTTGAATAACCACAATTCCCTTTTAGAGAATAAAAGATAAGATTTCATCTTTTAGCAGCTCCAAAGTGTAAAAATTGCACGCCTATAGACCCAATATTGATAGTTTCAAATGTGTTGTTTGGCTTCATTGGACCATTCGTGTTGTATCTATAACATTACTGTACCTCTCCTATGACAACAGTATGCTTTCATTTATAGCAGGATCTCCACTGAGGTGTATTACGGTGTTTGAATGGATTGTTATATCTACTTTTAAAAGATAGACACTTTATACCCATTTTAATTTTTGCATAAACCAAGGAAGTTTTATTTTTAAAGCTAGATTTCTTTTTTGTGTGTGTGAGTTAGACCAAGATGGATGACACTGAGCTAAATTTCTAGCTGTATATCCTCTATCCTTAGAAGCTTTGCTTTTGCTCTTAAATGGTTGGCTTAATGCTGCTATCTGAATAATCATGCTACAGAACTAATTTTTATTCAAAAACTGATTGGAACAATGGAGGAAAAATTCCAAACAAATGTCACACTGACCATCGTGATAATTATATAGTGATGCAAATGACACCCTAACCATGTCTGACTCCATAACCATAATTGAGTCTTAGAACCAAGAAGAGAAATCCAAAATTACTGAATGTTTTCTGCCTGCTTTTTTCCAGCCATTCAGCTGGTCAAATTTCACAAATGAAATCATGTCAACTGTGAATATTAGTATTCCAAATGAGGAAGATGTGGTTGTTTATGCTCCAGAATATTTAACCAAACTTAAGCTCACTCTTACCAAATATTCTGCCAGGTAGGTATGTCAGAGTGTCTATGTCCTCAAAATTTACATTTAATATCACTCTTTAGAAGCTTTGCAGCCTCATCTTTTCTGTTGCTGGGTGGTGGGTTTTTTTATACAGAGATCTTCAAAATTTAATGTCCTGGCGGTTCATAATGGATCTTGTAAGCAGCCTCAGCCGAACCTACAAGGAGTCCAGAAATGCTTTCCGCAAGGTGAAGAAAAAATCTCTTTTCTTAAGACTTAAAGCATAAAGAGATACATGGTTATGAAGGCTTGCCATGTACAGTGCTAGAATGTGGTGAACTTTGCCAAGAGTCAACATGCCAAGTATTGGTTATTTCGCCCATATTTAGGCTGTGTTGCCTAGGAAAGCCAGCTTTCATGGGCTTTGCCGTCCTGTGATTGTCTACTCTGGCACCATGATTGAATTGCTCTAGGAGGAGATGCATTTGGTTATTGGAGCAGTTTGTGAAAGAGTACTGGCTTGGTTTTTTGTTGTGTTGGAAGTAATTGCAAGGGTATATATCTCAATTAACTTGACCTCCAGGTGCTTGTAGCACACTGGACACACAGACAGATGGACTGCATTGATATAGACAATCCACTGAGAGCACACCTACCTGGGGACAACCATAAGGCCTTTTGTTAGGCTGTACCTTCACTATTTAAACAATCATCCTAGTAGTCCTGTGGTGAGGGGACAGGGCAGGAGGGATAGAAGAAGGAGACATTTTGGCAAATGTACTGGGTGGTGTTATGGAAAGGAAATAACTGTTTAATTGAAATTTTTAGCATTTACCCTTTGAAAGAAAATGTAGACAAATTTTTAAAATTAAAGAATGTAAAAATGGTATCTTGCTCAATTTCCCTTATTTCAGTTAATCCCCTCATTAGTACTTAAATTTATATACGTACAGTTCTTCTAAGTACTGAAAGTTCAGCCAAAACATTAAAAAACAGGAATGTGTTTTCTTGTATACCAGATTTCTCCCCGGTTACATAAGTTGAACATTACTTCATGTTTATGTTTATGCAGTTGGAACTATTATTTTTTTGTTTGGTTTTGGAGGGGGGGGCATTTTGTTGTTGTTGTTTTCTGAAGCTGTCTAGAAGGATATTCACCTGTAATAGCCTAAAGTTCTATTGGGACATGCTACCGAAAATATACCTTGTTTTCGGACTATTTATAAGTAAACTATCCAATTGGATTACATTTTGTCATGGGCAAGGACAACATGCCTTGTGAGGAGAAGCAATGAACATTTGCAAGAACTTAAGGGACATAAAGAACAGAGTTCTGTGGAATGTGTGTTCTCCTTTGCTGTGGCCATCTACTTGTGTTTAGACGTCCTTTCCTTTCTCTTACCCATAGGCCCTTTATGGCACAACATCAGAAACAGCAACATGGAGACGTTGTGCAAACTATGTCAATGGAAATATGGAAAATGCTGTGGGAAGGCTGTACGTGGAAGCAGCATTTGCTGGAGAGAGTAAACATGTGGTAATGTTTTCAGCACGATACTATATCAGTAGTTGTTTGCATCGATTAGCAATTACAATAGTTCATAATTTGGCTAGTTTTATTAATTGGCAGAGAATCTCGGAATCATAATTTGTTGTTATTTCTCAGTGAATCTCCCCCTCCTTCCCCCAAGGGTCTGGTTATGTTTCTAATCTTAAGATTGTCTAGTCCAAAACCAATTGTCCATTTTCCAAAAGCAGTGTATTCAGAGTATCCACTCATGTGTTCTGGTGATAGAGACATTTGTAAAGTCTCCTGTTAGACATTTGACCAAGAATCGGTGTTTTCTGAAAAACTTTGAAAGTAAACCAGAGTTTATTTGAAATATTTAAAAAATGTACTCCATTTTTCATTGTTATTGAAATGAAGACAATGGAACTTAAAGTGAAATTAAAATACTACTTCTTAATTGAACTACTAACAGTGATGACAGTTACTATTTCATGTGAATTCTTTTATAATCGTGGAAACTATTACATTCTAAAGATTTTTTTTTTAAAGATTTTATTTATTTATTTATTTGAGAGAGAGAGAATGAGAGAGAGCACATGAGAGTGGGAGGGTCAGAGGGAGAAGCAGACTCCCCGCCGAGCAGGGAGCCTGATGCGGGACTCGATCCTGGGACTCCAGGATCATGACCTGAGCCGAAGGCAGTCGCTTAACCAACTGAGCCACCCAGGCGCCCCTAAAGATGATTTTTTAATTAACACATGTATAAGACCTATTTAATCATTAGTGTTGGTGGTAGCAAAATTCCTTTAAAAATATAATTATCCACATATATCCATTTGTTTATGTCACAGTTTATCTATAAATTTGCATGTATTAACATATTATTGAGTCCTGGGCGCCTGGGTGGCTCAGTTGGTTAAGCGACTGCCTTCGGCTCAGGTCATGATCCTGGAGTCCCGGGATCGAGTCCCACATCGGGCTCCCTGCTCAGCAGGGAGTCTGCTTCTCTCTCTGACCCTCCCCCCTCTCATGCTCTCTCTCTCTACCTCATTCTCTCTCTCAAATAAATAAATAAAATCTTTAAAAAAAAAACCATATTATTGAGTCCTATAAAGACAGCTTATAGCCCTATTTTTTAAAATCTGTGTTACCAAAAATTAATTCATCTCCTAAATTTGTCTTCTGTTCCTTTGGTTTTAGGTTGAGGATTTGATTACTCAAATCCGTGAGGTGTTTATTCAGACTTTAGATGACCTCACTTGGATGGATGCTGAAACGAAAAAGAAAGCTGAGGAGAAGGTAAAATAAACAAACAAACAAACAAACAAATAAATAAATAAATAAAGGCAGAGCTAACTATTAAACAATTTCTTTACAAGAAAAGATCAACTTTTAAAAGAAGTTCAGAAAAAAAATTCAGGGATTGCATAAAATGAAAGCAATCTCCTTCAAGATGTCATGTTTCCAGGAACAGTTTTCATGAATAAAGATTTGTTTCTATGATTTTCACCTTTTATTATCTCTTTACAAAGAGATAATAAAAACTCCTACTCTCCATGTTCAATTCAAAATTTTGAAAGATCCCCTATTTTCCTTTTTTTTTTTTAAAGGACTCTTAAGAAAATAAGAAAAAAATCCTATATGAACAATAAAGATCTGAAAGATACTATCAGTGGTTCATATTTTTCCTCTTTTTATAAAACATATCCAAAAGGACTCTGCCAAAGCCTAAAAATATCCTTTCAATTTTTACCGCAGATTTCCAGCTCAATTTTTAAAACATGCCTTATTTAAATTTTTATATGACCCAGGGAGAAAAATACTAAATTTCTGTCAAGCAAAGGTAAGGTGATGTATTACTTAAGTATTACATGGTGATTTACAGTTAAAGAGATGTTGAGGGTGCCTTTTTATAACTATTCCTACCTACCCCCCCTGTGCACCTGTTATTGGGACTTCTAATATCTTGCCTAAGAACAAAGGTGTCAGATGTCTAAGGAGATCTTAGGTTTAAACTCACTATGATCATTTGTCTTGATAACTATATAAAACTAGAAGGAACATGTCCAGTGGAAATTGTATATGCTTTGGGAGTAGTATTCACATACAATCTGATAATTCCACTGTAGTTGAGGTGGCAAGAACAGACCATTCTTCAAACTGAAACAGAAAGATTTTATGAACCTATTATAATACAAAAACCAAGTGGTAGTCTAGTTCTTTTCCAGGATTAAAGCATGTGAAAGGACTATCTTTTTCAGCTATCCCAAAGCTGTGGCTAGGTTAGGTCTAGAATTTAGGCACTACAATATACCTATCTTTCCATCACTGACTAGGTCCTCAGAAGTTCAGGCTGGATTTATTCCTTTCATGTTCTTCTAGCTATCTGTGACATGGTTCTATTTGATGTAGCCAACTGGATTGTGCTTGATCATCATTTCCCAAGGTGGTATCACAAGCCAATGGACCCATAAGTAGTTCCATGAAAAAAGGGTCCCTTGCTCAAAGAATTTAGGAAACTGGTTCCTGTAGGAAGCCTTCCCTGCTCCCACCTTACCCTAGGTTACATGCTCCTAGGGTATGAGCTTAAGGCACCATATCTAATACTCATTACATTTTAGACTGCAGTAAAGAAGCCTGCTTAATGTTTCTGTCACAGTATTTACCCAAAGTATTGGACAATAAATCCTGTTTATGTAGACCCATTTCTAGAGTCTGTGCCTCTTAGGACACTCTTTGGGGAAGTGTCTTCTAGAAAATAAAAAACCTTCAAGAGGAGGCTCTTGTAATGGGCAATGGTGTGGAAATCTACAAGAAAACAGACTTGGGCCAAACTGGCTTATTGACACATATCCTGTCTGATCCGCTGCGGAAATCCTGTGCTTATGAAACAGATTTGTAACATAATTAAATTATTTAAGAACAATGTAATATGATAGAATCAAAAGTTAAATATCTTTGAGAAAAATGAGAGAAATAAAAAAATAGAAATAGAGATCATAATAGGAAACAAGTAGTAATAATGAAATAATAAAAGTAAACAATTCTAAAATAATAAAAATAAAAATTAGAAATGATAGTAAGCAAGCGGTCAATATGAGCTGGTATAGCAAGGAAAATCCTGTTCTCTACTTTTTTAAATAATGCCACTCATTTAACTGTGGGTAGGTAGGTATGTTGGCTTTGGGGACCAAAAGAGAACATACAAACTCCAGGACTCAATATTCAGAAAGAATATTAGCACTAACCCTAGAAGCCCATATCTGTTTTCTCAGCCAACTCAGTGAAGTGGAAAGATAATTATAAGCTGCTAGAATGGAAGCTCTAAATATTACCCCTCCTATAAAATTGAAGAAAAAAGCCTTTCAGAGAAAAAGTTCATTGAAGTACAATACATGTGGAACGATGACTTGTCAGTTTTCATTTTGATTTTCTTGGGAAAGGTGGAGCCTATGAGAATAGGGTATTAGAAGCAAAACTTCAGAGCTGTTTTTTGTTTATTTTGAACCCCAGGGAGAAGCCATTTCAAAGATCTCTATTTAAGTGTTGTCAAATACTATTTTTGTAAGCAATATGGATCAAGTTATTCAATTGCTAGTCATGGCAAATTATAATGTTTGCATTTGGAAGTTATGTAATTGCCCTTACATTCAATGTTTTAATTTTCCTAGGCCTTAGCCATTAAAGAAAGAATTGGCTATCCTGATGACATTATTTCAAATGATAATAAACTGAATAATGAATACCTCGAGGTAAGTCTCTATGAAGACTGTGCTAATGATACCTGGGACTGGTGGTATTGTCATTTCTAGCTGTGGGGTGCCAGAAATTATGTGAAGTAGCCTAAAGCCAAAGATCTCGTTATATAAAGCCTTTTACACTGAAGCCAAAACTATCTTTTAGCTTTAGCCTTTTGTTTCACCGGCCTGGTTCATATTTGGGTTTTGTTATTTTGGTTTCCATATAGTCCATTGAACAGTAGTGGGAAAATCTGGTGTCCTTTAAAGTGCATCAAGGGGTAGACATCAGAGTGATGAGCAACAGGCGGCCCTCAGGCTCCTTATCTCACCTAGTACAGGCCTGAAAAGTCAAGTCTTCAGTTTTCCTCCACTTTCCAATTATTCCTCCACTGGATAAAAACCAGGTCATGCCTCTATTTAAAAAATAAAACAAAACAAAAACCTACTGTTTGAAAACCAGAAGCGATTTTATTCCCCTCTGGTAATGTAACAATGAAAAGAGAACAGAATCGATTCAAGTCACTATGCTATTGATTTCAGACCCAGCTGAGGGTCCTGTTGCTAACCTTGTGGTCCCCGCAACTACTTTGAAACTCTGGTGACAATAAGGTGATCCTTGCCCAGACCTGGGGATGACAGTGATTCCTAATCCATTGATTACTAGCATCACGTGGGGGTTTGCAAACCACAGTGTCCTCTCCTCTCTTCCAATTTGTAGAAAAGCTTGACTATTTCTTGTAAATGAACAGGCTGCAGCATGTCAGTCCCGGGGGCCCTTGTCTCAGGAGTCCAGTGGCTAAGAGCAAAGACTCACAGACAGGTACTTGGGTTCAAATTCCAGCTTCACTGCTCACTAACTTGGGCAAGTGACTTAATTGTCTGCGTGGTTTCTTCAGCTTTAAAATGGTGGTAACAGCCCATCTTCATAAGATTATATTATATTATAAGGATTAAAAACATGTAATATATGAAGTGCTGAGAACAGTGCCTGGTACATAGTAAGTGCTAAATTAAGAATGGACTCTTGTCTCATCTGTCATGTAAGGGTTAATGTCAATATAGGAAAGCTTGTCTGACACTTGGTTTCATTTGATTAGTTACAGAAGAATAGGCTAAAGTAGTAATTCAGTTAAAGCAGCAGTGACATGTAGTATAGAACTAGGTTAATGAGAATTAAATCCTTCTTTGGTAAGTTTTAATGCTCTCTGTTAACTTTATTAACTGATACAAATTAAGAACATATCCCCTATCCTTTTAGCAAAAATTTTGCCTAATTTTCCCAAAATCTTTTATGTAATATAGTTGAACTACAAGGAAGATAAATACTTTGAGAACATAATTCAAAACTTGAAGTTCAGCCAAAATAAACAGCTAAAGAAGCTCCGAGAAAAGGTGGACAAGGATGAGTATGTATATTCGTTTCTTATATGTTCATTCAGAAAAGGGGCTTTGTCCCTCATAGTTGGGTTAAGAAAAAGAAGTCAATTTAAAATAATGTTTAAAAAGTACAATGTCTGTCAATGGAGTGAGTACCTCCAAGAGCATCTAAGACTATCATAGTAGAGATGGGTCAAAGATTTAAGAAAATTAAAAATTTTTTTATTAAGGTGTCCTCAGGCTACCCCCATTTCTTTGGTTTCCTCTCATTTACTGCCTATTTCCTCTACTCTGTGGACAAGTTTCTCAAGAACCCCTTAGCCTAGGTAACCCAGAGCTCTTTCAAGCCTTCTGTGAGACTGTTACCTGTTTGTGGACAAGTTTCTCAAGAACACCCTAGCCTGGGGTGCCTGGGTGACTCAGTCATTAAGCATCTGCCTTCGGCTCAGGTCATGATCCCTGGGTCCTGGGGTCGAGCCCCGCGTCAGGCTCCCTGTTCGGTGGGAAGCCTGTTTCTCCCTCTCCCACTCCCCCTGCTTGTATTCCCTCTCTGGCTGTCGATCTCTCTCTGTGTGTCAAATAAATAAAATCTTAAAAAAAAAAAAACACCTTAGCCTAAGCAACCCAGAGCTCCTGCAAGCCTTCTGTGAGGCCGCACCTGCAATACTGAGAATGGTCTTGCACCCACAGCCCCACCTGTTTTCCATGGGCCAGTCATCCCACAGCCCCATCCCCTTCCTAGACTGCTCCTTGTAACACCGTCAACCTTGTGGCAGCCAAATAGATCGTGGGAGTCGCCTTCAAATGCTCTTCATCTCTGCTTATTAGTAGCATTCGTACTTCATATTAACATTAACATTAGTTTAGTCTTGAGTTTTCAACTAAATGGGTGTGGCTAATATATTTATCAACGTGTGTTTGTGCACTTGGATCCCTAGAGCTGCTTACGTTGACTTTTTCTTGCTAGGCTCTTAACTCCTGGAGAACAGGGGCTATCCTTCCTTTTGACTGTTCAGCACAGTGCTGAACACCTAGAAGGTTTTTCAGTTAAAACCGAATGAATGAATGAATGAATGAGCAAATGAAAAATAAACATACTACCTTGATTTGCATGGTAACAGACAAAATAATGCCAGTGAGGTGCTTGAAACCAATGCGCTCATGCGCTCATTTATTCTTTCACTTATTCATTTACTAAACTACTATTCTAGAACACTAAGTCCAGGTGTCACTGGGAACTAGGAGAATCGAAGGTGGACCTTGGTAATATTATATTATATTATAAGATCAGAGGGTAAGAAAGACATGATATAATAAACTCTACCACCAGAAAGGAAATGTTGTGTCAGGAAAGGTACAAAGTGATAGTGGACTGTTTGATGGCAGGCTGTTCTGTTCCCAGTTAAACCAAGTACAGGTTGGACAAAATTCCTAAATGACAATGCCAATACATTTTAATCCCTACAGAACATTTGAATCCGTCAGGTACCCTGAAAGAGAGACTGATTTCTTTTGCTCACCTCACGGTTTATACTGTAGCAAATGTTGTATTGTCTGGTGCTAGAAACAGGGCTGCAGAGGCTGGAGAATGTTGTGCCCTAGCTAGCAAAGAAGGAAGAAGAATGGGTGCATATGGTTTGTGTTATAATCAGTTGTGAAAACCTATTTCTAGAAACCCACAAAAAGTCACCAAAAAGAATATGCAGTGGGTAAATTTATAATCTGAGAAGTTTCTTACAAGTCTGAAGATTTTCATTTCTTTAAAAATACATATGCTCACAATTCATAATTGTCAGTACCGTGTAAAATATCTACAGAGAAATATTGTCAGGTGGTGTTTCTGAAAATAGCTAATATAACCTGCACCCATATGACACCAGAAGACTGTTTCATAATTTTAAAAATAGTTGTTGAATTATTACTTGATGTTTTCTTTTAAAGTTAATGCAGCCCAAAGTTCTGTAATCATTTTGTAATACAGTTTGCATTTTTCATTCCCTTTCATCATATGTGTTGATTTTCTCCTGAGTCCTCTTCCCTTATAATAATCACAAGTGAAAGCTGTGTACAATATTTTTTTAAAGATTTTATTTATTTATTTGAGAGAGAGAGAGCATGAGCAGGGGGAGCAGGAGAGGGAGAGGGAGAAGCAGATTCCCCACTGAGCAGGGAGCCCGATGTGGGGTTTGATCCTGGGACCTGGAGATCATGACCTGAGCCTACGGCAGATGTTTAACCAAGTGAGCCACCCAGGTGCCCTTACAATATTTTAATGAATGTTTCATCGGTAGCATGCATAGCTCACTAGAACCTTTTGGGCCCTTCCCATGAGATTCTTGATAGTCAATCACAAGTGCAATATGTCTTCTAAGGTCTTCTGTGCCATACCAGCCTAGTTTCTTTTTCTTCTCCCTCTTCTGCCTGTGTACTGAGTACAATGGTTCTAAACTCTGGCTGCACATCAGAGTCACCTGGGGGGCCATAGAAATAGTACTGAGGCCTCAACTTCACCACCTTCACTTGAGATGTACTTGCCTGTGGATGGGGACCCAGATACTGGTATCTTTTTCAGTACCACCCCCCCAACTTCAGGTGAGAACCCCTGAGTTAGTGTTAGCTCCTTTTTGTTAATGATACTGTCCGTTGTTAATTTTGTGAAATTTTTTTTACAGGGTGAAGCTTTAATTTGGCAATTTAGGTTTAAAATTTATTTATTATTTTTTTAAAGATTTTATTTATTTATTTGACAGAGAGAGCGAGCACAAACAGGGGGAGTGGCAGGCAGAGGGAGAAGCAGGTTCCCTACTGAGCAAGAAGCCCAATGCGGGACTCGATCCCAGGACTCTGGGATCATGACCTGAGCCAAAGGCAGAGGCTTAACTGACTGAGCCACCCAGGCGCCCCTAAAATTTATTTTTTGTTTTCCCAAATGTTGCAAGCACTTTTGACAATTATCACATCAAATCATTAGGACTGTACAGTTCCTTGTATTTTTTGAGGTTTCTTGTAGTGATTGATGGTTTTGGACCCATTTTGTACCTGGTTAATAGTAAGAAAGTCACTATGTTTTCCTTACTTTTTTATGTAGCACCAAGTTCAGATCCTCACTGTGTCTGTCCAGGCAGAAAACATCTACTATGTCTACTTTGTTCTCGTTGTTTGTAGTTACCTCTCAGAGAATTACATTTGCAGATGCTCAGGTCCTCACTGCCACGGTCTTGCAGGAGAAATAGGTGTCCATACCCACAACTGAGGGGACAGAGATGAGAAAAACTATTGATTATGTAGGGTTTGCACTGTAGGGTATTGTAGAGAAATGATGTATTAAATTTTCAAGACAGCAATTAATTTAATTTAATTCAGTCAATTATCCAAATAATAAACTTCTGGACCTTTTTTTTCCCTCACTGAGCAAACTCGTGTGCTTCTTGGCATCTTCTACCATCGTTATGACCACTGAATATTTGCACCTGGCCCAGATTCTTTGCTGAGCTTCAAACCCAAATATCTAGCTACCTATGAAACACCTCTATGTAGGTGTTCCATTGACCCTACAAACACAGCATTTGCCATTTTGGGCAAAAATTGATCATCTTTCTCCCTATATCCTCATATTTCCCCATATTTTCATCAACTTTCATCTTATTGCTATCAAGACAGAAATCAGGAACTCATCATTCTAGACTGATCCCTCTCTCTCATCTCTGACATTTGACAGTGATATCTACTTCAAATCCCCATTCACAAAAAAAAGTTTATGCCCACCAGCTGCTGATTAAATATTATATAGGTATTGTGAGGGGATCTGCAGCTTATCATCTCCATGGTCACTGACTAAATTCAGACATGTCTCATTGTTCACCAGAGTTATTACAAATTTTTTCCTAATCTTATCACCAGTCATCTTTCCTTCAGCTTATTCTCCATACTATGGCCCTAGAGATTTTTTTTTTTTAAGATTTTATTTATTTATTTGAGACAGAGAGAATGAGAGAGACAGAGAGCACATGAGAGGGGGGAGGGTCAGAGGGAGAAGCAGGCTCCCTGCCGAGGGACCCCCTCGATCCCGTGACTCCAGGATCATGACCTGAGCCGAAGGCAGTCGCTTGACCAACTGAGCCACCCAGGCGCCCGGCCCTAGAGATTTTTTTATTTTTTATTTTTATTTATTTTTTTAGTAGTCCCATTATATATATTTATTGAGATATAATTTAAAATTTTTTTCTCCAGCTTTAATGAGATACAGCTGTCACACAACACTGTGCAAGTTTAAGGTGTACAATGTGTTGATTTGATACATTTATATATTGCAAAATGATTACCGCCGTGACATTAGCTAACACCTCCATCCTGTCACATGATTGTTTGTTTTTTGTGGTGTGCATAATAATAGAGTTACAGTTCTGTGTCTTTGGATGAATTTATACATCCAGGTTACTGCCATCCTAATTACAACATGAAACATCCCCATCCCAATGTTTGTTTAGCACCTCTTTCCACTCAATTTCACCACATGGGCACTTCTGTGTCTTTTTTCTTCCACGGAGATATTTTTGAAATGCATCCATGTTGTGCAGATCTTGTATCTGTCTCTTGTATGGGAATCATTGCAAATCATTATAATATCTGACCTTTTGTGTCTAGCTTCTCTTGTTAAGTTCTTTGTGGAGATGAAGAACCAAAAGAATTAGCAGTGATGCTTATGGAAAGAATTTGAGATTCCATAATGGACAAAGGGAGTAAATGTTAGGATCTTGGCAGTAGCCAAAATGGACTACTGTGTGGCCAACAGAATGGTCTGGGAGAGCCTTAAAATTGGAGCATGTGCTGAGTTGGAAGGAAGGTATCGGGTGATCTGTATAAACCAGGGAAGCAGGGTAGGCACCATCAGGGGGTGCTGGAGGTGCATCCATGTTTCTCTTGGAAGAGCTGGTCTTGACTTCTACCCCAGCTAATTGCTGTTGTTTGACTTTCTTGAGTTTTGCTCTATGAGTCTTGAACCAAACCTGCGGTACCGTGGGATGTATCTCCAGTTTTGAGGCCATTTCTTTCTGAAGGCTGGGAGCGGGGTAGGGGTTCTTGCTGAACAAGAATTCCAGATCTGCCAGTTATTACTCAGTGAACATTGTTCGTTTCCTTTGGGAATGCTTCTGGTGCTTTCCTTTAGGAAGGTCCCCTGCGCCTGACATCCTGAGATCTAGATGTGTTCACATGCTCTGGTCCTGTGTCAAGCCTAGAGATTTGTTTTAAAGACACAGATTGAGTCTTGTTATATCCTGATGAAAACCTTTCAGGATATCCATGTTGCCTGCCCCATGAAACAGGTACAAAGCTCTGCATTCCTCCCACCAGCTCTCCAGAATTCCCTTAGATTCACCCTATCCCCACCCCCACCGTTACCCAAAGCTCCAGCCATAGGAATTATTTTAAGTGATTGCTCCATCTTTTCTTCCTCCTTGTCCCTTCCCTCAGACCACCCTTTCTGCTCTTGTTCATCTAACAGAAACCTATATACATTGTTGGACTCAACTGGAATGTTACTTCCTTATTCATAACACCCCATTGCATTTTTCTCTTCACCTTGTGCCTGCACTAGCCCTTGTTAAAAGCAGAAAACCATGTATTTGTGTCACCAGAGCTTGAACACTGATGAACGGAATGTAGACCCTTCCTCAGTGTTCATGGGGTTAAAAAATGTTACAATAGCCAGTTTGTGATCATGCTAATGAAGCTGACTTGGCTGCTAAGGTAAAGATTATCGCATCCCGCCATCTCGCCATCATGGTTGGTGAAGTTATGCAACAACTCTCTGCTATTCTCCTTGTTTAAGAGATTCAAAAAATTGAGAAAGTCAGGAAGTCTGAATGTGATATACCTGATTTAATCATTTCACTAAAACGGCCTCCTGCCCATCTGAGCAGCTGACAACTGCAAAGGGCAGGGATTTAAATTTAAAAAGCTTGGTTCTTGCGGTTTCTGAGTGCCTAGTGTTTCCAAAATTATCTCAAACATTATGTTCTCTGGGTTTTTGGTGCCAGTTTGTAAAGAATTTCAAATATGTCATATTATCAGATAATAATAGTGCTAAGTTGAGAACATAATATCCATTGGCAAAATTACTTAGATATGATCTATAATGATTTACTTCCAGTAACATGATTATTCACTTAAAGTCAATAGAATAAACAAAACTCTAAAAAGAAAAAAATGCACAAGAATAATAACAAAAAAAGAATTCCTTTTCTCGTTTTTTATTTTATTATTATTATTTTTTTAAGATTTTTATTTGTTTGACAGAGAGAGATACAGCGAGAGAGGGAACACAAGCAGAGGGAGTGGGAGAGGGAGAAGCAGGCTTCCCGCTGAGCAGGGAGCCCGATGCGGGGCTTGATCCCAGGACCCTGGGATCATGACCTGAGCCGAAGGCAGATGCTTAACGACTGAGCCACCCAGGCGCCCCTCTTGTTTTTTAGACTTGATGTTATTCTGTTCGTTTTCTGGGACAGAACTTTCTGTGATATCATTGTGATGTGGCAGTGTTTGTAAATCATGACCACTGAGCCACGGAGTTACTTACTGTAAACTACAAAGACTTATTTCATTGCTCTATCTTTCCCACTGTTATGCATCAAAATAAAAACAGAGACATTGACAGGAACCAGTTCAATAAGCATTTTATTGAGCGGCTATGCTAAGCACTGTAAAGGATGCAGAGAAATTAAATGTGGCCCTACATCCAGGAGCTCACCATCTAGGGCAAGAAGCAAGTGAGTAACAATTAAATCTGATAAAAGGCAGAATTTGGTTGGTGCTATTAACAAAGAAACAAAGTGCTAGGACAGCATCTTTTTTTTTTTTATTTTGGGTTTTATCTTTATTTGAGACAGAGAGAGAGCACAAGCAGAGGGAGAAGCAGACTCCCGGCTGAGCAAGGAGCCCAAGGGGGGACTCGGTCCCAGAACCCTGGGATCATAACCTGAGCCGAAGGCAGACGCTTAACTGACTGAGCCACCCAGGCATCCCTAGGACAGCACATTTTTTTTTTTTAATTTTTTTATTCTTATGTTAATCCCCTTACATTACAACATTAGTTTTAGATGAAGTGTTCCATGATTCATTGTTTGTGCACAACACCCAGTGCTCCATGCAGAATGTGCCCTCCTAAATACCCACCACCAGGCTAACCCATCCTCCCACCCCCCTCCCCTCTAGAACCCTGTTTGTTTTTCAGAGTCCATCGTCTCTCATGGTTCGTCTACCCCTCCGATTTCCCCCGCTTCATTCTTCCCCTCCCGCTACCTTCTTCTTCTTCTTCTTCTTTTTTTTTTTTCTTAACATATATTGCATTATTTGTTTCAGAGGTACAGATCTGAGATTCAACAGTCTGGCACAATTCACAGCGCTTACCAGAGCACATACCCTCCCCAGTGTCTATCACCCAGTCCCCCCATCCCTCCCACCCCACCCCCCACTCCAACAACACTCAGTTTCCTGCGATTAAGAATTCCTCATATCAGTGAGATCATATGATACATGTCTTTCTCTGTTTGACTTATTTCACTCAACATAATACCCTCCAGTTCCATCCACGTCGTTGCAAATGGCAAGATCTCATTCTTTTTGATGGCTGCATAATATTCCATTGTATATATATACCACATCTTCTTTATCCATTCATCGGACAGCACATTTTTTAAAACGACAGTTAAACCTTTACTTACTAGTGAAACATTCTCTGGAAGCGACATGTCAGCATTTATTTATTTATTTATTTTAAGATTTTATTTATTTATTTGAGAGAGTGAGAAAGCGAGAGACAGAGCAGGAGCTGAGGGGGAGGGGGTACAGGGAGAGAGAGAAGCAGACTCCCCGCTGAGCAAGGACCTGAGCCGAAGGCAGATGCTTAACCGACTGAGCCACCCAGGCGCCCCAACATGTCAACATTTAAATTAATATGGATGAGACGAGAGGAGCCTCTAGAATTAAAACAAAACAGAATGGTTGGCTCATTTGTCTTCCCCTTTATTTCTTCGAGCCTGCTGTTTTCTTCTGATCTGAGCTAATTGGGTGGCAGCAGTCCCCCAAACAAGCAGTTGGCCCCCCGAGGCTGGCAGCCCAACAGCTGTGGCCCTCTGTGGTTTTTCCCGAAAGGCCGACACCACCAAAAGCGACAAGGAGGTTGGCACCCTGTGAAGTGACACTGTAGTTTTGCCACTGCAGTGAGTCATGAACTCTCTCAGTGTCCTGGTGCTGCCATTTACTACCTGTGGCCTTTTAAAGGTCATGTAGTTTCCTTATTTATAACATGAGCGGGTTGATTTAGACTGTCTAACATCCCTAAGGTGCTTTCCAGCATTAAAATTTTGTGGCCCTAACTGTGAAGGTTGATAAGAGCCAAACAGTTTTCCTCCTTGGCTTCTACACATCAAGTGACTCGAGAGAAAAGGAACATACTTTCCAGAGGTAGAGAAGTACCTCACTTCTTTATAAAATATCCCTTCTGGGGGCGCCTGGGTGGCTCAGTCAGTTAAGCGTCTGCCTTCGGCTCAGGTCGTGATCCCGGGGTCCTGGGATCGAGTCCCACGTCAGACTCCCTGCTCAATGCAGAGCCTGTTTCTTCTCCCTCTGCCTGCCACTCCCCCTGCTTGTGCTCTCTCTCTCACAAATAAATAAAATCTTTAAAAAATAAATAAATAAATAAATAAATAAATAAATAAATAAATAAATAAATAATACCAAAAAAATATCCCTTCTGATGCTTCCCCTTCACTGTATTATTTCTAGAGTCAGTCTTCTTTCTCATGAAGTCCTGTATCAGTGAACTTGGTTATCCAAAGAAAAACAGTATGGAGGGCTATTATATTATGTAGGTGGGCATTATATATATTATGGAAATTATATATGGGTAAATGAGGTGGTACAGAGGTGGCGTTGATAGGAACTGTCCAGGGTGGGTATGCAGAGTGCTGGAGACTTGAGACACAAATGAATCTCCATGAACATAGATATGTGGGGAAGATTTACAAAAAAGATTATTTGGCTCATCAAGTATTACTGAGCCAGAAAGACAGAATAATAGCTAGAGCAAACTTGGACAAATCATTCTACTTCCCCCATGGCAGTATCAGCCCTGGAATGCTCATGTTCCACACATGTTGTAATAGATTAAAATTTTAGATTTCCAATCTTTTATGCTCCCATTAAACTGACGGGCTTTGTGCTTTTACAGTGTGTTTTGGGACCATAAGCAAAACACATCTTAGCAGTAAAAACATTTCTGCTTTTTTTTTTAAATTAAGTTTTTTTGTTTTAATTCCAGCATAGTTAACATATAGTGTTATATTCGTTTCAGGTTGTACAATATAGTGATTCAACCATTCTGTACATAGTGATCATCGTGATAGGGGTAAAACATTTCTGCTTTTTTTTTTTTTAAGATTTTATTTATTTATTTATTTATTTGAGAGAGAAAGAGAGCATGAGCTGGGGGAGAGGGAAAAGGAGACTCCCCACTGAGCAGGGAGCCCGATGCGGGTCTCAGTCCCAGGACTCTGGGATCATGACCTGAGCCGAAGGCAGACGTTTAACCAACTGAGCCACCCAGGTGCCCCCATTTCTGCTTTTTAAATTAGCATCCAAGGAAGGTTTGGTTTGGTTTGGTTTTTATAGGGGAAGGGGAAATAGGGCAATTAAATAATTTAAAGATTGAAGTTTTAAACTAGAAGAATTTTGCAAAAGAATTCTGGAACCTTTACACTAGGGCACCATCTTGAGGGGATGATGTTCAGTTGGTGCATGGTTCTTGGTGGCCATGGCTCTCTACAGCCTGCATAGCAGCAGTGCTTCACCTCGGCCTAGTGCCTTCCCCCCTCCCAGAGTCCCAGGATGAGAGGGTCATCTCTCTTGGAGGACCTATTGAGTGCCTCTCATGTTCCCAACACTGTTCTAAGCCCTAGAGATACAATTGAGAACACAGCGTGAAATAAACAAGTGAGACTATATCAAACCAAAGAGTTTCTGCACAGCAAAGGAAATAATGAACAGAATGAAAAAGCAACCTATGAAGTGGGTGAAAATAGGGCAAATCATATTTCTGGTAAGATGTTAATCTCCAAAACATATAGGGAACTTCTAAAACTCAATAACGAAAAAAGCAATAAGCCAATTTAAAAATGGGCTAAGGCCTTGAATAGACATTTCTCCAGAGAAGACATACAAATGGCCAACAGACACACGAAAAGATGCTCAACATCACTACTCATCAGGGAAAGGCAGGTCAAAATCACAGTGAGCTAACACATCACTGCTGTCAGTATGATCATGATAAAACAAAAGAGACAAGTATTGGTAAAGGATGTGAAGAAATTGGAGCCCTTGCACACCATTGGTAGGAATGCAAAATGGTGCAGTGGCTATGGAAAACAGTATGGAGTTTCCTCAAAAAATTAGAATAGAACTACCGTATGACCCAGCAAGCCCCCTTCTAAATATATATCCAAAAGAATTGAAATCAGGATCTCTAAAGGATATTTGCCCTCCTATGTTTATTACACCATTCATAACAGCTAAGATGTGGAAACAACTTGTTTCCATTGACAGATGAATGAATAAAGAAAAGGTGGTATATGCGAACAATGGGATACCATTTAGCTTTTAAAGAGAAGGAGATTCTGCAGTATACAACAACATGGATGAACATGAGGACATTATGCCAAGTGAAATAAGCCAGACAGAGAAAAACAAATACTGCATGATTCCACTTATATGAGGAATCTAAAATAGCCAAATTCATAAAATAAAAGAATGGAATTGTGATTACCAGGGACTGGAGGAGAGAGCAGTTACTAATCAGCAGGTATAAAGTTTAAGTTAAGCAAGATCAATAACCTCTAGAGACCTTCTGTACAGCATTGTATCTACAGTTTACGATAATGTATACTTCAATGTGGTAAAATGTGTTAAAAAGATAGACCTACTGGTACGTGTTCTTACTATAATTTCAAAAAAAAGAACATCACTGCCTTCATGGACTTACTGTCTAATGAGCTAGACAGACAATAATGTCAAGTTATATCATTGCTAAGGGTTATATGGGATGGAAGAAGTTTCAGTTCTTTCCTGAAAGATCCCAAGATTATTCTAAATCAGGAAAAAAGTCACCAAAAGAAAATTCTGACAGGGGTGCCTGGGTGGCTCAGTCGTTAAGCATCTGCCTTCAGCTCAGGTCGTTGTCCCATGGTCCTGGGATCGAGTCCTGCATCGCTCTCCCTGCGCAGTGGGAAGCCTGCTTCTCCCTCTCCCACTCTCCCTGCTTGTGTTCCTTCTCTCGCTGTGTCTCTCTCTGTCAAATAAATAAATAAAATCTTTTTTTTAAAAAAAGAAAATTCTGACAGAAGTGACCCACCCACTCATATATTTCCCAGTTTGGGAATTTCTCTGAATTTGGTATATCACACAAGTGAAGGTGCCATACATCCGTGCATATAAATGTACAAGATTGTGTCTTGTTGCCAAACTTAGAACCATATGCAATTGGTTGACTTCTAGGAAGAAAACCAGGTTAGTGATTTTTGTTGGGTTTGGTTGAAAGAGAAGTGGATTCTCCCAATGTCATGTCAGAATAGGAGTCAGAGTACTTCAGTTATGTTAACAACTGTTATGCAACAACAATGAATAGTTTAATGGGACTCTTTGGTCCTACTGTGCTTTTACCTTTGGGTAAAAAATACTGCCCTTTTACAGAACAGTGGAAAGAGATTGTGCTTTGCAGTCAGGTTAGGGATGGGGGGATGGTGGAACGTGGGAATTAGAGTGGGTGGCCCTGGGTTAAGATTCTTGCTCTGACACTTACTGTGTAAATTTCGACAACCTGCATAATATCTCTGAGCATCAATGATTCCTTTACAAACTGAGGAAAATAACATCTATTTTTGCCTTATCGGGTTGTTGTATTATATATCATATAATGTGCCTGTCATATAACTTAGGTGCTCATTAAATAGTAGCTGTTGTTTTAGTCTGGTCATGATGGGTCTTCTAGAAAGACTTCATGTAGTGTAGGCATTGCATACTGAAGTGTATTAGGGTAAGGGGGAAACGTAAGTGTGAGGCAATTTATTTATTTATTTATTTATTTATTTATTTATTTATTTATTAACATATAATGTATTATTTGTTTCAGGGGTACAGGTCTTTGATTCATCAGTCTTACACAATTCACAGCACTCACCATAGTACATACCCTCCCCAGTGTCCGTCACCCAGCCACCCCAACCCTCCCACCCCCCTGTACTTCAGCAACCCTCAGTTTGTTTCCTGAGATTAAGAGTCTCTTATGGTTTGTCTCCCTCTCTGGTTTTGTCTTGTTTCATTTTTCCCTCCCTTCCCCTATGGTCCTTTCTCTTGTTTCTCAAATTCCTCATATCAGTGAGATCATATGATAATTGTCTTTCTCTGATTGACTTATTTCGCTTAGCATAATACCCTCTAGTTCCATCCATGTCATTGCAAATGGCAAGATTTCATTTTTTGATGGTTGCATAATATTCCATTGTGTACATATACCACATTTTCTTTATCCATTCATCTGTTGATGGACATCTAGGCTCTTTTGTGAGGCAATTTTAAAAGGAGCACTTTCAAAGGGGCAGTCCAAGATGGAGGCATAGGAAGATCCTGAACTCACCTCCTTTCATGGACACACTGAATCTACAGCTACATATAAAACAATTCCCTCTGATGAAGACCTGGAAACTAGCTGGATAGTTTCTTCATGACAAACAGTAAAAGGCCCAAATTGAGATGGGTGGGAGAGGCAGATAGGTGGTCTTGCCAGAAACCCATCCCTGGTACAGTGACCCACAATCAGGAGGGATTTCATAAATTCAGAGCTTCCTCCTGAGGAGTGAGGAGTTTGTTCCCCACCTCAGGCACCCCAAGCCATGAGACCTGCAATGGAGAGATGTTGCCTGTGAAAACTAATGGGATTCAAATCCAAGAGATGCAAAGGGGTGGAGGGAATGGAGATAACTCTCTTAAAGGGCTCACCTGCAGACTCAATTCACTCCAGAGACCAGTACAAAAGTAGCAGTTTGAAAAGGGCCTAGATTATATGTGAAGGAAATTCATTTGCTAATCTTAACACATCTGTCAGAGGGCATTGGCCTGTTGGGACTCTGTGGGGACAGAGGTGGGGGTGGGTACTAGTTTTGCTCTCTCTACCTTGATAGCATATGCAAGAGCGCCTCACTCTGTGCTATTCTGCTGCCTTGCTGAAACCAGTGAGTGCACGCAGGAAACACAGAGGTGTTCCTTAGTTAACTGGCTCTGGTGGCCAAGGGGCTTGTGTTCCTGGATTCCATAGGACTGTAACAATTTGAGAGATGGTTTTTGGCAGGCAGGCACCCCCAGGGCACTACACAGACAGCAGGTTGAAACACATCTCCAGTATTTCTGTAAAAAGACCTATTTACTTGTCGTGGAGCTTCAGTCTGAGGGGCAGATTTCAAGTTTGCCACAAATCTAAAGACTATGGAGGTGCTCTCAGAGAATGTAGGCTGGGGGACACCATCTTTGTGCTCTCCCTCGGCCTCACTACATCTCCCCAGTACCTCCCAAAAAGGAGTTTATACACTCTTCTGAAGTACCAATTTTTATAACTATAACCCAGAGACACTTGCAGATCACTTGATCTGGAGGCCAACAGCGTTTATGATTGTAGTCCCTCAAAACTGTATATACTTGCACGCTTCAGATATTGCTGCCTGAGGGCCTTCCAATCAACCTGAAACTGTGTACTAAATGAGATTCCGCCCTTTGGAGCACTGACAAGTCTTGGCACACCATCAACAACTGGGACCTATGACAAATAAATCAAGTTGCTTTGACAATTGCAAAGCGTGAGAGGCAACAAAGACCTAGGGCAAAGTTGAAAGATAAGGTTCCTCTCCTACACAAGACCACTCCTTTAACAGTTTTTTGCCTAATACATAGAAACAAGCAAGAGTCAAACAAAGTGAGAAATCAGAGGAATATGTTCCACATGAAAGAACAAGTTAAAACCTCAGGAAAAAAATTATAGTGAAATGGAGATAACTAACTTATCTGATAAGGAGTTAAAAGTAATGGTCTTAAAGATGTCACCAAACTCAGGAGAGAAATGGAGGTGAAAGACCTCTACACCAAAAAAACATGGATGACAGAAATTGAAGAAGACACAAATAAATGGAAGGATATTCCATACTCCTGGATTGGAAGAATTAATAATGTTAAGATGTCCATATTACCAAAGCAATCTACAGGTTCAATGCAATCCTTATCAAAATTCCAAAGCTATTTTTCACAGAAACAGAACAAGATCCTAAAGTTTGTATAGAAAACACAAAAGATCCCAAATCACCAAAGCAATCTTGAGAGAGAAGATAAAAGCTGGAGGCATCATGCTCCCTAATATCTAACTATATTACAAAGGTATAGTAATAAAAAAAAAAAGTATGGTATTGGCCCAAGAACAGATACATAGATCAATGGAACAACAGGGAGCCCAGAAATAAATCCACACATATATGGTAGTTAATATATGACAGAAGAGGCAAGAATATAGTGGGAAGGATAATCTCTTCAATAAATTGTGTTGGGAAAACTGAATGGCCACATGCAAAAGAATAAAACTAGAGAAATATACCATACACAAAAATTACCTCAAAATAGATTAAAGACTTGAATGTAGGACCTGAAACACTTAAAATTCCTAGAAGAAAACCTAGGCAGTAAGCTCCTTGCCATTGGTCTTGGGAATGATTTTCTTGGATCTGACAACAAAAGCAAAAATAAACAGTGGGACTACATCAAATTAAAAGCTTCTGCAAAGGAAACCATTAACTCAACAAAAAGTCACCTACTGAATGGGGGAATATATTTGCAAATCATATATACAATAAGAGGTTAATATCCAAAATACATACACACACACACACATATGTGTGTGTGTGTGTATGTATATATCACAATCCAATTAAAAAATGGGCAGAGGATCTGAATAAACATTTTTCCAAAGAAGACCTACAAGATGGCTAACAGGCACATGAAGTGATGCTTAATGTTACTAATTAGGGAAATGCAAATCAATCACAATGAGATACTACCTCCACCTATTAGAATGACGATTGCCAAAAAGAAAAAATAAGTGTTGTCACGAGAACTCTTGTGCACTATTAGTGAAAATATAAATTTGTGCAGCCACTATGGAAAACAGTATAGCATTTCCTAAAAGTACACATGGAACTCTACCATATGATCCAGCAATTCCAACTCTTGGTATTTATTCAAAGAAAATAATAACACTAATTTAGAAAGATATATGCACTCCTTATATCTATTGCAGCATTATTTACAATAGCTAAGATATGGATATATATATATATATATATATATATATTTATACATATACATCATACACACACACACACATGCATATACACAATGGAATACTACTCAGCCATAAAAAAGCGAAATCTTGCCATTTCTGACAATGTGGATGGAATTTGATGGTATTATGCTAAGGGAAATGAGGCAGACAGAGAAAAACAAATACTGTATGATTTCCCTTATACGTGGAACCTAAAAAACAAATGAACAAACAAAACTCATAGATACATAAAACAGAATGGTGCTTGCCAGGGTGGCAGAGGGTGGCTTGGGGGTGGGTACTAGAGGTAAAGGGGATCAAGAGGTACAGACTTCTAGTTATAAAATAATTAGTCATAGGGATGTAATGTACAGCATGCTGATTATAGTCAATGATGTGTAGTGTATATTTGAAAGTTGCCAAGAGAGTAAAAGCCATTACAAGAAAAAGGAAAAAAAAATGTTCATAACTTTGTATAATGACTGGCAACTGGATCTATTGTGATGGTCATTTTGCAGTGTATACAAATATCGAAGCATTATATTATATACCTGAAACTAATATAATGTTATATGTTAATTACACCTCAATTTAAAAAAATTAACTTTTCTGATCCAAGTCTGAATTTCTTTCAATGGTGTTTTGTAGCTTTTCAGCATACACATCTTACACTTCTTTTGTTAAATTTATGCCTAAATGTTTTATTCTTCTTGGTAGTACTGTAGATGGAATTGTTTTCTTAATTCCTTTTTGGATTGTTCATTGCCAGTGTATATAAATAAAAGTGAGTTTTGTATATTGAAGATAAGTAAACAAAAATGAGCACTTATATTTTTAAAGAGTTTGGCAAGGAAATGGCATTCATCATCGTACTGAGCTGGAATGGAAGATGAGAGGCTCCCCTTTCCCCTTAGTTTACATATGCCTTTCCGAATTGTATCACTTCTTGTGTAAGTGTATGAGGAAAAAGACAGAAAAGCATGCTGTGCCTTAGTTTCTATACCTGAAAACTGGAGGTGTCATCTGTCTTCCATGACTGGTTTGAAAGATGGATGGTATCTAGGAAACTCTGAAGGCTTGGTGAGAGAATATGAATAAATGTAAAGGGTTACAGTGGTTATTGCAGTTGCAAAATGAGAATTCTCCTTTCCACCAGTACTTGAGGAAAATAGAGAAAACCATTGTTTTGTTCTGCTGATTTTAAAGGAGTTGCTCTGGGACCACTAGATGCTGGGAAACTGAACACTTTCAGGGAAAGGGGCATTAACAATTTTGTTGTTTTAAGTTTGAAAGTTACACATGAGTGGGTGAAAGAGGCGTTTTACTCCAGGTGCTTTTGCAATCCAGTGGGTTTATTACATCCAAAAGGCTGCAGGATCAGGCTGTCGACTTCTGCCTTTCTTCCTTGCTATAAAAATGATGTCTTTGTGCTTTCATTTCCTCACCGCCTGGCTTCTTCAGGGTAATAAGAGATAGAAGAGAAACACCTGGTCCCCCTCTCAAGTGTATTTCAGTTGTATTTCCCATCCACACTGTTAGCTCAGCTTTGAGGGCCATGCTACTTATAGGGGCCCTTCTTTGTTCTGTTGAATGCCCCCAAACAAGAATCAGTTCACCTGACAAAATTATGTCTCCAAAATTAAAAATAAAGTTTTCCTCTTTCTTGCTTTCCGATTCCTCACTGAATACCACACACACCCAAACCCCTACACACAGAGACCATGGGAGGCTGGAAGAAAAATCAAAGAACAGGGTCCTACTTCATCTCTTGGGTCTAATACCTACTCCAGGAGGCTGCTAGTGTCTGGCCTCCAGTCTGGACTTGAAAGGTATTCTCAGGTAACCTGCACGCTCCAGTATTTTAGGGCGAGAATCACCTCCATTTCTCTTCTGTTGTGCATTTTCTCTTTTCTGTGCTGGTATTCAGCATCAAATTTATGTGTCCCATAAATGGAAGCTTTTCCCGAAACTTTGAGGCTACATCCAAATCGGAATAACTTATAGTTTCTGTTACATCATGATTTAACTTGAAAAATATTTTCTTTGCCCTAATTTAGCTTTTACTTTAACATAATGAGATATTTCGTGACTGACCAGACGTATTAGACATTGAACCTCGAGCTGTTATCATTTTATTTAAGATGTAATGATCCAGGGGTGCCTGGGTGGATCAGTCTGTTAAGTGGCTGACTCTTGGTTTTAGCTCAGGTCATGATCTCAGGGTCCTGGGATGGAGCCCCGCGTCCTGGCTCCCCGATCAGCAGGGAGTCTGCTTAAGGATTCTCTCTCCCTGTCCCTCTGCCCTGCCCCTCACTCACACACATGCGCACTCTCTCTCTCTCTCAAGTAAATAAATAAATCTTAAAAAAAAAAAAAAAGATGTAATGGTCCGATCACAGTACTATAGGTTCCTGTCATTCCCAGGAACAGTATGCTCTGTGCTTTTGAATCCAGGTAATCACCCAGGGGTGGTCTGATGATGCATCATGAAAGTTCTCAAGGAAGAAAAGGCAAACACTACACACCAGTGCTCCGTGAACTAACCACCATAATTCTAATTTTATTTGAGAGTTCTGTGGTCATAAATAGCTTTGTATTTTCTTGAAAGTATAATTCACCGTGGACATTTTAATATGTAAAACACTCTGTCCTGGAAAGTTATAAACATGAATCAAAATGCAATCTTAAACGCCTCACAGTAATATAAGAGAAGAGCAGAAAAGCACTAAAACAAAGGTATGACATTTATTTTTACAAAAGGAATAAACATGAGAAGGGTGTATAAACTTCATCTATGCCCTGCTTTTGAGTGCTGTTGTTGTGTGAAACATTAGTTTCATAAATCTAACTCCTTCCCTCTGTACTCTATTTTAAGAAAACATTTTGGATTGGCGCACTGTCTTTCCTTTTTAGCATGTGCCTGAGTTCAGAACCAGTTTGCCTATTATTTATGATTAGCTGTAAAAGTCCATGCAGAGTATACTGTTACTAAATCAGTTCATAATTGAGAAACTGAACCTTAAAACAACTGAGATCTGGAAACATGTTAAATCAATTTTATAACAATTAAAATTAATAATTTTAAGCTATTTATGCATAAAATCTGCTGCCATATTTGCTATCAAAATGTTGAGGACACATCAGAAATACCTTTCTAAAGAGTCACTGTAAGGAATGCTGTTTCTCCTCACAGGGAGCTTGAGCACATATTCCATTTTGTCCCTCCTGCCAGACAACTTAGAACCATACTTGAACCTAAGTCATAATAACTATGTGAATATAGGTAGACATAGTCCTGATAAATCATTTTTCCTGATCAGGATTTTTACTTATATAAGTATTTCCTTTTGTAATGCTTTTTGGTCACGCAAACAAAATCTACTTGTTCTGTATAGTTCCTGATCTCTTGATTTTAGTCTTACCATCCCCGGGTTTGCATGTTTTTGTTGTGAGTCGCCACAAATCATGTGGAAATCGAGTACAGTTGAATTAAAATAAATACAATTATATGCTTGTAATCCTCAACCTGCAAGAAATTAAAATACGGATGACTCAGCTGTGATGAAGTTGGGACAAACTGATGTATCTATCAGTCACACCATCCTGTTTGAAAATATTTTTCTCTTTTTAAAATGACAGTGATGTCAAACTAAAGAAACACATTGATCAACCATCTCCCCTTTGTCTTCAAACTTATTTTCTTTCTGAAGAAAAATTCACAGAAATGTTACCTGGATTTTTTTTAATTCCCCAATTTTTTATATGAATGTCTTCATCATGTTATTGGAGATAAAGCCCATACTTAATTAGAATTTATCAGACAGTTGTTATATATGGCCCTCTCTCAGTTCTTTTTGAGAGATCAAAATAAGACTCCCATCTGACATCCCACAATAGTTACTGAAATTGTAGCTAAAATGCTGACATGGGCAGCTGACTTTGTACTGCTTACCTTGCAAAGCAGGGTCTGGAAACAGTTCTGATTTAATCTCATTGTACTGATTACTGTAAACTCCTTCCATGAGTAGGATAATAATTGCCCATTAATTGTTGTCCTGAAAGTGGTATAACTACAAAGAACCCATTAGCTAATAATATAAGATTGTCTTAAGTGTATGCATGTGTGCTGACATTTAAGAGGTTATCTGAAGTCAAGAATTGTCCATTTTTCATTGACTGTATAGAGATATATGTAATGGTGTATTAAGATGGGGATATTATTCCTGTTGCAAAAAGGTGCTTAACAATGATTTTGTTTTTTATTTTATTGAAGTGTGGTTGACATACTATGTTACATTAATTTCAGATGTACAACACAATGATTCTGCAACTCTATGCATTATGCTATGCTCACCGCAAGTGTAGCTACCATCTGTCATCATACAACCCTATTACAATACCACTGACTGTATTCCCTATGCTGTACCTTTCATCCCTGTGACTTATTCATTCCGTAACTGGAAGTCTGTACCTCCCACTCCCCTTCCCCCATTTTGCTCATGCCCCCACACCCCTCCTCTCTGGCAATCGCCAGTTGGTTCTCTGTATTTAAGGGTCTGTTTTTGCTTTTTGTTTGTTCATTTGTTTTGTTTTTTAGATTCCACATATAAGTGAAATCATGTGGTATTTGCTTTTCTCTGCTTGACATCTTTCACTTAGCATAATACTCTCTAGGTTCATCCATGTTGTCACAAGTGGTATGATCTCATTCTTTTGTAAGGCTGAGTAATATTCTGACAATGCCTATTGTTATGCCATCGTCACAACATCTGAGCAGAAAGATATGGGAATGTTGGCACCCCCAGACAGACAGACAAATCTACTTATGAACCACCTGGATTTCATTTTGCAGTTATCATACAAATGTATACCTTTGCTCAATTAGCTGGAATGCTGCATTTAAAAAAAATAATTTAAGATGGCAGTAATCAGAGGCAGATTACCTGAAACTAACTACCTGACAAGGGGATATCTCAGTGTCAAAATAAACTAGGAAATTAAGAAAAATTTATACTTGAATCTGAAGTTTTAACAGCTTGAATTTCAATATTCTGTCAACTGCTCCAGAATTGTTGGTATACTTACCTAGTATTAGGAACATAAGGGTAAACATATTTCAATATAATGTCAATCCATTTGCAATTTCCAAAACGATACATCTGACTGGGTTTTGTACTATGAGATGCCTCCACAAAAATTCCTACAAGTGAGGTAACGGATTGCAGACCTGGATATATTCTGATTTTTCAAGAAGTAGAAATACTTTCAAATGAGATGTCTCACCTAGTGAGCTAGTATTAATTTGTTGATCATATTTCAAAAAGAAAGTTAAGATTCATCTTGGAATAGCAATAATGCTTTTATTGTGGTAAGCAGATTGAATCAGACACTAATAGTATAATTTGTAACAAGTTCTTATGTTTTCCATAGGTGGATAAGCGGAGCAGCTGTAGTCAATGCATTTTATTCTTCAGGCAGAAATCAGATAGGTAAGGCCTATTCGTAAATAATTCTTTAATATGCCTCTGTTGTTAACCAACTGGTAGTGCATTGCATGTCCAATTTATAGCACTCCCCATAAAAGCACAGCTGAGGCTGAGTTATTGATTTATTGAATATACTCCTTGAAAGTAAATGCATCCATGTACCTCTTTTCACTATAATAGCAAATTTTAAGTTAGTACAAATTACATTAAGTGATTTTCTTTCTTTTGCAATGTTCTCATTTGTGGCTAAGTGGTTTATCTTATGTCTAAGTGCTTTTATTTTATTTCTAAATACTTTTTAAACATCTCTTATAATTCCATTAAGTTATATTGACTTTAGGACTCCCTAAGCATCAGAATCTTAAAGGGGTTTAAGGTTCCAAGAACCAGCTTTGCAGAGATCCAGTTCTTCTGGCAATTCTGTAAGCTGGCTCTGGTGGAGATGGTCCTGATCTGTATCACCCATTTTTCTAGACAACTCCAGAAGGTCTCAGAAAGTTGAAAAGTTGGTTATATCAGGTTGAACCGTGTGAGATTGCATTTACTTAACTACTTTTAATCAAAAAAGAAAAAAATAAATGCTCACTAATAGTAATACTATAGGAATCTGTAGAAATTAATACATGAGTGAATGATATAATGAATAACTAAATGGCTTACTATAACAAAGATATATTGATTCTCTTCCTGGGAAGACCTTGAGATCTTTAAATTCTTTCTTAAGTATTACATAGCTAGACCCATTTTTTCCCAAGGATTTTAAATATGTGGAAAGGCACCCAACAGATTCAGTACTACCGAGGGTATACTAAAAACACTACAGTCAGCTTCTCCGGGTGCACCTAGTTCAGCCCTTCATTTCTAAGTGCAGTCAGGAATCAAAAGGGAAGATAATTTCAGCATTATTCTAAAACAAACATCTCAGAGGCTGCCCTGAACCTCATTTTTCATGAATTCTGTTACTAATTAGATTAGATTAGAAATGATGAAAAATCCTGCTAGATTTTTCATACAAATTTTAAAACAAATTATGACCTTTATTTTATTTTAAAGTTTGATTATAGCTTTCCCCATTGCTTTTAAACCTAGGAAGAGTTAAAGTAAGAAACTACCTACATTTTCTTCTAGTATTTTTATGGTCTTTATTTTTGGAGTAAATCTTTAATCCATCTGGAATTTATTTTGGTTCATGACATGAAAATGAATTATATAAAATAATCAGAAAAGTTTATTTATATAACGTATAAATAATAAGGAAGGCATGTGCACCTGTCAAAACCAATTAGCTCAAAGTCTAGGCTAATACATTTCCTAGCTAGTGCAATGATTACCTAAACTCAGACCAGCACCTGTTTATTGATCAACTCAGAACCCATGCAGTCTATCTTTTGCAATGTATTCCCAGAAACCATTCAGACCCTTTCTTAGAAGCATCTTTCTCTCTGCAAAGGCTTACCTTTGTTTTTTGTTTTGTTCTTTGAGAAAGAGAGAGAGAGCATGCATGTTCACACACGTGTATGGGGGTGGGAGGCAGGGAGTGGGGGGCAGGGACAGAAGGAATCTTAAGCAGGCTCCACACCCAGCACAGCGGGGCTTGATCTCATGACCCTGAGATCATGACCTGAGCCGAAATCAAGAGTCTGAGGCTTAAACGACCGAGCCACCTAGGTGCCCCCACTTTGAAGACTTCTTTTTGATATTCAGTAGTTCTGTCAGTGTAAGATCTAGTTCATTCTGGACTTGAACTTAAACAGGATAATGACCTTTTAATGGAATTCCAAGGCAAAGTGAGACAGCTTGGCCTTTGTTCTGTATTAGGATAGACTAAGGGATATAGCTTCATTTTAATCCAGCTCAGGAAGGACCCTGGATCCTATAAGACCTGACGCTGATTCATTCCAACAAGAAGACCCATACAGACCCTCAGTAGGACCACCCTGGCATGTTCATCTCTTCAGCCCCTCTGTAGAGCAGATCCACACAGTTTAGATCAAGACAGTACCTTGCTCGGCTCTGAATTACCCCATATCCCAAGAGCCAGCTCAAAATTGGTTCACCTCAGAGATTCCCTGATCAGAGAAGACCAGGGAATGTTCTCAGTTTGAACTTAATACCCTCAAACCAAAGAAGCACATGGCAAAAGGAAAAAGAAGGTAAAAGTGGCCCAACATTTCACAAAATAGATAGTTATCCTCTGAATAATCAAGAATTGGCTACAATAAGCGTTCTTAATAAGAAAGACCTTTTAAAGACTCTCAAGATAAATTCATTAGATAGAAATTCGAAATCTGAAAAATTGTTAATGTCTTTTCATATGCTTATCTGCTAATAACAGCAGTTCAGAAGAAGGGAAAGTGTCATGCAAGAGGAGAAATCTTTGACATGTGTACATTTTCTCTTTGATAATTCTTTTAAATCTTCAAAGTGGAGATTGTCTTAACTAAAAATAATTGAAGATCCAGACCTCCATCTTTCTTCTTAATCTCAGGAAACAAACTGAGGGTTGCTGGAGTGGTGGGGGGTGGGAGGGACGGGGTGGCTGGGTGATAGACATTGGGGAGGGTATGTGCTATGGTGAGCACTGTGAATTGTGTAAGACTGATGAATCACAGACCTGTACCCCTGAAACAAATAATACATTATATGTCAATAAAAAAAATTTTTTTTAATTTAGAAAAGAAGGAAATCCTTCAAAAAAAAAAAAAGTGAATTTGTGGCTGTGCGTGTGTGTGTGTGTGTGTGTGTCTGTTTACATACATACAACTTTTAATTTTGATATCATGCATTATAGAATTAGAATTGGTATAGAATAGCATATGTCTCGGGACGCCTGGGTGGCTCGGTCAGTTAAGCATCTGCCTTTGGCTTGGATTGTGATCCCGGAGTCCAGGGATCGAGCCCCGAATCAGGCTCCCTGCTTGGTGAGGAGTCTACTTCTCCCTCTGCCTCTCCCCCAGCTTGTGCTCTCTCTCTCAAATAAATAAATAAAATCTTTAAAAAAACAATAACATATGTCTCACAAGTGACCCTTCCATCCTCACACAAATACCTTAAATTAGATCACATGCAATTTCTCATGGGATTGGCCAAGAATTTCTTTGTTTTGGCAAAAAAGAACTTGTTTTATTATCATATTATCATATAAGGAGTTAATAATATTAATAATTTCTTCTTTTTAATTCAATTCCAACCACTTTTTGTTATAACTCACACAGATAGACTATATTCTAAATTTTATGCACCCCTGCCACTTCACATCAATTTAAAAAAAAAAATCAATTTCCCAGACAGCAAGGCGTACCGAAAGTGTTTAATTCACTGTCTCTTATTCCCCATACATTTGCTCCATAGAGCTTCAAAAACCTTCTATGGATTATTTAGTGTATTCAGCCTGGGTGGTGTATGACTACCTTGAAATAATTAAATTTTGTAAAGTTACCTTACTTGTTCTTAGGAGTCTTATTTTCAGACTTGAAAATCAAGAGCAAATGTTTCCAAACATATTGATATCCATTTAATGTAAAAAATAATATTTAACTTTTTCCACCCAAAATTGATTTTACCTGATGTCATCTAACTTTATATCAAAGATTCTAAAATTGAATTATTTGCAGCCTTAAAAAACTAAACCAGGGAAGTGAGGGCATGGGAGATAGGAAGAAACATAATTTTTTGTTTCATGGACCAATGACTTATTTAATTAACTAACTTGTTGACAATCGTGAACATAAAAAATGTACAACTAAGCAGTTGGTTGTTATCAACAGTTATGAAGTCTACTAGTAACAGCAATAGGCTAATGGGGAAAATCCTCATCACTGAAATTTAGCTGACAGTGTAAAAGGAGAAATCATAATTTGCAAAGCTGAACTTGAAGACTAGTATTTAATATGAGCCATAAAAATCTTATCACTTGCCTGAAGAATGACATATCAGGATATGATTAAAGCTACAGGATCTTTACAGTTAATGTTTAGTCCTGATAGCACGTTTCACAAGAACATTTTATATAAAGAGTGGATTTTAATCAAAGTACATAGTGTGGGAGATAGTATTCACTTTAAGTTAATAAAGTACTGCACATAATTTTAATACTTTAAGCTAAAAATAATTTCTTGGCACTGTTGATAACTCAGGCAGCTACATGTGAGGTATAACTTTCATCAGAATCCTCCAAGGACAGCAGTATTTATTTTCTAATTATTTTGTCATTTGGATGTTATGGCAACTTCCCAGATTTTTTTTTAAGTTCTGAAGAGCACTTAAATTGTCCAGCATATTTTTAAAGTCTCTTCTGTAAACCTCTAATATTTATCTTTGAAATCCATGCAAGGCTCAGCCATATTCTCCCCACCTGAAAGATAAAGAAACAACATTTGCTACTATGTGAACTAGATCTTAGATTTCTTAAGGTCAGGGCTCTTCTCTTGTGTTCTTGGAGTCCCACATAGTGATCCCTTAGGGCTTTATATGCAATAGGTGTTGATGCTAAAGATTTTTTTTTTTAATTACAGAACATAATTCAGTAGATACTAGAATTTTAAAACATGAAAGATGAAATTGTTAAGTTATGAGCATTATGAGGGGAGGAGAGAGCATGAGGGAGATGAAGTAGAAGAGGACCATGGAGCCAAAGGCCAGGAAGAAGATGCTGTATTTAGTTGGAAAGCATCAAAGCCATCCTTTGGAAGGCTTTTTAGCAGGGGAGTGATAATGACCAAAGTTACACTTTAATCTGGCTGCAGGATGTATTAGATTTAGGATAGGTTACAGTAGGGTGAGACAGGAAATGGAAAGATCATGTAGGAAATCAAGTAATTCTTAAGACAAAGAATGATCATAGGAAGTGGGATGATGACAATAAGACTGATAGGAGGAAATAAACAGAAGAGATGCTCCTGGAAGGAAGGTACATGACCTGGTCTTTTCCTAAGTAGACTGTGTAAGACCTGGTAAAAAACAAATAAATAGAATACCTAAAAAATTAAAAAATGGGTATGTAAGAGAAGTAGAAAATGTTCATGTCAGGTGACTGAGACCCTTCAAATGCCACTAGTAGAAATAAAGTCAAGAGAGTGATGGCTTAGAAGAGAAAATGATGAGTTTGATGTTTGACACATGAAATTTAAAGTTTGTGAGACATCTAAGTGTAGAAAGCTAGCCAAGTTAATGCAGATGTCAGGGTAGACATAAAAAATAGGTGATTTATTTATTTAGTAGTCTCTGGGACACCCTGGTAAATTTATTTGCTCACTCATTTATCGTTGATTATTCACCTATCAACATATTTCCTAAGCACCTATTATGTTCCAGGCACCATTCTAGTTTTAGGTGCTGGAGATAAAGAGTAAAAAAAACAAATGGGCTCAACAAATAAACAAACAAATATACCTATAGACACACAAATGTCTGCTCTCAAAGGACTGATATTTGAAGCGCTGGAGCAAGTGAGGATGATAAGAACGACAACAACCAAAAATGAGGAAATAAATAGCCATAGATGCCTTGTTGAAAATAACACAGGGCAATGTGGTTGGGGGATGCCTCCGATCGAGTAGTTCTGTTTATTTAACAAGCTACTGTAGATGGATAAAATGTTAGAGATGACATTAAAAGTGATACTTGTGTTATTTTTTTTTTAAAGTAGTATTTGTGTTATTAAGTAACTGTTTCTCCCAAGTATTTGCAGTGGGGAAAAGTCCTTCTGAGTGAAGATGATAGTTTCCCCTAGCTCTAAACTCCTCATAGAGAAAAACAATCTTAGCAGAGTTTGTAAAGTGAATTGTGATTATAAATCATAGATCATGGTGCCGCTTTGGGATGAACTCTTTGTTGTCATCAATCATAAAAGACCTACATTTGTTTCGTCACAGAAGATTTTTGTATACAATTAAGTGAAACTGACAAAACTGGAAAGTAGCTCAGCAGGCAGAAAGCCCAGCCCAGGCCTGCCATCAAAGAAGAATGCCACAAATCATCTTTAACCATCTTCTTTCCTTGTAGTCTTCCCAGCTGGCATTCTGCAGCCCCCCTTCTTCAGTGCCCAGCAGTCTAACTCATTGAACTACGGGGGTATCGGCATGGTCATAGGACATGAAATCACCCATGGCTTCGATGACAATGGTAAAGTTCAGCGGACACTTTCCTTTGGCTAAGACACATCCTAATAAACCTGAATAGAGTTATTATACTTGATCAATACAAGAACACATTTAATCATCAGGGTATCATTGGCTAATAATCATACTTTTAACGTTCCCTTTAAATTGTTGCTTAGGAAGATTAGAAATGTCTAGTTGTAAGATGAGCAATGTGTGCTTTGCACTCTGACAGAATAACACAAATATTCACATTGAGAAAACACTGTGATGTTTGTCAACACCAATGATAATGTTTGGTCTTATTTTGTGATTGTTTACGTATTATCTATCTGGACTTCTAGAGGACAGGATTCATGTCTTAAAATCAGATGTAAAATCAAAAAGTAAGGTGCCTGTAAGACTTTTAAACTGCTAATGGACAGGACTTTTTTTTTTTTTTTTTTGGCACCCTTTACCTAATTCAGGACCTTGCAAATAATGGACACTTAAATGTTTATATGCTGCCTCAAATGGCAAAAAGAGATTTAGAGTTTCGATGAAATTTGAGAGGCATAGAAGTAAAGACATGAGATACATAGAGAAGTGATAGTTGAATCTATGACAAAAATTGGTTTGCAAGTGGAGAGAAGATAGGAAGAAAATAATAGGGAGAAAATAATTAAACCTTCACTAGAATATAAAGAAAAGGTGACAAAAAAAGAGTACAGTTTTGGAAAGGACTTACTACATGTTTATCAACTCAATTCAAGTATATAATAATTTTCTCAGGTGGGTACTAATACCACTTCCATTTTTTTTTTTAATAGAAAAAAGTAGAGGCACATGAAAGACTTGCTCGAAGTTACAAAGCTAGGAATTAGTGGAATCAGGATGTGAGTTCAAGTAGTTTATCTTTGTAGCCCTCTTCTCTTTCACTACATCATAAAGTAACTACTTAAAAGGATGATAAAATGAAGTGTTAAAACACGGCATCTAATAAATGCCACTATAGCTCAAAAAAGGGAAAGATCGAGGTACTTAGGTTTAGCAGGAAAGCCCCAGGAGGAAGGATGACTCTTTCTTTGTGCTTGAAGTAGAGGGAAACTCTGAGTCCTCAGTGTCTCATGAGGGCTTTGAGATACAAAATGAACACAGAATAAAAATAGTGTTTTTCAATCTCAAAATATCAAACTAAACAGACTTGATCCATATGAAAACCATCCAAGAGAAACAAGGCATGATTTCAGGAGTGGCTTAGCTGGTGGCCTTGGCTGAGATATCAGGAACCACGTGGGTACAAAGCCTGGATCAATATACTAAGGCCCATCAGCAAAGCAGGCCCTCACAGTCCATGTTTCATCAACACGGGATGAGAAAGGGGAGCAATTCCTCTCATTACCTGTCCAATTGAGTGTTCTCTCACACAGTGGTATTTCAGTCTTTGCTTTTTGAATTAAAGATATCTTATTGTAATTTTTGATGTAATGAGTTCCCCTTTTATTTAAATCATTATATTACAGGCAGAAATTTCAACAAGGATGGAGACCTTGTTGACTGGTGGACTCAACAGTCGGCAAATAACTTTAAAGACCAATCCCAATGCATGGTGTACCAGTATGGAAACTTCTCCTGGGACCTAGCAGGTGGACAGCATGTATGTTCACATTCTCTTGAAAAGTTTTAGATATATTCAATCTTTGTTGTTGTTGTTTTTATTGTTGCCTTTATTTTATTTGAGTAAGATGACACACAATGTTACCTTAGTTTCAGGTGTACAACTTAATGATTTGACAAGTTTATACACTGTGCTATGTTCACAAGTATAGTTACTATCTGTCCCATTACAGCCATTACAGTATCATTGACTGTATTCCTTATGCTCTGCTTTTATTCCTGTGACTTACACGTTCCATCACTGGAGGCCTGTATCTCCCCCTCCTCTTCACCCATTTTGCCCAAACCCCCACCCTCTCCCCTCTGGCACCCATCGGTTTGTTCTCTGTATTTATAGTTTTGATTCTGCTTTTTGTTTGTTTATTCACTTTTTTTTAGATTCCATTTATGAGTGGAGCCATATGGTATTTGTCTTTCTCAGTCTGACTTATTTCACTTAGCATAATACCCTCTAGGTCCATCCATGTTATCTCATTCTTTATTTATGACTGTATAATATTCCATTGTGTATATGTGTTGCCATGTTTCACTTCTTCCTTATCCATTCGTCTACCCATAGACACTTAGTTTGCTTACATGACTTGGCTAATGTAATGCTGCAGTAAGTAAATATATCTTTTCAAGTTAGTGTTTTCATTTCCCCTGGGTAAATACCCAGTAGTGAAATTACTGGATCATATGGTATTTCTATTTTTAACTTTTTGAAGAATAGATATATCCAATCTTAAGTGCATTATCGATGCCTTCTTAACAATCCAAATACAGGTAAGGATCTTTAAGCATCTTTTGTTTTTTAACAGCTCAATGGAATTAATACACTGGGCGAAAATATTGCTGATAATGGAGGTATTGGCCAAGCATACAGAGTGAGTAATAATATTTTTTCCCATCGTAGTGATTGGAGTGTATATTTATCATATTTAATTATTCATTTAAAGCCTTTTGCAAAAAGCACATATAATGTAGGCAGCGAACAATGAATAGAAAGTAAAAAATACATGGGGGAAAAGGGGATGGTAAGTATGCTAACCAGAAAGGGCAGTATGGTTATGATTGAGCTGAACAGTCTAGGTTTCTGAGAGGCTGAGAAGAGGAAACCTGGAATGTTATATCAGCAAAAATGAGGAGACATGCAAGTTTCACAGAGGAAACAACATTTTTCTAAGAAATAAGTTCTGAAATAAATGTTTTAGGAAAGGTGCGTCATCAAAAGGATTATTTTAGTCATTGATCAATGTACTAAATAAGACCCTCAGTTTCACAGCAGGTGAAGCAATATTTGGGAACTATAATCAGCATAAACCACAGTCCAGTTACAATGCCCCAGTGAGAGACTGAAGTGATATAGCTCCAACACATGGCCTTGTAGTCATCCAAACTATTATACCCAGAGGAGTATATTGATGAAACATCCCTTAGAATCTCATTTAGCCTTCCATTCATTCTTGCTTTCAACAAATACTTGTTGAGGACTTTACTCTGTGTTTGGCACTATTCTCAGTGTTGGAGACACACCTGTGAATCCTCCATAAAATGTGTCATTATTTGATGATTAGAGCAGGGATTAAAGGATGGTCTATTTGATGCCATGTGCACAAAAAAAAGTAGAGATTTTTCACAAAAGAGTAGAAGAATAATGGTCTTAGAAGCAACAAAAAGGAGTGAGGGTAGTTTTGAGTGTTTCCTCCAACCCTGAGGTAGCTGACATTTGGGACAATGAGCAGCAACTGCTTGAGAAGGTACAGGGGACAAAGTGCCCCAGGAAAAACCAGACTTCTCTAAGACAAAGATGTATGTAATATTCTATGCAATGGATGAGGATGTAAGATTATTTGTCCACCATAGAAATATATGCGTTAGAGGGGAGGGGGAGGGCCTCAGTGATTGGGCCAGGAAAGGGGAAGCTTCAGAACAGTGTAGGAGAGATGACTGGGAGAGGGCCTGTGTCTTGGCAGTGACCATGGATGATCCAAGTGTGTGGTTTGGGAGATTAAGCTGCCTGCAAAGTTTACAAAAGAATGAGTCCCAGCAGAATCCTGGAGGATGGTAGATTGATGCTCCTTTGAATGCTTGGTAATATTTTGACTAGATGCCAGGCAATGTGCATTTTACCTTGAGGGTGCTAGATATTTTTTTTTCCTACAAATATTTTGAGCTTTATACTTGGACATGATTAAATTCCTCAGAAATGGTTTGATCCTTTTGGACCTTGCTTTTACAACTTTTTAGATGGGACTAGGGTAGTGCTCAGTCTAGGGACAATTATTCTCCCCTGCTGAGGCAAGACCTTACTGTGTGAATCTTGAAAGGCCCATCTGATTTCTAGAGATCCTCTCCTATATAGCTTTCTCCTCTTTAGGACCCTGTCATTGGTGTCTTTGAACTCTCAGGTCCTTCTCCTCAACTAAGGCAGTCCCTTGGGCTCCAGTTGAGTTTCTCTTCTCTACATTGTCACCTGGAAATGCTTAAGACAGTAAGCTGGGGCAATTATAGGGCTTACCTTATTTGTTTACCGTATCAGAGAGATCACTCTCTTTTTTGCCAGATGTCCAGTGTTATGCACACCATTGTTTCATATATTTTGTCCATCATTTGTTTGTTTCAGCAGGAAGGTAAATCCAGTCCCTCTGACTCCATCTTGCCTGGAAGTGGAAGGCGTTGGCACCATTAATACTCCCACAGTTATTTCTAATATTCAGACAGATTAAAAATCATTGCTGTAAAAATGCAACCAAAATCTGGGTTGATGGTACTTCCATGAAGACCTTCACCTAAAACAAGTACAGACTTATTATAATGAAGCAGATTATAATTTGTGATACATGGAATCATAGCATCTAATACTCTGTCCTGTTGCTAGATAGTGAGCTCCCTAGGAGGGAGCAGTCTTCCCCATGTTCCTAGCATCTTTACATAATAGAGACTCAATAAATCTGTGTTAATGGCAAGGAGGAGGAAATGAAATATATTTTCTGCTTATCTAATTGATCACTTTCCTTTGTATTAAGCTGGAAGTAACACATCTCAGAAAGTTTGTTGTAAATTCCTTAAATATGTTTAGTAGAGGAAAACTACATTTTTCAATGGTATTCATAGAATTTTAAGAATTAAGGACATTTTCTGACATTCTAGTAACCTAAATTCCTTCTTCCTAATGTAACTGAGGTTCAGTCTATTTTGCCCTGTCTTCTGGGTACCACAATAATTGCTCATCTTTATTCTTAGAATCGTAGGGTACTAATTTTTAAGAGATCTTAAGGAATCCCTTGACTTTTGGCATGAATCATTCAAAGTCTGGTGTAAATCTTTTTTGCTAAGAGTGGTAACTGAGCTAAATATGGCAATTACAGACTGACTCCCTTGGCAATCCATTCTTCCAACTGGCAAGACTCATCCATTTATCTATAGAACAACATTTAGATAAGTTTTTTATCATTTATATAAGCCATCCATTCATTCAACTGACGTTTATTGACCAATGACATTTTCAGAACATTTGTAAATGAATTCTGGTTTTCTTTCTAATCCATGAAATAGTTGTAGGTTGCCATATGTAAATAGATTATTATGGTGATCCCAATATAAAAGGTTAATTACTGGATTACATGGTCTTTTGCACAGATTTATACATAAATTTAGAAAATTATAAACATCATGTTTCTATCTCATTAACTGCCTAGGCCTATCAAAATTATGTTAAAAAGAATGGTGAAGAAAAATTACTTCCTGGACTTGACCTAAATCACAAACAACTATTCTTCTTGAACTTTGCCCAGGTATTGTATTTTTCTTGATTGATAGATATGAAAATCATTTTGAGTTATAATTTCATAGTTAATGAGATATTGCATGCTGAGTTTTCTTGTTTTAATCAGTTGTGGCAGAGCATTTGACTTGACTGACTTTCACTGTTTGTAACAGACTATTAGCTCGTATTAATGGTAATTATGTTCCTGGTTGCCTATCACTGAACATTATTTGAAGAGTAAATGGTTGAGAAATGCAGAATTCCAATTTAAATTTTGCAATAGAAAGTGGACCTGCCCATACAAATAATCTTTGATTGAACCTAAGCACACTACTTTCCTTTATCTTCCTATCCCTAGGTGTGGTGTGGCACCTACAGGCCAGAGTATGCTGTCAACTCCATTAAAACAGATGTTCACAGTCCAGGGAATTTCAGGTGCGTGGGTTTGAACAGCAGTCAAGGTGCTCCAATATTGACTCCATTACTTCCACATTTGGAAATTGGCCTTTTCTAACTCTGACTATAAAATTTGGAAATCCACTGTTTTGTTTTGTTTTTTCTTTTGAGGGTCATGGATAGAATCAACAGAACACAACAGGATAAATGTCATGTTTACATAAGCATAGCCTTGACTGCTCTTATCCTCAGAATTTATGTGACCTGTGCTTAGTGCTTGATGGATTCCAACAAAGATGTTGCCTGAGAATCATGTCCCTATTTAAAGCTAGCACAAAGACATTTTTAAGAGGCTATGAAAAGTTTAGGCCTAGCACCAATGAGTCGCCATTCCAAAGAAAGATTTCCATTCAACATAAAGAGAAACGTGGTTTAATTAGAGGTTGTCCAACATAAAATAGTTATCCCCAGAACTCCAGGAGAGAGTACCTTGAAGCAGAGGTCAGAGGACAACCCATCAAGGGTGCTGGAGAGAAATGCTCTGTAGAGTGGAAGGTTGAGTTAGAAGAAATCTAAAGTCCTTCTGAGATCAGAAAATCTAAGAGAGCAATGTATTGAAAAAGAATCACTCTAACCAGCGTTTCAATGTTAAATCCTGGATCCTCATGTATCCAGTTTAGGACTAAATTATTAATGCTCCCCCTTCCCACATACTATAACACTTCATCACTGATTTACTGATCAACAACACTTCTCAGGCAGGAACTCTGAAAAACAAACTTAAAATTTCATAGAGTGGTTGGAAAACAGCTTGAGAACAAAAGAGAATTAATGGGCTGAGTTTTAAAAGCCCTTCCTAAAATAGATATAAACATACTGCCTGGATCATTCACTCCTGGGGAAAAACCACATTCAATTATGAAACAATGAAATAGCATATTTACAAATTAAAGAGTTTACTCAGCTTGTTCTAGTATCATCATCGTAATCACCATCATTTGGTATTGGCCTTAACTGTTCTTTCAAAATTCATTTGCTCAACAACTGTTTATTGTATACCCATTAAGTGTGTAATCCAAGGTAAATTCAGTCTTGCTAGAATAATCAAATTAACTTCTTTTTAGATAATGAGCAGCAAAAGTCACTGGATCAATTCCCATTGTAGTTTACCCAAGTAACTTTTTGTTTTCATTTTTAGAAGTTGTCTTTTTCCTTACTGAAGTCTTCAGAAGTGAAAATACAGGAATTTAATTCTGAAGACAACAGAGGGCAATTATTATAAGCTCACATAAACCATGATAACAATCTAATTGGTCAAAGCTCTTCCTTCCATATCCCCATGAACTAAAGCATATGTGCATAAAAACCTAATGAATTTAAGTAATATTATTGTAGTACCTGGTACATCTGGCATACCCTCAGAGAATGGGGCTTGCAAATTGAAAGATTTTGATAGCTAAAATTTGTCGCTTGAGTATTAACATTTTCATCTTAACCACTGGATTAAAATTTCTCTGTTTAAAATACATTTTCTACCTTATTGCCTTATAAACACAGTATCCTGAACAAAACCTAACTTTTTTTTTTTTTAAATGACACAGACTATTGTTATGACTATTAGTTGGCATTTTAGTGTGGTTTTTTTTTTTTTTTTTTAAGATTTTATTTATTTATTTGACAGAGGGAGAGACAGCGAGAGCAGGAACACAAGCAGGGGGAGTGGGAGAGGGAGAAGCAGGCTTCCCGCCGAGCAGGGAGCCCGATGTGGGACTCGATCCCAGGACCCTGGGATCATGACCTGAGCCGAAGGCAGACACTTAATGACTGAGCCACCCAGGCACCCATTTTAGTGCTTATTAGTTTAGTGAAATCCTCAAAAGCTAGAGTATGGGGAGCTATTTATTCCTACACTGAAGAGCCACCAATGGGAATATGGTGATGCTTTTTTGACTTTTCATTTTGGCTTTTTATTAGGGTTTTCCTGTTTGTTTCTTCCCGAGTTCTCTTGGCTGTTACTACATTGCCTGCCTTTTGCCATCCCATTCCTTCATTCTGATTAGCTCAGAAAGCAGATCCTTATACTTGGTGAAAAAAATGAATGTAAACTTTGAAGGAAGAAACACTTGAGTTCCACCCATGGCTTTGCCATTTATAAGCTGTTACTTAACCTTTGTGCTTCAGTTTCTAGATATTTTAAATTAGGATTAAATTATCCTGAGAGTTGTTAAGAGGATTAATGTTAATATAGAAGTGTCTATTACATATATGTGTTTGAAAATTAGTGCTAGGATTATTTTTAGATAAGAAAGGTGTGAACAGAATAAGAATCCCCAGGGGTAAATATATGGACTTTGCAACATTTTTATTACCTGAGAGTCAAGGGCTTTTTGTTGCTCATTTCTTATGTCTGGATAGTTCAGAATGTCAATAACTGATCACTGATTAAATGATATATAGGTAAATACATAACTGTTTTCTACCCTCAATTTTAAACTGAAAACAATTTTATTTATAAATATGTAAAATTTGCTATCTGTAAAAATACATATTATTTTTTTATAAAATACGTAAATTAGGGGCGCCTGGGTGGCTCAGTTGGTTGGGCGACTGCCTTAGGCTCAGGTCATGATCCTGGAGACCCGGGATAGAGTCCCACATCGGGCTCCCTGCTCGGCGGGGAGTCTGCTTCTCCCTCTGACCCTCCCCCCCTCATGCTCTCTCTCTCATTCTCTCTCTCTCAAATAAATAAATAAAACCTTTAAAAAAATTAAAATAAAATAAAATATGTAAATTATTCACAACTTTATTTGTAACTTTGTTCTAGTGCAAAAGATGCCTCTTTGACTATTTTTTGTTTCTAGTAAGAAAAGTATGTGTTGTTTTTTAAAAAGGGTAAATGGAATGCCAACCTTTTGTCAAGGAAGTTATTATTTTCTCTGGAGGTAAAGGGATTTCCTCGGCAAAAGGTTGAGGTTACATTTAGTTTTGGAAACAGGCTGCTTCCTGGCTGTACAAAGTAAAACATATTTTTTTAAAAGCCTTAAAAACTAATAGACATTGAATTGCTATTGAGAAATTGTGCATAGTGGTTTGTGTAGAAACATTTCTGAAATAGAGATTTTGTAACCTTATGCTTAAATACGGCAGTATTAAAACAGAAGGCAAAATATACTTGATATAAAGCTGCATCTATAAAACCATTTGTTAGGTTTGAACTGTAATTGTTTTAGTCTTCCTAACTAAAGTCTTACGTACTTTAGATAAACTTTTTTTTTCTTTTCTTTTCTTTTTTTTAAAGATTTTATATATTTTTTCACAGAGAGCGAGAGACAGTGAGAGAGGGAACCCAAGCAGGGGGAGTGGGAGAGGGAGAAGCAGGCTTCCTGCTGAGCAGGGAGCCCGATGTGGAGCTCTATCCTAGGTAGGACCCGGGGATCATGACCTGAGCTGAAGGCAGACACTTAACGACTGAGCCACCCAGGTGCCCCTATAAACTTCTAAAACTTTAGTATTTAGAGAGAAATTTTTTTATTTATTTATTCGTTTGAGAGAGAGAGAGACAGGAGGAGTGTCAGAGGCAGAGGGAGAAGCAGACTCCCAGCTGAGCAGGGAGCCTGATGTGGGGCTTGATACCAGGACCCTGGGATCATGACTTGAGCCAAAGGCAGAAGTTTAACCGACTGAGCCACCCAGGCACCCCCAAAACTTTAGTATTTAAAATAAAAACATTTCCCCTTGATGTTCTAGAAATTGAACTCACAATTTAAATGACTTCTTTTTGGAAATTCAGTTTCTGTTAGCCATCCCCATCACTTGGAATGGTTGTTATGCTAATATTTACCATATAATCTACAGATGTGTCTCTAAAGTTATTCAGATGTAATACTTCTAAACAATATATAAGGGTCTGATAAGTTTTTTAAAGCAAGTTCAAAGGCACAAAGTGATACAAATGTATACACTACCTAAATAGTAAAGGTACTCATTTAGATGCTTATGATGCTTACATGAAATTCATGTAAGTCCTTTATGTAAGCACTTTACAGAACTAACACCACTAATAAAGGAAGACGTTTTTTCCACAGCTTAATTTCTAGTACTTTTTGTAAGATATTCTTTCTAGCGTTGTATGTAGACATTTTTAGGTAATATGGCGATTTTTTTCCCTATTATTCCATGAGTTAGTATATGTATGCTAAATCCTGTTTGAAATACTAATGTTTCTTCTATTTGCCTTAAATATTAGCACTGGTTTCTGATAATTTGTAAATGTCAGTTTGGATTTTGGTGAACCTTGTAGCACTTGTTAATCTTCAAACCACATCTGGGAATCTATTCAGGCATTTATTTCTTTGTGAATTTATAGTGGAACATAAGCTGATCAATGTGACCTTCCTTTAACAAAACCATGAACAACAGTTAACGATAAAGATTGGATAGTTTATTTATAAATGAAGCTAGTTAACCTTGTAAACAAGTCATTCATTTAAAAGAATTACCAAGGGATGCCTGGGTGGCTCAGTCGGTTAAGCGTCTGCCTTTGGCTCAGGTCATGGTCCCAGGGTCTTGGCATCGAGCCCCATATAGGGCTCCCCGCTCGGCGGGAAGCCTGCTTCTCCCTCTCCCACTCCCCTTGCTTGTGTTCCCTCTCTCGCTGTCTCTCTCTCTCTCTCTGTCAATTAAATAAATAAATAAAGTCTTTTTACTAAATAAATAAATAATAAAAGAAGTAACAAAAGGTTGTCAGAAGACCAATTAATTGCAAAAATCTCATTCAGTAATTAAAAAATCCAGTTAGGCACAGGCAGGAGTAGTCTTCTTGGTCACTTGATGTTCAACTCCGTATCCCTTAGATGTTTTTAAAACAAGTGATTATTTGCCAAGGGAATAAACAACAGTATAATAAAACATTTTATATAATAAAGTCAAAATTTCAAGTAAATCACTTTAAGACATAATCAATAAAAGCCATTTATCTTCTGTTATCATAAACACAAACATTTCACAGTTTTAATATAGCATGAAATTCATATAAGTCCTTTATGTAATATTAATGAAAGATGACCCCACTCTTAAGAGAAGGGAGTCATTTGATTAATAATGTATCTACTTTCTGAAATAGATTATTTATGTCATCTATCCAAAGAATTAATGTAAACAATAAGACATTAATCAGAGTCATGGGAAGGTAAGTGAAGTCCTGGTACATGGTTGACCTAATTATTCAGAACTAAATGATCTAAGTGAAGCTTTTGGATGGAAAGAGAAGAGCTGGAATGGAAATGGAGAGCTGAGTGCGCATTAGGTTGAGTGTTGCTACATGGCTAACTGCCATTGGTGCTTTGTGAAGACTTCCCTTCTTTGAGGTGTGTGGGGTTTTTGTTGGTTTTTTTTTTTTTTTTTTTTCATTTCTCTCATGTTTTTATGACAAATGTAGAATTAAGTCATGGGTTTGGACATTTTACTGAAGTATTTGTGCCCATATGATTATATCTAAGATACAGCCCTTTAAAAAAAAAAAAAGTTTAATAAAATGAAGACAAAAAAGAGCAGCTCTTCTAGTCACAGGATCCCAGATGCTTTCCCTGTCCATCAGGGAGCTTGCTGCTCAATTTGAGGAACAATCAGGTCATCGTGATGACTGCCACTCAGCTAGCGCATAGGGCTTCCTAAAGTGGAAAGGGGATTGAATTAAATGAATCAAAGTTTCTCTCTGTCTCAGAGTTCATGAGCCTAGAAACTTAAAAGACTAAAGACCAATACAAATTCCTGATGTCTAAAATCTTTTTATTCCTTGGGGCGTCTGACCGGCTCAGTAGTGCATGGGACTCTTGATCTTGGGGTTGTGAGTTTGAGCCCCATGTTGGGCATAGAGATTACTAAAAATAAAATAAAATCTTTTTATGACCACTTTTGACCAAGTATCAGGTGAATTTGTCGCTGGACTTTCAGACATAAGAAATGACACATCATCATCATCATCATTATAGCAAATTAATTCAATCTCCAAACTCCCACCCTAAGCAGGGAGGTAAGAAACTTAATTTCAGTAGTTTTCAGTGTACTCCTTTTTAGGGTTGTACAGGAATCCAAAGACCCAGAAATTAGGGAATTAGTCTCCACCTCCAGCCTGCCATGGTCACTGCTGATATCTCTGCAGTTCAGAGGCTCCATCTGAAGTCAGGTGGCTCCATTTCCTTCTGGTGGTCATGGGCAACAGCCTCAGGAACCACTGCTCTTGATGTTCAGGCTCCCCCACATTACATGCCATCCTATCAGAGGCCTCTCAGGGCCCTGCTCACAACGGGAGGAATGTCTTTGTCATTCACACAACCCACAATTACTGGGCCCCTCCTCAGCATTGGGGAGGCCAGTCTTCTCCATCTCAAGTGGACTAATAGATATAAATTCCCCAGCTCTGGCCCCCACCCCACCTCAACACCCCCATACCAGGAAGATTCCTGTTAATCTTTAGGACTCCTCTAGGAGTACTAAGAAAAAACACACAACCAAAAAAGTTTACATTCTCCCTGAAGGATAGGGGAGTTGTGATGTTGGGGCTGGAGAGATAGTTGATGTGGTAATGGTTGACACATTAGGAAGTCAGACTTTTAGAAATTAGGTATGGATCTGTCTTTCCTGGAATGGGGATAAGGAAAAGAAATGCTTGCTTTTTCTCATAGTTGGTCCATAGTTGCAAATAAACACAAAAATGCTAAGTAGTGTTTTTCTTTATAATGACCTATTCCTCCTGTACATGTAATCACCATGACCAGCTGACAGGGTCATTTATTCAGTTAGTACGTACTGACTCCTACAGTGTACAAAGCACTGTGGTAGGCTTTGCGGGGAGGGCAACAGGGAGCAAGAGATACACAGTCTTTTGCCCTCAGATTACAGTGTAGTGGTGATGTCACGAAGTAAAGAAGGAGAACAGATCATTGTGAACCAATAGGGCTACTACAGGTGGGAGGAACTAATCTGGACCTTCTTTGAAGAAAGCCTCTGCGGAGGGGTATTTAAGTAGAGGCATGAAAGCTGAGAAGGAGTAAATCATGGAGTCACTGGGCAGTAACTTTCAAGCGAGTGGGGTCCATAGGAGCAGAAGGCCCTAAAGAGGGAAAGAAACTGGCTGGTTTGATGAATGGAAAGTCGGTCTGGGTAGTTTGAACCTGATGAGAAACAGGAAGAGAAACGTACTATGAGGAGGCTGGGAAGGTCGGCTGGAGCCCTCAGAACATTGGAGGCCATGGAGAGGAGTTGAATTTCATTCAAGCCCCTGGAAGATTTTAGGGAAGGGAATTAGGGGATTTGACTTAAACTTTAAAGGTCATTCTGCTGTGTGGAGAATGGGTCAGAGGAGGTAAGACTGCAAAGATTTATACTCAGCACACCTGCCATGTATGGAGATCTCAGTAATTAGAACACACTCTCCTGTCACTTGCCTGAGATCTTCCCACCACCCTCGTCTGTTTGCCGCCCTGCCCTTCCTCCCAGCCCAAGGTGGGTGTGGTGGCATGGTCCCAGTAGGAAGAGAAAGGAAGGAGCTGGTTTGGGGTTGGTGTGAAAGCATCACCTCTGCATCATTGTACTGACCTCTGTCTCCCTTCAAATGCTGCTTGGTGCCGCCAGTGGGTCGGTCAGTGTTGTTTTTGCCCACTGGGGTCAGAGATAAGAAGACATTGACTTTTTGCCAGCCCTTTCCAGTTACTCAGGCTGAATGCAGTTTCTGATATCTATGAAGTTCTTTTGGAAAAACGAAAATAATGATCTTCCTTATTAGATCCAATCGACAAATACCTATTTAAAGTCTATTATATGTAAGTAATTGTGTGAGCCCTTCCAAGAGGTAATGAAAAATCGTGATTTTATTTTTGACCAAGCTCTTCTTATAATAACTGCAATTCTGAATATGAACTATTCATTTATTTTACAACACACATAGGGTGTTTATAAGTTAACTCCCCGTGACAACCATAAGATGCAGGTACTATTATTATATGCATTTTACAGAAAAGGAAACTGAAGCACAGAGAGCGAAATAAATACAACTCATAGGCGGTATTCAAGTCACACAGTCTTCAAAATCTGTGCTCTGATACTTTATTACTTGTCCATTTAAAAATTCTGTTAATGAATAGAACTTTTTTTTTCCTCTCAGGCTGTAAATTCCAAATTCCGTCAATAGGCCTACATCGAGAAATTCTGTAAACCTCCTACATGGCATGGGCCTAAGTATCAAATGCTGATGTGGCTTTTGTTTGTTTCACAGGATTATTGGGACTTTGCAGAACTCCCCTGAGTTTTCAGAGGCCTTTTACTGCCGCAAGAATTCATACATGAATCCAGAAAAGAAATGCCGAGTGTGGTGATCTTCGGAGAAAGCGATGTGGCCCTTGGCTAGACTTGCCAACACCACAGAAATGGGGAACTCTGTCCACAGAAGTCATTGTAATTACTTAGGATGACAGGGCATCATATTAGAAATGAAGTTAGGTTATTCTGGAAAAGGTGTGGAGAGAGGAGGGGGGTGTCTGGTGTCTATCAAATCAATCACTTCTCACTGTGTAAATAATGCTTGATCTCTAAAGATATTACCATTCATTTCTGTTCCTCATATGATCTGCCAGTTGATGTCGTCTCTTAAAAACAATGTTAACCCCTTGATGTAGACTGGGATTGCTAATCAAAGGGAAATTAAAGAGATTGAAGCATACAGTTGACTCCAAAAGCACAGCAGTGGCATGAGGGTTAAAAACACATTGCCTAACTACTTATTTTTACTTTTATCTGTAACATTTTCACTCCTACAGAACTCTTCCAAAGAATTCTTATACATACTGGGGCCTTGGGACTTCGTGTAATTTTAAACCGATTTTGCCAATCATCAGTTTATTCATTCTGAGATCATTTTATTTTAAGCTCCTCTTGGGCTAAAATGAATGTCTGAAACTGGTTTTCATTGTACCTGCTTTCACCAATACTGAAATTCTTGAGGGCCCCTGCAATTTTCTAAGCAATTTCTTGTTCTCTCTCTCTCTCAAAACTTGATCTTTTTAAGAGATTTGTAGTAATGTATAAATAATAATTTTTATATTTAATTATTAACTACATTTATGGCTAAGTAATTATTATTATAGGTAATCATTGAATATTGACATTTCCGACAGAGATAAATAGTTACGGACCAAGATCTGTAAAGTGATGTACAGATGAAGATTTGAGACTTTTTAAGCTTATCAATCATATTGATAAAAAGCTTGAAGCACAAACTCTGGGTTAAAAATTGCCATTGGACAGTTGTCTGGAGCAGAATTTTCAAAATAAACTCTGTCCCTGAGGTGGCTATGAGAAAAGGACAAAACTGCATCTGTGTAGCTCTGCATCTCCTTCTCTTTTCAGGTTTGTCATCTGATGGAAATATTTTGATCCTAAATTGGAATTGTGAGCCCGTTACTCACTGAGCCTGCTGTGGCATCAGTCTAGCTCTGGACAGTGCATTTCTGAATATAAATGAGAGGCTTGCCCACCTCGGACAGACCTGCCTCTGAAATCCGAACTCGCCTAGAGTTCTGGGAGGGGCCTGTCTAGTCCCTGCTTGGAACTCATCTCTTGAGGCTTTGTCTTCTTCTCTTTCCCTGTCATTTTGGCTAGTTTGGTTAACTTCATTACTTGATTAGTATTTTACAAAAGAGGCGTTTTCCTTATTTTTCCTAACAAAATGAAAATGAGGGAATTTCTATTCAAAATATGAGTGTTGGTTTTCTTGCTTCTTGAAAAATGCATTTATTTACCTTTTTTTAAAAGTTATGAAAATGCAGCGTATACCCAAAAGTTTCATTAAACGTAAGTGTACAGCTCAGTGAACTTTCTCCAACTGAACACAGCCCTGTAACCAGCACCTTTAAGAAACAAAACATTACGAGTGCCTTAGAAACCCCTTCTTCCAACTACCACTTCCTTCCTCCAAGGACGACCACTGTCCTGACTCCTAATATCACACATTAGTTTTAATCGATTACCATGTATTCTTTTGTGTCTGGCTTCTTTCTCTCGTGTTACATTTTGAGATTCATCTATATTGTTGCATTCGATTGTGGATCTCTCATTGTCATTACTCAATAATATCCTATTGTGTGATTATACTACAATTCATCCATTCCATTGTTGATAGGCATGTGAGAAGAAGCTTCCAGTTTGGGGCTATTACAAATGGTGCAATTATGAGTATACATACTTGCATATTACCCATCTTTTTTAACTTGAGATTTTAATGAACTCATTTCCACAAACATTTCGTCAAGTTATTATAAATATTGAAAATATAGTTTTCAGAGGCGCCTGGGTGGCTCAGTTGGTTAAGCGACTGCCTTCGGCTCAGGTCATGATCCTGGAGTCCCTGGATCGAGTCCCACATCGGGCTCCCTGCTCGGCAGGGAGTCTGCTTCTCCCTCTGGCCTTCCTCCCTCTCATGCTCTCTGTCTCTAATTCTCTCTCTCAAATAAATAAATAAAATCTTTAAAAAAAAAAAAAAAGAAAAGAAAATATAGTTTTCAACTAGCCATGGATATCCTCCTCTTCTTCTTATATCACTACCACCATTATTATGGATAATTCAAAGTATACTTGTGGATATATTTCCTTAAATAACCTGAAAACACTTAGAAGTAAGATTCGTGGTTGGAACATTAGGAGCGCCCAGTTCTGAAGAGAACAACTACCTTTGAATCATTTAATTTCCATCCTGTCAGAGCAGCTGAAGAGCAACTAGTACAAATTACAGAAAGACACTAGATTCCCCACTCTTTAAAACATCAGACTCCCATCTTTATGGAAGGACGTGAGTGACATTTTCGGGGGGGGGGAAAAAGCCTTTCTAATGCCTGGATCTCCTGTGTCTAGAAATAGGAGATTTCCTGGGAGTGAGGGATACACCCAAGTGAGAAGACCAGTACCTCCCCCTCTCTCACACGTGAGGATATTATTTTTTTTTTAAGATTTTATTTATTTATTTGAGACAGAGAGAATGAGATACAGAGAGCATGAGAGGGAGGAGGGTCAGAGGGAGAAGCAGACTCCCTGCCGAGCAGGGAGCCTGATGCGGGACTCGATCCCGGGACTCCAGGATCATGACCTGAGCCGAAGGCAGTCGCTTAACCAACTGAGCCACCCAGGCGCCCACACATGAGGATATTATTAATTGTATATGGCATCGTTGTTGAGTTGTATGGGTCTCTCTCAACCAGTCCCAATCATTTGGAGTTGTTTCATCAGATAAGGCCTATCTGTAATCTCACGCATAAATCCGATTTCACTATGGCTGAATCCTGGTCAAAGAAAGACTTTAGAAGCTGAGACACTAAGGGTTGGGAGCTAATATAACTCAGGGATGAGGCTAGAAAGAAGTTCTCATTGGTAAGGAGTCTGCCTCCATGCTGCAAAGTCCATGTGGATTCTGGGCATGAGGTGGAAAGAATGCTATCTTGGGAGAAGAGTCTATTCTAGTCCTAGTCTGCCATTAATGACAAGGTGACCTTGGGCCTTTGATCCATTCTCTTGGGCCTTTGCTTTTCCCACCTGAAATAAAAGAAATTAGATTCTATCAGTATTCTCAACAAGAGAAGGAGAATGTGTCCAATACTTCTTTGCTTGTAATCTGTCCCCCAGTGAAGAACCACTGCATAAGGTAATTTCAGAACTCATGTAAATACCTGAGTCCAGTTAGACCACATTGTAGTTCAAAGACAAGGACTAAAGTTTGATCTCCTTAGGGTCCATGCTGCTCTTACTAGTTTTCTCTAAAGCCTTTATTATTCCTGTTGTCTCAGAGGGAATTCTCAAAGTAGAAGATAACTGTTAGTTTGGAAATGAGACTTGCCCTGTCAAAGATAGAAAATCAGAAAGTTTTATCAGTTCCAGTCTCAAAAATACAAAATAAAAACAAACATTTTTCATAGTACTGCTTTTCTGCCTATTCCAGGCTCCCCTATGTCTTGAAAAATGTTATGGCCAAATGGAGCTTTCATCCCTGCCGTCTTACACTTCCTGCTGGCCTCAAATTGGGTCTTTTAAAAATGAATGATATAAACTATTTCACCAATGTTTTCTTGGGTATGCCACCCCATTCTTCCAAAGATACCATGGTTTTCTGATCCGATTTCTTTGCAAAAGTTCAGTGAAAAGGTTGCCAAGTGTTATAGAGAGTCACGGGTATAACCAGATGACGGCTTAGGCAGAAACAAAAGTTGTCTTTGTGCACCATCCCTGGGCTGAAGGATTTGACTTGATTAATCAGGTGAAGAGAGGACCCACCTGTGACTGTTGTCAAAGTGGCACATGTATATTGCATTCTAATCTCTTCTTTAACAATGTTGCATTTCCTCTAAAACAGTGAGAAATACTACTGTTATTTTCCACTTTGTAGCCAAACTCCTGTGCTTCTATTTTGTTGTTCGACAAAGCAGATCCTCTAGGTTGTGCAAAAAAAGCCTGACAGAAAAATGAGCATAGACTCTTGCCAGAAATAATGATGGGCTCTCAGCTTGAACAGTGCGGGAAGACCGGAAGTCTAGCAATTGTGACTAAGTTTTATATTTCTGAATTTCCTTTCCACCCAGAAACTAACAATAATTTTTTCAAGTATCAGACAAAAATGGGGTCAAGTACAGTATCTGGATTATCTGTTTACCTTGGTGCAAATCTTTCAAAACACATGCTATCGATGCTCTATGTCTCCTGAAATATGGCATCAAAGATGCGATGCTAAGATGTTCGTGGCAGCTCTACCTTTAATATCAAAGCAATAGGAAGGAAAAAACGAAATAGGAGAAACTGTTTAGATTTGTTCAAAGAAAATATCAAGAGGCTGCAATGATAGATATGCGTTATGATTATGTTAAAATATTGTTGCAAAAAAAAGAGTTGGAAGAATATAGGCCAGAAATTAGTAGGGAATATCTCTGAGTGGTAGTATTATAGGTGATTCTTATTTCATTTTTTCCTCTGCATTTTAAATATTTCTATGAGGTGAAAACATTACACCTTAAAAGTCATCTAAAAATGTTACTTGGAAGAAAGTAGGAAATAAGGGAGAGAAGATGGAAGGGAGAGGAATGGGGGAAATTGAGCCCCCCCCAAAAAAACCTAATTCCTTTGAATTTAAGATGCTTTCATTTATTTAAGAAGCTATTCAGTTTCGCAGCTCAGGCAACTTAGACCCAAGGAATCCGGTGAAGGAGATTTTGGTCAGGAACCCCCTTGCCCCACAACAGGCCAGATCTGTTTCCCAAGGTGGCTTTGACACACACTGCTTGACACAGAGCAGGGGAATTTTCAGACCTTCCATTGACTGTGCTCAAAGTGGCTCACTGAGAACAAACCCTGTGCTCCAGAGGTCTTTTGTTCTTTACTCCCCCTGAAGATACTAATCTTGCCACTCTCTCCCACCAGGTCTCCCCCCACACAACACCCTAGCATTTACCAAATCCTGGCCGTGGTTAAGGTTACAGCCTATAACTAAAACAGTAGCCAGTAAATTATACAGTGATTGGCTGAAATGCTCTACCTGGGAGGCACCATGATTTACCTGGGGGTCAGATACTAAAATTTAGAGGCTGAACAGGGAGGAAACAGCAGGATACAGTGAATCCCAGGTAACTCCCTGCTTACGTGTGTTTCTTTTTTACTTTGGTCATAAATGAAGATCACACTCATGCTAGTTTAGCCAAAACTAGAGATTTTCTTGATCCACGATACCAAATGTGGGGTATGTCTGAGTGATCGGTCCTTCTTTCCATGTGCCTACCTTATTGTTGCAGACTGCCTTTCTCCAAAAGAAAGCCATGATGGTCAACCGTGCCCAGGCTCAAAGATTCTCTGCTTCCTTCACAGGGGAAGGACAGGATCTAACTACAGTCCACTTTTAATATCCTAGAGAAAACCCAATAAAAATCCTAGAGAAAAAGCCCATTTTGGAAACATGTCTACCTCAGTGGAAAGGGCATGGGGAAGTGGTGAGGTTGTACAAACTATGATCATTGATCCCCTTATCCTGTCCTCAGAGAAGGGTAGCTTTCCAAAAGAAAAGAAATCACCATTCCTAAGAGAGAAAGCAAAAGAAACAGATATCCGAAACACTGGTAACACTAGATACTTCTTAAATGCTTTGCAAGATATCTCAGTTTGGATTACATTGTACATACTAAATTTTGAATAAGTGTCAACTTTAATTTTGTGTAATCAAAATGAAGATATGCATTTTAGTTAGAAAAGCAGACTGAAAGTCAATAAAAGGGTAAAAAGGAAGAGAAATAATATTTATTGTGAGCAAGACAAATAATATAGGTTGTTTGTATAGAGTTTCCACTTAATATAACTAACCTGTGAGGTAATGTTGGTACCCCTGTTTTATAGATGGTGAATTTGAGTTTCATAAAGGTTAACTAATTTGCCCAATTTCACACAGGTAGTAAATGATAAGGCCAGAGACCAAACCAGGGTGTGTTGAAGTCCAAAATCTACATAAATTTACCATCAAAGCTCTCTGTATCACTATAAAATGCATTTCAGCCCATCAAAATAAACTCATTTGTGGCTAATAACTCCCAAAACACATCCTTTAAGAAAAACTAATGAAAAATATTGTATTCTCCGATACTTCTATGGCTTTACAGAAGCCACTGTGATTTTTAAAAGAACATTAAGTATTTTGAAGTTATACCAATAGATACTTCTAGAACATCTGCTCTTCAAGGTACTGTATTAGAAACAAAAATAAAAATAATTAGAAAAGAAGAATAAGACAAAGTAATAGTCTTTGGCTGGCACTCCACTTATTTACTACATCCATTCACTTCTTCCTTGATGAAACATCAGGCACCTTTAAGCACATAAAAAGGCCTATGAGATTATCTTTTACTGGGCCACTAGAAAAGAAAAATAAATGAAGACAGCTGGCCTTTTAATATAGTAGAGACATCAAAAATGTACACAAATAAATGCAGCTGAATGTGTGATGTGCCAAGAGATACAGGAAAACAAACTTTGAGAATTCAGAAAAATTTTCTTTCCTAGCATGCCAGGCATTCCAGAAGCACTAACACCTATGTTGCAGTTGGTAATATGGATGGGATTTTGACAATTGGAGAAGGAGGCAAGGAAGTATATTGGCTAAGTGTATCTCATATAGAAAATTAGCCAACAAATGAGTAAGAAGTCCACATTAACACTAGCAAAGACAGACTCTTGCTAAGGTTGCTGAGAATTTGACATAGCTATCCATTGTCCGCCGTTGGCTTTTTGACCTGTCTTGTAAGCATTTCTTGAAAGAAAAGCTTCCCTTATTTATTCAGAGATCTTATGCTATTTTCAAAGTTTCTTCATTATCACTCCACTTTGAACGAAGTCCTGTGCATTTCTTGCATTTGCTAGAAGTTGTGTGATAAGGATATTACTCCCACTCCTGGAAACTTGGAATTCTACTCTTATTCCAGTCCTGTTACTAAATCACTACATTTAGCAAATAACGATTTCTCTGCATTTCCATTGTCTTAGAGTTAAAATCAGAGTTAAGATCAAAGCCTTTTCAAAACCAGAAGGCAGGCAGATGGAATATTTTGCAAAATGAACTCCTTGGAGATGATGAAAGATAGCATCATGCAGAGGAACTAGGGCACAGTGTTATGGAAAAATCTGAATCCAGAGAGAGTCAGATAGACCCAGGGACACACAAGGTCAAAGCAAAGACCAGCCAAATGACTACATGGCAAGCATTTGGCTCCTCTATGCCTCAATTTCCTCCTCTTCAGAATGGCCATAACCACATGCACCTCTCAGGGAAGGTCACTATACTGGTCGCCAGCAAATGCAGCACTGAAATTTAACACCTTGATGGTTACCTCTGACTTCTCCTTGACACTAATGAAGCCTGTGGGTCTTTAAAAACATGAGGGTTTTTAGCTAAAAGACTAGAATTTTGTTTTTTTCTTTTTTACCATGTTGTCTTTCATGTTGCTCTAGGTGAGTCGTTTACTTGATTCCTTTTAAATCATTTTCCTCACTAGACGTTCTTGAAACAGAAAAGGCACAAAACCTGCAAACTTTATTTTATTATTATTTTTTTAAGATTTTATTTATTTATTTATTTGAGAGAGAGAGAGAGAAACAGCATGAGAGGGGAGAGGGTCAGAGGGAGAAGCAGGCTCCCCGCTGAGCCGGGAGCCCGATGTGGGACTCGATCCCAGGACTCCGGGACCATGACCTGAGCCGAAGGCAGTCGCTTAACCAACTGAGCCACCCAGGCGCCCAAACCTGCAAACTTTAAATAGCAGAGAATTTCTTCAAAAGTAAAGAGCAAAAGAAAGAACACACTCGAAACAAAATTGAAGATTTGAGTGAGACAATAATTTGGGGGAAAACAATTTAAGCAAATCACCTTCACTTTGCTCAGAAAATGGCATTGGCCCAGAGATTTGGGGGAAGCTATTTAACTCCTTTGAAACTTTTTTGCTCCAAAGTAAACGTAAAAATATAAATGCATTCTTGTCCCCAAAGATGTCACATTCTAATTCCCAGAACCTGTGAATATGTTAGGGTATGGGGCAAAGGGGAATTAAAGGTTGCAAGAGGAATTAAGGTTGTTGCTCACCTGACCTTCAGAGGGTGAGATTATCCTGGGTCATCCAGGCAGGCTCAGTGTAATCACAAAGATCCTTAAAAATGAAAACAGGCAGTAAAGGCCAGAGTGAAGCGATGTGAGTTCCACCAGCTGTGGCTGACTTTGAAGGCGGAGGAAGAGGGTCACAAGGGAAAGGATGCAGTCAGTTTCTAGGAGGTGGAAAAAGCAAGGGAACAGACTGCTCTAGAGCCTTCAGAAGGAATACAGCCCGGTTGACACCTTTATTTTGGCCCAAGGACACCCCTATCAGATTTCTGACCTACAGAACTGTAAAATAATAGATTTGTATTGTTTTCAACCACAAACAAATTGTGGTAATTTGTTACAGCAGCTATAGAAAATACATGATATAAATAAATATTGCAAGTTACATAATACTTCAGAATTATTTAAACGTTTTGAAAATTATGCTAAGCTCGGATATTATCTTCTAATGGCAAAATATACACGACTATATAAAATCAAAGAATACTTACTATTATCTGTTACTAGGTAGTGAAGTATATGGTATGACATCAATTTGAAATAAATAACTAGATATGAATTTTCATTATTCTCATCTAATACAAAGTCATAATTGATTCACTCGCTCAAAGACTAAAACACTGGTCTTTATAAAATAAACATAATTCACCTTACAGAGATTAGGTATTTGACACTTAACAAGCCTTGCCTATCACCCACCTTTCATTTCAGCATGCAAGCCAATTAACTACCAACAGGGCCTTCCCTATATAAGCACTAATATGTCAGGAAAATATTTATGGCTTTGTCCATTAAAGTAGCTAAAATAGAAATTGTTCAGGCAAAGCTTTGAGAAAATAGAAACCCAGGACTATGGAAATACTAATTATAAAGCAGCCTTGAGATTTTACTGCACTTGGCATATTGTGTTTTCCTGAAAGGTTATTTATGGGTATTATTTTTACCTTAGGGCAAGCTAATGAATTGCTGTGTTCTCAGGAACTTCTGCACTTCAGCCTCAGGAGTATGTCATAAAAAAGACATATTGCCCCGGTGCTCAAACATTAAAAACAAAGAGGAGATAGTCACACTGGCAAGTGCAAGCTGTCCTGGGTAGCAACACCAAGAATGTTCCTGATTTCTCAACGTGCAACACCCATGAGTTCCATGTGTACAGGGCTTCCTCATTCTTGCTGAGTTCTGTAGAAAGAAAAATGAATGAACAAAGCCCAGCCTGTGGTATGCGGGAGCCAGCTATGACCAGCTGATGAGAGCTGATTTTTAAATTTTTATGAATTTTGCAAGCCAGTTGATATCATTCTGGAAGCTTGAGATCAGCCAACACTGCAAATCAGGGTTGGCTGGTTGGGTGATTGGTTGGTTGTTTGATTTTTCCCAGAGATCCAGCTGTTCATCATTTACCAGCACACCACTGGCCATGACCAAAGGCAACTTGAAATCTAGTAAGTGAAACCGGGTTGGCCTTCTGAAGTAATACAATCTAGGGGACTTCTTATATGTCTTAGATATAACAGGTTTGTGTATTTGTAACTTTTCTTACAGGTGGCTCTAATTTTCTTATTCTAACATGTCACAGTTTTCCAATCGATGATAAGGTGTTTTGAGAAAGGGGTGGCTTCCTCCGATTCATGCAATGGCAACATGTGGGCTAATGCTAACTTGAGGAGGTTAACTAAAGTCGGAATAACTATGATATATGATTTGGTCATGATGGAAATGACCAGGGAGTTCAAATGAGGAGACTACATCCACTTGAAATCATTAGCAAAGGCTTCAGTAAGATGCATCATTAAGCTAGGTTTTAAAGATGGACAGATTTTTTTAAGATTTTATTTATTCATTTGAGAGAGAAAGAACGAGCACAGTGGGGTGCAGGGGGCAGGGGAGAGGCAGAGAGAGAGGGAGAAGCAGACTCCCACTGAGCAGAAAGCCCCTTGTTGTGCTGGATCCCAGGACGGGGAGATCACGACCTGAGATGAAGGAAGATGCTTAACCATCTGAGCCACCCAGGCGCCCCAAGGTGGACAGATTTTTTTTAAATTTTATTTTATTATATTAGTCACCATACGTTATATCATTAGTTTTTTAATTAATTAATTAATTAATTTATTTATTTATTCTTATGTTAATCCCCATACATTACATCATTAGTTTTAGATGAAGTGTTCCATGATTCATTGTTTGCGTATAACACCCAGTGCTCCATTCAAAATAGCAAGGCAAGAATTCCAAGAGACAGGAACAACTTGAGTCGAAGTGATAAATGGGACAGTTCTTCAAAGAGCCAATGGGGTTGTCTAAAATTAACCAGAGGAAAATTCACTTCTCAAAGTAGTTTGGGGCCAAACTGTGGGGATCTAGAATTCCAGACTACAAAGTGTACACGTTGTAAGTGCATTTAAAATTTAAAGGCTGATTCTCTGTCAGAAAAGGGGATTTTGCTAACGTGACACCAGACACCTACTAAACAACACGAGGACTCATGTCGGTCTCCTTTACCACTGTACCTCTTGGCCTGGTACTGCATCCGGCACATCGTAGTACTCAAATTCTTTTCTGTTTGGAGACCATGAGTTGAGTTTATGTCACTGTACTTAATCCTTCTCCCACCAAACACACCTGTCAAAATATTTCCAATATATTCCACCTAAGCCAATCTTAAACTATTTTCTGAGTCACTTTGTAAAATGACTTAAATATCTTTTCCTCTGGTAAGACATTTTGCCAGTTAAAATTAATAGGGCACGTGATGTGATGAGCACTGTGTGTTATACGCAACTAATGAATCATTGAACACTGCATCAAAAACACGATGTACTATATGTTGGCTAATTGAATTTAAATGAAAAAAATGAAAATAAAATTAACAGGTTAAAGTTAAGAGGCAAGACTAGTGCTAAGCAGACATAATTAGAATAGGAAATTGTGACAAAAGACTAGAACAAGGGAGACTTGCTTATTAGTGTGGTTCTCAGTCTGTTGTGGAGCCTTGAATCCGAAGCAGCCAATGGTACTCAAAGGGAGGTCAAGGCAACACAAAAGAAACAGAGTTGAATAGAATAGGGGGAGGATACTTTAGTGAGGAGGCTCATTTAATTTCAGCTTCAGCATCACCTGTTCCCTGAAAAGAAAGTGTTCTATGCTGGAGCCCCTCCTTCTTCTGGGAATCAGGACAAATCAATGACAAAGTCCAGGAGCAGTGAGGCAGCAGACTTGGAGCTCTATTAGATAAGGCCACAAGCACTAGACACAATAGATCAAGAACATTAACTATTTATAAATCAGGGAGAGATGGGACAGAAAGTGTCACAGCAAATGTCACCAGTTTCCCTTTGTCTTAACTTCCATTCATTACATAGGAACAAATTCCTGATCTTCACAACTTCCTCCCAAATATTTCTGAGAGTTCTACGAGGACCACACTCATGTTCCATGTCAAACCAAGTCCAGCACGCTTGACCACTCAAGAATTCCCTCCTCTCTGGCTCCAGTTTTCTGCGAAAACTGTTCCTATTAATGCCAATTCTTAATGCAGTAGCTGTGCTCTGGTGCCCATAAAGGGGGCTACTGCTGCTAATCCCCATGAAAGGAGCAGACTCAGCTACCTGGTCCCAGGGATATGGCTCCCCGAGTGCTGATGCCAGACACCGAGGGCATGGTCATCTGACCTGCGGGCTCTGTCTCTTGTTACGGCCAGAGATTCCCGTTCAGAATCTTTCCATTGCAGCAACTACCATGTGATTGACACCTTATGTTCCCACCTTACACAAAGATTTTTATTTTAAGGGGGGAGGATATATATAACACATGCTTTCATTATAGAAGAAATGGTGCTATATATATATATAGTGTTTGTTTTCCTTGTTATTGCAGACCTCTTGATGCAAGACTCAAATTAGAACTAGTGACAACATTCTCAATGATAATTATCTCAAGGAATGTCAGTGATTTTCCTTCACAAAGGTACTTATTATACAGTAGTACAGAATATGATAAACAGATCCCTTCTGGCTACTGAAATGTGGCCTAATGTCCCAGTGTGATTTGTCAGGTAAAAACTGCTGTGTCCCAGTGCCCATTCTCCTTTTCTTCCTTTTTATAACAGAATTTCTGAGTTTTGTGAGCACATGGCTACTCAGCTAGAGACTATATTTTAAATATAGTCAGGGGTTGTTGGACATGTAATTATGTTTCAGGGGTGGCTGGACATGTAATTATGTTTCAGCAAATAGAATGTGAACAGAAGCAGAGTATACAACTTCTGGATCATATTATTTAAGGAAATTTCTTGTACTCTATAATACATCCCTGAACATACAAATGTGGTGTTGATGAGCTAGTTTCAGTCTGGGCAGGTAAAGTCACAAGAGAGATAGACTCTGGGCCCCTGGCAAAGCTCTCTCTGGGCCTATTCTGGACTAATAAATGAGAAACAAAATTCTATCTAGTTTGAATTTGAGTGTGTTTTATTAGGGGGACAGGAGTCTGCTTGTTACAGCAGCTCAGCCTGTGTGCTAACAAATACAAGGAGTCATTATAAAGTCATCTGTGTCCAGAAGGAAGAAACAAAAGTTTAAATATTTGTATAGGAATGCCCAGAGAAACTATATGATACAATCTTAGGGATCATGCAGCCACTGTGAGACTAATATCTATTGAGAAGAAAACTGTGGGCTTAAACGTTAGATGTTATACACTCCAAGCCATATGACAGTATGGCAATCAGTCTTATTCAGGACTTAATATGACAAGAGAGAATTATAGTAAAATAAATTTTCTGGTGTCTTTTGCAGCCATTTCTCTCATATTAACTCCCATGCCCTCATACTCAAATGATCAAATAAATAAAATTTAAAGGACAGTTGAATGTGTCCTGGTAATCAATGCTAGCTACTGTAATGAAGATTCTCCCAAACTGGAAAGCACAATCAAAGTTTTGTTCTCCTTCACCTGATATCTAGTACAGCTGGGCATTTTCCCTGGGTGTTCTTCTCTGACTCATGACTGTTATCTGGCTCCTTCTAGCATTTTTACCCACCATCTTGGAATTCTTTGCTTCCCACCAGATGGACTGGGTGGGGGGACATAGAGAGAGATCCTGGGGAAATCACACAGAACACCCAAGGCTAGAAGTGAGAGCCAAAATTTTCACTCACGTTTTATTGACCAGAACTAGTCACAAGACTGAGAAATGTAGAGAGCTCATTGATAGTCATGAGTATCCACAGTCTCTTCCACAGCAGTCATTTTGAGTGCTTTGGAAGGCAACAGCCCTAAACATATCAGTTATAATCTGCTGTTCCTGAAACTCCCAGTCCCCTGCAATTCCATAAAATATGCCCTGAAGTATAAACTGTAACATATGCCAAATAGGAAGGACTCAGGATAGCCCCCATTTTACAGTATTGGCCCTAATTTTATGAAAGTTAAGAGGTTAAAATTTCTTTTTTCTTGATCCCCTTCACCCATTTCTGCCCCCCCTTCCCCCGCCCCTCTACTCCATTCCCCTCTGGAAACCGCCAGTTCTCTGTATCTATGAGTTTTGTTTTGTTTCTTTTTATTTGTTTTTTAGATTCCACATTTAAGTGAAATCGTATGGTATCTGTCTTTTTCTGTTTAACTTATTTCCCTTAGCGTAATACCATCAAGGTCTATCCATGTTGTCTCCAACAGCAAGATTTCATTCTATGTATGGCTGAACAGTATTCTGTTGTATACATATACACCACATCTTTATCCATTCATCCATTGATGGGCACTCTGGTTGTTTCCATATCTTGGCTATTGTAAATAAAGCTGCAGTAGATATAGAGGTGCATACATTTTTCTTGAATTAGTGTTTTCATTTTTGGAGGATAAATACCTGGAAATGGAATAGCAGTTCTCTTTAATTTTTTGGAGGAACCTCCACATTTTCTACAGTGGCTGCACCAACTTACATTCTCACCAACAGTGCATGAGGGCTCCCTTTTCTCCACATCTTTATCAACACTTGTTGTTTCTTTTTTTCTGATAATAGTCATTCTGACAGGTGTGAGGTGATATCTCATTATGGTTTTGATTTGCATTTCCCTGATGAGGAGTGATGTTGAGTATTTTTTCATATGCTTGTTGGCCATCTTTTCTGAAAAAATATCTATTCAGATCCTCTGAGTTTTCTAAATATAAAATCACGTCATCTGCAAATAGTGACAGTTTTACTTCTTTCTTTCCAATTTGGATGGCTTTTATTTCTTTTTCCTGCTTAAGTTCTGTGGCCAGGACTTCCATAATATGTCGAATAGAAGTGGGAAAAGTGGGCATTCTTGTGTTGCTCCTGATGATAAAGGGAAAGCTTTCAGCTTTTTACTGTTGAGTATGATGTTAGCTGTGGGTTTAACATAATGTGGCCTTTTTATTATGTTGAGATACTTTCCATCAATACCCACTTTGTTGAGAGTTTTTATTATAAATGGATGTTGAATTTTGTCAAATAATTTTTCTACACCTATTGAAATGATCATATGATTTTGAGCCTTCATTTTGTTGATGTAGTATATCACACTAATTGATCATAAACCCTGCTGGCCTCCAGACCAGGGGATCTGGGGGTTGCCCCTGGAGACAGTTGCAAAACTTGGGGTTCTGTGCTCAGTATCACTCATCATCAGGGAAATATAAACCAAAATCACGATGAGCTACCACCTCACACCTGTCAGAATGGCTAAAATTAACGACACAGGAAACAACAGATGTTGGTGAGGATGTGGAGAAAGGGGAACCCTTTTACCCTGTTGGTGGGAATGAAAACTGGTGCAGCCACTCTGGAAAATAGTATGGAGATTCATCAAAAAGTTAAAAATAGAACTACCTTATGACCCAGCAATTGCACTACTAGGTATTTACCCCAAAGGATACAAAAATACAGATTCGAAGGAGCACCTGCACCCGGATGTTTATAGCAGCATTACCAACAATACCAGACTATGGAAATAGCCTAAGGGTCCATCGACAGATGAATGGATAAAGAAAATGCGGTATATGTATATATACACACACACACACACACACACAATGGACTACTACTCAGTCATCAAAAAGAATGAAATCTTGTCATTTGCAATGACATGGATGGAGCTAGAATGTATTATGCTAAGCAAAGTAAGTCAGTCAGAGAAAGACAAATACCATATGATTTCACTTATATGTGGAATTTAAGAAACAAACCAGATGAACATAAGGAAAGGGAAAAAAAAGAGAGAGAGAAGGAGGCAACCATAAGAGACTCTTAACTATAGAGAACAAACTAAGTGTTGCTGGAGGGGACTGGTGGGGGGGGGGATGGGTTAAATGTGTGATGGGGATTAAGGAGGGCACTTGTTGTGATGAGCACTGGGTGTTTTATGTAAGTGATGAGCTACTAAATTCTACTCCTGAAACCAATATTACACTATCTATGAACTAACTAGAATGTAAATAAAACTTGATACAAAAAAAAAAAAATGGGGTTTGGAATGAAGGTATGAGCTCCTTTCTGGGAAGTAGTGAGGCCAAAGGACAGTGCAAAGATGGTGTCCCCTGGCCTATGTTCCCTGAGAGCACCTCCATAGCTTCTAGATGTGTGGCAAACCTGATGCCTGCCCCTCAGGCTAAAGCTCCAAGATGAGTAAATGGGCCTTTCTCACAGGAAGACTGAGGGGTGTTTTAGTCTGCTGTCCATGCAGTGCCTTGGGGATGACAACCTTTACCCAGAACTGTCTCTCCAATTGTTTCAGACACATGGGACCCAGAAACTCCACCCCACCAGCCACCACAGCCAGGCACTCAAGGCGCATCTCCTCCATAAGCTGCATGCACCCACTGGCTTTGGCAAGACTGTGGAATTGGCATAGGGGTGAGGCGCTGGCCCATCAGCTTTGGCTGGGCTGCAGGAGCCATGCAGGGGCAAAAAGAAGGCATTTTAAGTTTCCTAGACTTTGGATACTCTTACTTTCAGAAACGCCATCCTACTTCGTATCAAACATATTGAAATATACTGAGATTCCACATGAAATATAATATATGTGAGTTTACATGAGTTTCATGTTTTGGAGCCAAAACCATTTTCAAGCCTAAACTATTCTATTGACCTTAACACTATATTGATAGAGAACTGGTCCTCCAAAGAATCATTCTGCAGATTCTCATGAAAGAAATTCCGGTATGACTCTGTGGGTTCCATCATGCAGAGCTCCCCGGGAATGGAACATATATTAGAACACTCTATGCTTTAAAAATAGTGACCATACAAGTCACTATTTTAACCAAAGAGGCTAGAATAGGATTGGTAGAAAGTGTAGCCTAACTTGGTGAGGAGGCCAAGATGTAGTCAAGCAATGTGGGTCAGCAACCTTGAAGGTTCTTGAGTGTTCTCAGAATGTGACCATGGGAGCAAGTTAGGCATATTTAAATGGGTCTAGAGATTTGAAAGGGGATTTAATTTTATGTGGAAACATTATTTACACTAGTTGAGGTACAAGAAAATGGGAAGTAGATACCTTAAAAATGACATGGGCTATCAGACTGATTGGTCTCTGATCCAAAGAAATTCAGTGAGTTGAGCCCTTCCTACAAAAAGTTAGGGAGTTTGCTCAATCAATATTTCACACTATCTTTCATGACCTCCCCATAGAAAATTGTTGTAAAGTATATATATCTGATCTATTACCCAGAAGGGCAATCCAGTTGTAGACACTACTGAGGGATTTGTGAAAAGAATAGCACTTGTTCCAAAGGACTTTATGCCCGGGGATCCTTTGACCTGAGTAGAGAGCAGGAAAATGCATGGCCCCTTAACCCAGACTCAGTCCAGCCAGGCAGGTACCAACTTACACTGCTCACTTCTGAGGATTCCACATCTTCCTTGGTAAGTCATGTAGAGAGGTCAGTGCAAATAAACTGGGCTGGTGAAGACTTCATCCATCCAAGAAATTTTTAATTGACTTACCAATATGCTATACAACAGTCAAAATAAAACAACATTTGTGACAATGTAGGCCACATGCTATCACCAAATGTCTATCACCACAAGTTGACCTGATAGCTAATAAGGTTATCTATTACTTGGTTCTACTGAGGGAAGATTGAGACTATTGCTTTCTGAAAACCAATAGAACTGGGTATGTATGCAATAAATTCCTGTAAGATACCAGCTTCATTAGGAAATATTCCTTTGTTTGAATGCCTGTGTCTTATGCACCATGAAAAACAAATTTAGAATTATTTGGCATTCCCAGTCTTGATCAGTATGAGATAACTTCTTTTTAAATCCAAGATTACAAATAAAGTCATCATATAAGGCCAGTGATGAAAAATAGTGAAAAATATTTTAAAACCATGGTTCATTCTGAAATCAACTGGATTTGGCAAGCATTTAACTAATTAAAACCTATTTTGTAATTTGAAATTGGGCCAAGCCATTAAAGATAGCCTATACAAAACCGTCCAGGCCAATAAAGAAGGAACTCGAAAATGAGGATGAACCCAAAATGAGCAGAGCAGCTGCCTAACACCTGGTAGTTAATGAAAATCAAAATCAAATGGTAAGAATAGCTAGAGGAATGGTGGGAATACATAGTAATAAACCATGTCAAGATGACTATTTACAGAAAAAAGAAGGATCACCACAAGGAGAAGGACAAAATTCAAGCTTCCCAAGGTAATGAATTCTATTTCAAATAATCCAAGCTTAAACCACAGAGCATCTCTGCACCAACAAACAACTCAATTTTGATTGAAGCAGGGAAAAGAAAGCAGAAAATCAAATCCCACTTAAATGTATATAGAGAGAAATTGACAATCAGAAAATTAAAATGATCTTATTGCTGTTGCTTATTAACAACTCCAGAAGGAAAGAGAATAGGACTGGAGGTGAGGGAAGGAGGCTGTGACCTTGGGCAAGCTACCTAGTCTCTACATGCTTCAATTTCGTTTCTAAATTGAGGGAGCTGGATAGATGATGTCTGAAGTCTAACACTGTATTTCACTGAAACTTAAGAAGTCTCAGCGTGACTAAATAAGGGGAATGGTAAATCACCGCGAACAATAAGAAACAGAGCCCAAGGGAAGCCCATGCTTTCTTTATTCCTTCTCTTTGAATGAGACCCGTTGTACCTAGATTCAAAGTTCTCTCTTCATTTCCTTGGTAATACATTGTTTCTTGTGTCTAGTCGTGTGTAGTTTCTTGTGTCTTTTTTTCCCTTCCATCAGGAATGTTCTAAGGCAAAAGTAAAGCTCTTGGAGCTCTACCCTTGTCACCCATAACTTTCCTCAGTACCCTCCCTCTGGTCTCGGCCAGCCCTCACATACAGAACTGTGCCTGGCAGACACCTCCTGGGCCCAGAAGTACAGGCTTCCCATGGGAGGAAAAGGATAGGGAAGACCTATGGGAGAGAGAGCATGTAGTGGGTGGGGGCTGGGGGCGCAGGAGCAGAGGGAGAAGGAGAGAGAGAATCTTAAGCTGGCTCCATGCTCAGTGCTGAGCCCTCCATGGGGCTCCATCTCACGACCCTGGGATCATGACCTGACCCCAAATCAAGAGTTGAATGCTTAACCTACCGAGCCACCCAGGCACTCCAGAAGGACCTATTTTTGAGCTCTGCTAAATTATAGGTGCAATTCTGGGTACTTTGCATAGAGTGTCTCATTTAAGCTTCAAGCTATTAGATCTTCCATTTACAGAAAAGAAGAGAGAGGCTTGCAGAAGTTGGTTTGCTTATACTAGGTTACCTAGCTGGAAAAATGGCAGAGTGAGGACTGAAATCCAGCTCCTTTTTACCACTTATCTCTTTCAGAAAAACCTTTCAATTTGTGTTTGGTTCAGGTGTTAGATGGCAATCAAAGGAATCACAGTAAATGTCTATTCCCACAGCTTGTGAAGTGTTCTGTCTCTCTCCCCCAGGCCTTGTACTTTGCCCTTTCAGGGCCCAGCTCAAAGCTTCAAAGAAATTTCTATTTCTTACTCACCTTGCCTTACACCAGTCCCTGACAATGCTATGCCACCATGATGGGCTTGATTGTGTCCGCCCAAAAGATGTTGAAGTCCTGACCCACAGGCCTGTGAGTGTGACCTTATTTGGAAATAGGACCTTTTCTGATGATCAAGTTAAGAGGAGTTCATAAGGGTGGGCCCTAATCCAATGTGACTGGTGCCCTTAGAAGAAGGGGAAATTTGGACACCAAGACAAACATGCACACAGGAGGGATGACACATGAAGATGAAGGCGGAGATTGGGGTGATGCATCTGTGAGCCAGGAACACCAGCATTTGTCAGCAACGCACCAGAAGCCAGGAGAGAGGCATGGAGCAGATTCTCCTGCACTGCCCTCAGAAGGAACTAACCTTAGTTCGTGGTACTTTGTTATGGATGTCCCTGGAAATAAAGACAGCAAACTATAGGGTGCCTGGGTGGCTCAGTTGGTTAAGCGACTGCCTTCGGCTCAGGTCATGATCCCGGAGTCCCAGGATCGAGTCCCGCATCGGGCTCCCTGCTCGGCGGGGAGTCTGCTTCTCCCTCTAACCCTACCCGCTCTTGCGCTCTCTCTCTCACTCTCTCTCTCTCTCAAATAAATAAATAAAATCTTTAAAAAAAAAAAAGACAGCAAACTATAAAATAATAGTATATAGGGTAACAAGAGAACAGCTAATTATATAACACAAAATTATTTGGAAAACTCAAATAAAAATTCAGAGGGCAAAAGTAATGTAATATTTGTAATATTTAATGTAAAATTAGAATATTTATTCTACTCTGATTATGAGAGTATTTGGAAAACGAGGCCATCAGATGTAACCAAGTATTTTAATTACATTAATTGCTCATAAAAATAAAAGCTTTTAGTCTGGTAAGTAATTTTAATGCCTCCTAGAACTGTATTCTCCAAGATTCATGCATGTGAAATCAATAAATATGTTTCCAAGTCGCAGAGGAAATTGATACTGCAAGAAACTGGAAGATATTTAACTATTGAAACTCAGTCCTAAGTTTCAGCTAAGTGCAGGTAGGTTATGATTTTGAAAACCTAGGGAATGAAAAGCAACAGGCAAGGATACACTTCATAGATACTTTTCCCTTGAACCTTTAGGAGTAGCCTCTAACAGCCCAACTCAGGCCATACTTTCATATGCGTTTCTAGTTTGCTTTAAAGCACAAAGGGAATAGAATTCAAATAGCACAGAAAATAAGGTTGTGTCTTAGTGGACCCAATTCAATTTGTTAGCAAAGATTGAAATTCATTTGTGAATTAATTGGAAAATCATCAAACACAGATTTAAGATAACCATGCTTTCATTGTGTATCAAGTGAGGTTGGTTGGCACCAAGAAAAGAAAAAGCAACTTTAAAAATAGGTTATACAGAGGGGGCGCTTGGGTGGCTCAGTTGTTAAGTGTCTGCCTTCGGCTCAGGTCATGATCCCAGGGTCCTGGGATGGAGCCCACATCAGGCTCCCTGCTCTGCGGGAAGCCTGCTTCTCCCTCTCCCACTCCCCCTGCTTGTGTTCCCTCTCCCTGTGTCTCTGTCAAATAAATAAATAAAATCTTAAAAAAAAATAGGTTATATAGATCAGCACATTCTGTATTTTCCTGTCTTATTTCTCATCAGCCGCCAATCACATTTCTTCCAGTTCCAGATCATTAGAATGCATTATTCAAGAAACTAGTTAAAAATTTGCTGAGCAACTGTTAATTTTTTTCATTATCTTAACAAATATTTATTTTTATTCATAGAGCAGGCCAGGCACTGTCCTTGGATACAGTGCTAAACAGAACAGGTATCATCTCTGCCCTCATAAAACCCACCCTTGAGCTTGTTTGTAAACTTGCGTTTGATGCAAAGGGAGTGCATAGAAGTGTGATATTCCCACAAGAAGTTTATGGTGTATTGTGATGGCTAGACCTATGTAAGAGCTCTCAAATAGCAATACAGTGTACAGCCCGGAATTAAGAGTCCAGTAGGTGACATTCACAATTACTGTCACAGACACACATTGCTTTTCTGCCTAGAACTCTCCTTCTATCAATTGTCTCATATCCATGATTGCAGTGGAGGCAGCCATGTTTCAATGGGATCCAGCCCCAGGGACTATATACGTCAGCTATAATCATCTATAATCTAAAATGGATTATGATAACTGCTGTGATTGAGTTGCAACCCAGACAGCAGCCAAGGCTTTGCTGCCCCTTGAGATCTAGAGAAGATCGACTTAAATCCCCGTGTTTGTCCTGTAACTCATAACACCTTCAGCCTCCATGTTCTGCTCGGCCACCTTATTTTTTACTGTCTTCTAAGTGTACCTTTATTTCTACCATTTTCAAACCAAATGTACCTCCCCAAAACAAATGAAATAAAATGAAGCCTACATCCACGAGGCTTTTATTTTTTTAAAGATTTTATTTATTTGACAGAGACAGAGCAAGAGAGGGAACACAAACAGGGGGAGTGGGAGAGGGAGAAGCAGGCTTCCCACTGAGCAGGGAGCCCGATGCGGGGCTCGATCCCAGGACCCCGGGATCATGACCTGAGCCGAAGGCAGACGCTTAACGACTGAGCCACCCAGGCGCCCCTCCATGAGGCTTTTAAATGTGGGTGTACTTCACTGAAATCTTTAGCAATACATTGTAATGATACAACATCCTAAAATGGAGTATCCAAGTCCCTGTCTTAACCCTTTAGGATACTCTGCCATGTTACTCAGCCGTTTCCCCCAGTCCCACCCCTTACTCTCTGCACTCGCATACTCCTGCTCATGTCTCACGCACAGCTGTTGGGCAACTTATTTTATTGCCAGATCTTTCTCTCTCCTTTTACCCGTTGGGAGGATTATCAAGACCTTATCCTAAACAAAAGCAATTTCTTCCCTAAAAAGAATACTCTTAGGGCACCTGGGTGGCTCAGGCAGTTGAGCATCTGCCTTCAGCTCAGGTCATGATCCCAGGGTCCTAGGATCAAGCCCCATGGGTTCCCTGCTCACAGAGAGCCTGTTTCTCCCTCTCCTCCCTGCTCATGCTCTCTCTCGCTATCTCTCTCTCTCTCAAATAAATAAAATAAAAAATAAAAAAATAAAGAATACTGTCAGCTGTTAACAGGATTTTTTAAAATCTCCACAACAGACTATTAATGAAGTACTTTGGAAAAACAAAAAGGAGACAGTCATTTGGAGAAGACTTAAGTGAGGAGGTGACATTTAGTTGGTTTTAAAGGATCAGCAAGTTTCCTCAGGCCAAAAATGATATGAAGGACATCCTACGTTGAGGATATCACACGAGAAAGGACAGACATATGTAAGAATGCACAGTTGGTTCCGGGAGCCTTAGGTGATATCCCGGGTACTCACAAGGAAAACTCCAGGTCAGATTGAAAAGGTGCCTCGTGAGGAAGAGAGAGGATCGCAAAAGATGGTCTGTGGAAGTAAGGCTTTATTATAGCTCCCCAAAAGCTTTCGCTCTTCATGACATGAGTAATCTGTGTTTCAAGATACCAGCTCTAGAAATGAGTTTGTACCAATTCAACAACAGTTATTAGGTACACAGTATGTGATAGACACATGGCTAAGAATTGGTGATACAAGACGACTAAATGCTTAAATTGCTAACACACTGAGAATTTAGTGCAGAGCTTCCTATGCTGTGTGTCAGGACAGACACACCATCTGCATCTGCAGTGCATCAGAACATTGATCTCTTTTTTTAAATTTTAATTCCAGCATAGTTAACGTACAGTGTTATATTAGCGTCAGGTGTACAATGTAGTGATTCAACACTTCTATACATTATTCAGTGCGCATCATGATGAGTTCACCTATTTTGCCCATCTCCCCACCCACCTCCCTTCTGGTAACCATCAGTTTGTTCTCTATAGTTGAGTCTATTTTTTGGTTTGTCTTTTTTCCTTTGTTTTTGTTTCTTAAATTCCACATATGAGTGAAATCATACGGTATTCATCTTTGTTTACTGGCTCATTTCACTTTGCTTTATACTCTCTAGCTCCATCCATATTGTTGCAAATGGCAAGATTTCATTCTTTTTTATGGCTGAGTAATATTCCTGTGTGTGTGTGTGTATACATCCTCCTTATCCATTCATCTATCAATATTTGCACTACTTCCATAATTTGGCTATTGTAAATAATGTTGCAATAAATATAGGGATGCATGTATCCTTCTGAGTTAGTGTTTTTGTATTCTGTGGATTAACACCCAATAGTATAATTACTGAATCATATAGTAGTTCTATTTTTAATGTTTTTGAGGAACATCCATACTGTTTAATACAGTGGCTGCATCAGTTTGCATTCCCGGCAACAGTACATGAGGGCTCCTTTATTCTCCACATCCTTCCCAACACTTGCTGTTTTCTGTGTTTTTGATTTTAGCCATTCTCACAGGTGTGAGGTGGTATCTCATTGTAGTTTTGATTTGCATTTCTCTGATGATGAGTGATGTTGAACATCTTTTCACTTGTCTGTTAGCCATCTGGATGCCTTCTTTGGAGAAATATTTGTTCATATCCTCGGCCCATTTTTTAATTGGATTATTTAGCTTTTTTGGTTTTGAGTTGTATAAGTTCTTTATATATTTTGGATACTAACCCTTTGCTGGACATGTTGTTTGCAAATATCTTCTCCCATTTAGTAGGTTGTCTTTTACTTTTGCTGATTGTTTCCTTTGCTGTGTGGAAGTTTTTTATTTCAATGTAGTCCCAATATTTTATTTTTGCTTTTATTCCCTTTGCCTTAGGATACTTAGCTAGGAAAATGTTGCTATAGTCAATGTCAGAGAAATTACTGCCTGTGCTCTCTTCTAGGAGTTTTATGGTTTCAGGTTTTATATTTAGGTCCTTAATCCATTTTGAGTTTATTTCTGTGTATGGTATAAGAAAGTAGCCCAGTTTATTTCTTTTGCATGTGGCTGTCCTGCTTTCCCAACACCATTTGTTGAAGAGACTGACTTTTTCCCACTACATATTCTTTCCTCTTTTGCAAAGATTAATTGACCATATAATTGTGCATTTGTTTCTGGCTCTCTATTCTGATCTATGTGTCTGTTTTTATGCCAGTACCATACTGTTTTGATTACTACAGCTTTGTAGTGTATCTTGAAATCTGGGATCGTGATACCTCCAATTTTGTTCCTTTTCAAGATTGCTTTGGCTATTCAGGGTCTTTTGTGGTTCCATACAAATTTTAGTATTATTCATTCTAGTTCTGTGAAAAATGCTATTGGTATTTGGGTAGGGATTGCATTAAAGCTATAGATAACTGTGGGTAGTATGGATATTTTTAACAATATTAATTCTTCCAATCCATGAGTATGGAATATCTTTCCATTTGTGTCATCTTCAATTTCCTTTATCAGTGTTTTATAGTTTTCAGAATATAGGTCTTTCACCTCCTTGGTTAAGCTTATTCCTAAGTATTTTATTATTTTTGGTGCAATTGTAAATGGGATTGTTGTCTTAATTTCTCTTTCTGCTACTTCATTATTAGTATATAGAAATGCTACAGATTCCTCTATATTGATTTTGTATCCTGTGACCTTACTGAATTCATTTATCATTTCTAGTAGTTTTTTGGTGGACTCTTTAGGTTTTTTTATATATAGTATCATGTGATCTGCAAATAGTGAAAGTTTTACTTCTTCCTTACCAATTTGGATGCCTTTTATTCCTTTCTTTTGTCTGATTGCTGTGGCTAGGACTTGTAGTACTATGTTGAATAAAAATGGTGGGAGTAGGGCGCCTGGGTGGCTCAGTTGGTTAAGCGACTGCCTTCGGCTCAGGTCATGATCCTGGAGTCCCGGGATCGAGTCCTGCATCGGGCTCCCTGCTCAGCAGGGAGTCTGCTTCTCCCTCTGACCCTCCTCCCTCTCATGCTCTCTGTCTCTCGTTCTCTCTGTCTCAAATAAATAAATAAAATAAAATCTTTAAAAAAAAATGGTGGGAGTAGACATCCTTGTCTTGTTCCTGAATTTAGAGGAAAATTTCTCAGTTTTTCCCCATTGAGGATGATGTTAGCTGTGGGTTTTTCATATATGGCCTTTATTATGTTAAGGTATGTTCCCTCTAAACCTACTTTGTTAAAGGTTGTTATGAATGGATGTTGTATTTTGTCAAATGCTTTTTCTGCATCCATTAAAATGATCATATAGTTTTAATCTTTTTTCTTGTAGATGTGATGTATCATCTTGATTAATTTGCAAATATTGTACCGCCCTTGCATCCTGAGAATAAATCCCATTTGATTGTGGCTGAATGGTTTTTTTAATGTATTGTTGGATTCAGTTTTCTAATATTTTGTTGAGGATTTTTACATTTATGTTAGTCAGAGATATTGACCTATAGTTCTCTTTTTTGTAGTGTCCTTCTCTGGGTTTAGTATCAGGGTAATGCTGGCCTCATAGAATAACTTTGGAAGTTTTCCTTCCTCTTCTTTTTTTTGGAATAGTTTGAGAAGAATAGGTTTTACCTCTTCTTTAAATGTTTGGTAGAACATTTGTGAAGCCATCTCATCCTGGATTTTTGTTTATTGGGAGTTTTTTGATTACCGATTCAGTTTCATTGCCATAATTATTCTGTTCAAATCAAAATATTAATCTCTTCAGTCTTGGGAGCAACTAGGAGGAAACTGGGTTAGCCAGAATATCTGTCCAATTGTCTCCAGCCATAAGCAAACTTCTCCCTTAATATTAGTGTTCTGTGGGTCCCGTTCTGTGGCAATGGTGTGAAGTGCTGGCAGCAATAAAACCATGTTGACTTAGGTTGTCTAGTCTTATTGTCATAGATGGTCTGAGTTATCATTCCCAACTTTCTAAACTTTCTTTTACATATGTGTGTCACTAGAATGAAATTTAGCCACTGACTTTTCTAGAATTACCAGAGCCTCCCTATCCATCTACAACAAGAAATCCCTCAGGCAAATCCTGAGTAACCACACCCCCCTCTACCTGGCTGTGGAAGGGGACAGGAATTTTTGCAGCAAGGCAATTGATAGAAATGATGAATGCTTTGGATGTGACTGTGCAGATTGAGAATGCCAAGGAAATTAAAGGCAGCATGTTAAAAATAAATAAATAAATAAAGGCAGCATGTTGTGATGCTTGGTAGATTTAAATGCTAGATTTAGACTGCTGGAGAATGTCATGTAACATAGACTGCAAAGTTCCCAACAGCACCAGAGCCCTCAAAAGTACCTGGAATCCTTTGACATTTTCTTAATAAGCTTTATTTCTCATTTTCCACCAAGGGAATTTCAAGCATTCTCTATTTTCCTCAGACCTCCAAACCTACTATTCCCTTTCACTCTCAGCAGATGACCTGGTTCCTACTTCAAAGATGAGAAAGGACCAAGCAGATTTGGACTCCAGTCTACTTACCTCCATCTTAAATGAAAGCTTACATGTATTTGCATCTATCCTTTACTTCTTCTCTCATATTGAATTGGAGGAGCTAGCATACCTCGTCCTCTGTCTGAAGCTCACTTCTCATTTCCTCAAGTACATTGTTCTATTAATTATTCCCACTCTTCTATATTTTCTCTGTCCCTCTTAATTGGATCCTTCCTTCTTAATACTTTGTCTTCTAGTTTTCTTCCTGCCTATTGGGCTACTTCTTTCCATTTCTTTTTTCAGCCACCTAATTTTCTATTTCTTAAATGGTGGTGATTCTCATGGTTCTAAGAGTGTCTTTTCTTCTTGCTCTCTATACCTTCCTCTCACAACCTTTTCTACATGTATGCTTCCAACTATTATCTAAGACTCTCAGTTTTATGTCACCTGTACATAAAAGTTCTCTCTCTCTAGAGGTCTAATCACATAAATTTGAGCATACATTTTCACTTGGCTATTATACTCTCATATGAAACCTAATATGCCCAAGATGGAACTAAAGACTTTTCCCTTGGAATCTGCTCCTCTTCATATCTTTGAGAATGGTGCTGCCATTCAGGTTGCTGCAACCACATTGTACCACGTTGTACCTGCCCTCCTCTTCCCTTACTGCCCACATTCAATCATTCATGAAGTCCTAAGTTCCATGGATTTTGCCTTCCAGTATATCCTGTATCATCTACAACTCACCATTTCTCTCCATCTTCCCCTAGTTTAAGCCTCTGTTACATGGTTGTTGCAAGAGCCTTTCTTTATCCATCCTCGTCCTTTCTAATCTATTCCATGCATGGTAGTTCTGTGTATAATTCTTAATATCTCCTGTTTCTTTTTGGGTAAAGTACAGAAGATATGAAAACAACCTAAGTGTCCATCAATGGATGAATGAAGATGTGGTACACATATACAATTGAATATTATTTAGCCATGAGAAAGAAGGAAATCCTGTAGCTTCCGACAATGTGGATGGACCTTGAGGGCATTATGCTAAGTGACATAAGACAGACAGAGAAAGAAAAATACTTCATGGTTTCACTTATATGTGGAATCTAAATAAAAAGTCATAGATGGCTCTTCTCTCTGATAAAATCCTCTGACCTTAAAGGAAATCTAGAACAGACTTATTCCCTGAAAGAAGTTACAGTTCTTTCATCCTAAAATAAGTCTTCTGTATTGGTATCTCAACTCAAAGAGCTCTCTGTAGAAAGATCTGGTTGATTTCCCTGATACCAACGTTTAACTCAAGGCATGATCTAGCTTCTGTCTGTTCTCATTTCTGTCTCTGTCATCCCTCGGTAGTTTCTCATCTCTTTTTTTTTTTCATCCTCCTGGTGTTTGTGTATTTTGATTTTACATTAATAAAAGTTAAAAATGGGGCGCCTGGGTGGCTCAGACGGTTAAGTGTCTGCCTTTGGCTCAGGTCATGATCCCAGGGTCCTGGGATTGAGTCCCGCATCAGGCTCCCTGCTCCTTGGGAACCTGCTTCTCCCTCTGCTTCTCTTTCTCTCTCTCTCTGTCTCTCATGAATAAATAAATAAAATAAAAAAAAATAAAAAAATAAAAGTTAAAAATGTATATGGTTTCAGTAGTGAAATAGTTTTACAAAACTTGTTATGAGAAACAATAATCCCCTAGCCTCCCAACCTACTTCCCACTCTCCAGGAGCAAATACTTTCAAAATTTTGGCTTTCTAAATAGCACACTTGCATGGCTGCTTTTTGATATTTTACTTTTAACCATTAAATATTGATTTTTTTACCATAGAAAAGGTAAGCACAACTCTTGTGTGCACACACACACACACACACACCATTGCACACCTGTATACTTCCTCTCCCTCTCTTTCCCAATACTCAGAGTTTACATAAGTTCTTTCCATGACTGAGTAATGTAGTAGGCTCTGATAACTTTTCCTTCCCTGAATATTTTTTGTGTTGGTGGAATTAATAGTTTTCTAGTTTTTATATTTGTTTGGTTTCTTATATATCACGAGTTCAACACCAAACTCTCCATCAGTTATCCAAATCTCCTTTCTATACCTTGCAATAGATATTATTTCAATTTTGTCTATTTGAAGAAATTTCTCTTGGACTTTTCCTACTTGCTCCATCATAGATGGGTTGTACTCTATCTCAGTGTAGAACTTTTGATTCAGAATCCCTTCTTTATCACCATGGGGATTCCCTTCCTGTCTCTTGTTTCTTCTATGTCTACCTTGGGTGTACATAAAAATCATCTGCAGAACTGTAAGAAATCCTGATGCCTGGGTGTTGTCTAAGACCAATTAACTCAGAACTTTAGGAGGTGGGACCCCAAAATCAGTATTTCTTTCTTTTTTGGTTTTTTTTTTTAATATTTTATTTATTTACTTCAGACAGACAGAGAGTGAGTGAGAGAACATGAGCAGGGGGCAGGGGCAGAGGGAGAAGCAGACTCCCTGCTGAGCAGGGAGCCCAACATGGGGCCCCAGGATCATGACCTGAGCAAAGGCAGATGCTTAACTGACTGAGCCACCCAGTCACCCCCAAAAATCAGTATTTCTTAAAGCATTCAGTTGATTCCAATGGGAAGCCAAGAATGAGAACAACTACTCTATCTGTAGTTTTCTTTGTTTGCTTCCTAATTTTGGTGGCACACATCCTCAAGAAACTCTGGAAAAGAGTACTTAAAAGATAAAATTTTGAGACTTTACTTATCTGAACATGCTTATATTCTGCTGTCCATTTGACTTATAACTTGCCTAATGAAGAATTCATACTGAGAAATATTTTTTTCTCCAAATTTTTTAAGGTGCTGTTCCACTATCTTCTAGCTCTCAGTGTTGCTTTTTGAGAAGTCTAAAAGTGTTCTGATTCCTAGTCTTTCATACATGATCTGTATTTTTCCCTCTACATTTTTATGGGGCCTTCCTTTTGCCTTTGGTATTCTAAAATTTGTTGATAATTGTCTTGGTATTGATTTATTTTCATCCATTTTCTTGCTTTTAATCTTGCAACTTGGGTCTTACATTTTTCTTAAATTTCTTCATTAGTGACTTAATCACTTTGCTTTCTCTTCTGTTCTTTTATTCTGGAGCTCATGTTTTTCAAGTATTGGATCTTCTCTCCCAGTTCTCTACCATTCTTTACTTTTCTCTCCAGTTTTCCATTTCTAAGTCTTTTTGGTCTGTGTTATGGGCTGGATTGTGTTCCCCAAATATTCATATGTTGAAGTCCTCCTGGCCAGTACCTCAGAATGTGACTGCATTTGGAGATAGGGTCTTTAAAGAGATAATTAAGTTAAAATGAGTCATTAGGGTGGGCTTTAATCCAACATAGCTGGTATTTATAAGAAAAGGAAATTTGGATACAGGCACACCTAGCGGGAGAATGCCATGTGAACATGGAGGTGGTTATCTGCAAGCTGAGGAAAGAGGCCGCAATAGAAACCAATTCCGCTGATACCTTGATCTTCAACCTCTGGACTCCAGAAGTGTGAGAAAATAAATTTCTGTTGTTTAAGCCACCCAGACTGTGGTACTTTCTTATGGCAGCCCTAGAAAACGAATAGTCTGCTTTATAGGAGCTTTTCTCTACTTTATAGCATTAATCTTAAATTTTTCTTATATCTGCTATAGTATTTTTTAATTTCTTTTTTTTAAGATTTTATTTATTTATTTGGCAGAGAGAGGGAGCACAAGCAGGGGGAATGGCAGGCAGAAGGAGAAACAGGCTCCTGGCTGAGCAGGGAGCGTGATGCGGGACTCAATCCCAGAACCCTGGGATCAAGATCTGAGCCAAAGGCAGCTGCTTAACTGACTGAGCCACCCAGGTGTCCCAGTATTTTTTAATTTCTAAGAGTTGGGCTTTTTAATGTTCCATTTATAATAGCATCTTGCTCATGCTTCAAAGATGCAATAACTTTTCTTATCTCTCTAAGTTTAGTAATGGTAGTTTTCCTTTCTCTGTTCTCATGTTTATGCATGATTTTTGGTTTCCTCAAGTTGTCTATTTTTTGTGTGTTTTTTAGCCTTTGTCTTTTATGCTAAGTTTCCTCAGATACCTGATTATCTGTTCATCTTTTAAGAAAAAGGCAATAAAAAAGCTGAGTTGAAGCTCTGAGTGGGTGGATGGGATTTGTTGACTGTGGGCTCACGCCCTTTGATCTTTAACCCAAAGATTGAAAACTAGCAATCCTCAGGCTGAATCTGAAACAAATGTGCCTGTGTTTTGTTTTGTCTTTCAATTAGATTTGCATCCTTCAACTGGCAATGCAACTTTTAACTACCTGCAAATCCCACTACTCCTTGTTGAGTGAAGCTACTTTTAAGCTTGAAATTCCTACCTACTACTCTCTTGTCAAAATCTTGCTTATCCTTTAACACCAACTCAGATGTCTCTTCCTCTGTGACATTTCTAAAAACCTCAGGCCAACTTAAACTTTGCCCACTCTGGGTTCTACCAAGTTTCATTTCTCCATCGGAGATTTTGCCACGGTCCTCTTTCATATGATAGATATTTGATGTGTGTGCAGGATATTCCAGGTTACTGTACATCTGTGGAGGTAGGAACTCCATTTCAGGCATGTTGTTATCTCATCTAGTAGCTTTGGTACAGGTATGAGGAAAGGTTACTTGAAAACCTTTATTCTCAATGGAGCAGGGGTGGATGGGAAGGAAAGAGAACAGGAGAGCATAGTTTGATCTTCCGCCTGAAAGATCAAATTTGATACTCATCCCTGAGTATTTGATTAAGATCATGAACTATAATACCCTCTCACACCCCCCAAAGTAAGGAACGTGCCATGCAAAGCTGCAATGTGGCTTTAATATTCTTTCATATGATTTCACAGAGCATAATCTGTTTCACATGATAGAATATTTCTCAAGCTGTAACAACAGAAAGAAGGAAAAACAAAACCCCAACATATCCAAATGAAAGAAGGAACTTCTCTGCATTTAAAGAGGTAATTTATCCTCATTTGTGATCATGTGCCCTTTCAGAATTCAAATCAGATAAAGCATAAATCCTGGCACATCTGCAAAGGTCCCCATGTATGATAAGTCTTAGTTTTGGCAAATACTTCGAAAACAGTTTTCAGATATCCAAGGCTTTAACATTTCTGCTGCTTTTATTTCACCATGGCCTCAGATGTAAAGTATTCTTGATGTTTTTACATGGCATGGATTTTTGCCATGCGTCCCATCCATTTCCATTTAAAGCTTTAGGAATACAATCCGTATTCCCGTCCATGTAACATCCCATCCATAACTGAACTAGTCTTTCTCTTTTTTATTCAGCCTCTCATGCTTGCCCAATTAAAAAACATCAGCTAACTCTTTGTTCCTATTAATCTTCTCTTCCCAGGACAGTTTGAACATTGTGGTTTTAAATTATTGAGAGTGCCCCAGGAGTTACCAAATATAGATTCATTCATGTGAACAGTAAGCAAAGTATGTTTGGATTCATACAAATTTATGGCTCTGCAAGGATCTTGAAGAACCAGATGGGTTTTAAGAATGGTATCTCCAAGTACTCTTAGACTGGACATGTGGTTAAGGGATAGAATGTGGTGCAAACTGCCTGAGTTCCCATCAGACCATTGCTTTGAACAAAGTAGGTGGCCTCAGGAACTTCTTAGCCGCTCTATAAGCCCCAATCCCCATCTGTAGAAACGGGCAAAATAATCACATCTATTTCAGATGTTTGTAAACATCAAATGAAATGATGTGCTTGGCACACACTCTGCAAATATTAGTTGCTATATTTCTTATTAACAAGAACACCAAGGCTAAAACATGGTGTCATACAAAGAAATTGCAAGAACGGTTATCCATAGTTTTAGAAACTGGTTAGACCTCTATACCTGCCAAGTGCAAAGCTGGAATAAACTGGCTGAATAAAGCCAAAAACATTCAGAAGTTAATGTTTGAACAAATCATTTTTAATATAGCATTTGGAACAAGGATTATAAAGGAGTTGGAAGCATATGGCTTTTTAAAATTATTTTAAAGAATTTTTAAATTATTATAATTAAATTATTTTCAAGAAAACTTTAAGAGGAAAGCAATAAACTGCCAGGTCAAAGCTAGTTTTTTGTTTGTTTGCTTTTTAAAGAATCTTGTGCTTTAATTAGAAACCTACATTTGATGGGCCCCCACATTCAAATCCTCCCTCCTTCCAGTGTACGTCATGCCCCACATGCAGAAACCAGCTCACTTGCAGTAAGGAGGGCCTAGCTGATAATGACAAAGCCACTGGCAACCCAAACTAAACAGAAGAATAAGTCTTTGCCTAAGAGAGAATTAGCTTAACCACTTTTATTTGCCTTTCTGAGTCAAAACACACCAAAAAACCCACAATGTTTTTAAAGGCAGGAGCATTTAATAAAGCGTGCTTTGCTTTGCTTTCCATGTGTTTATTTTTTTTTTTCTGGCATAAGTCTATAGTAAGCTGACATACAATATGCAGTAGCTAATGTGTTTCCTAAGTATTTGGATAAATTGGTTGATTTAAAATTAATCTAAATTAGCATTTCCCTAACCATCATGCCCAGAACATTGTTCCTGGAATGTTGATAAACATGCTAGGAGAAAAGTGTCCTGGCACAAATAAGTTTGAAATAGAGGCATTCATTATACATATTTAGCACCATGTCAAGTGAAAATTAGCATATAAAAAACGCTAAGATGTCCTGTGGTGGATAAATCTGTTTTTTCTGTAATCTACATTTTCCCCAAATTATTTGAGCCTGGAATCCATTTTTCCCAGCTTTTCTTTTGGATCCTACAGAACACAGTTTGCAGAATGCCAGTTTGGGGATGCACTGATTACATTTGGGCAGGGCTCATCTTGCAATTCATCTAAAGGCTAACACATGGAAATTCATGGTAATTCTAATAGGTGCCACTTACTGATCACTTACTAAATCTTAGAGAAAGTGCTCCTTCCCTATTCTTTACCTTTTTTCCTTGAAGAGGATTTCCCCTCAATATCCCAGGCTTCTTGTCCCACCCTTGGCTCTTCTTGGAGGTGGCGTACTCTCATTAGCTGACAGCCATTGGTCAATGTTTCTCAGTTAGATAGATCTAATACACCAGACGTGGGATCCAACAAAGACACCAAGCCTCTTTTTCCTCTGCATCTGGACCAAGGGCAGTTAGTACCCTGGGTTAAGTGTCTGTTCCTCTGAAAGCAAAATTTCTCTCTGGTAGATTGTTTCAAGGCCAACGGTGCGAGGTAGGTAGTTAGCAAGCTCATTTCATTGGTCAAGGTAACGTGACTTGCAACTTAGCCCTTACCATTGATAATGGTAATATTTAAGTCTCCATGGAATAACTTTATGATATTTCAACTGGTTCAGATCTCAAGCAATGAAGAGGGGTGTTGTTTTGGACCCCCCTCATGACCTCTTATATCATTAATTCTGCAAGTTATTTTATATGCATTATCTCATTTCGTCCTCACAACAACTTAGGGAAGTCAATACTAATATATCCCCATTTGACATATGAGGAAATTGAAACAGAAGTTAAGTTACTTACCAGAGGTGATATAGTGTCAACATCCATGACCAGGCCACTAAGTGAACGTTAGGGGTCTTGATGTGAACCAGCCATGCTGTAGGAGTGGCAGCTCTTCAGAAGGGATTCATTCATGAGGGTGCTCATTTCAGCCCTTGAGCAAAACTGTTCACGTTGCCTCTGCACTCAGCGAGGAGACTGCTTGGGATTCTTTCTCTCCCTCTCTCTCTGGCCCTCCCCCCAACCCCGTGCATGCTCTCTCTCTCTCTCAATAAATAAATAAATCTTTTTTTTAAAAAAATGCCCACTTTGCGCCCTGGAGAGACTTCAGGGAGAGAGGATAGCAGCTGGGCTGGTGGGTGTGAGCTTACCACACACTCAGGTGTGCCGGTATCTGCTTTAGGTATGAGATGTCTCTGTAGATGTTATTAAATTATAGGTTTCTTTCGTTCTAAAAACATTGTAAAACCATTGCCTCTCAGCCCCCTATATTCTCATCCCCAACACAGATCCTTCTTTTTGTATCAGTGTCTTTTATATAGTAATTGCTCAATAAACATTTGTAAAATGAGTAAATGAATAGACAGACTATGTGAATTCTAGGATGGATGATTGTCCTTCCCATAAGAAATGTATGTTTGAGTGAGGGAAGAATACCCACCTCAAGAAAGACTACTTTCCACCCTTTCGTTAATCTCTGTCACTGATCTAATTTCTACTCCTCCATCACCAGGATGAGCGAGGCTATTCCTTTTTTTTTTTTTAAGGTATTATCAGTACTATTTTTTAAATTTTTATTTAAATTCTAGTTAGTTAACATCCAGTGCAATATTGGTCTCAAGAGTAGAATTCAGTGATTCATCGCTTACATATAACACCTAGTCCTCATCACAAGTGCCCTCCTTAATGCCCATCCCCTATCCAGCTCATCCCCCATCCAGATCATCCCCCACCCACCTCCCTCCATCACCCCTGTTTGTTCTCTGTCATTAAGAGCCCTGTATGGTTTGTTTCCTTCTCTCCTTTTCCCCCCTCCCATATGTTCATCTGTTTTGTTTCTTAAATTCCACATGATAGTGAAATCATACGATATTTGTCTTCGCTAACTGACTTATTTCATTTAACATAATACACTTTAGCTCCATCCATGTCATTGCAAATGGTAAGATTTCATTCTTTTTGATGACTGAGTAATATTCCATTGTATCTCCATACCACATCTTCTTTATTCATCAATCGATGGACATTTGGGCTCTTTCCATATTTTGGCTACTGTTGAGCAAGGCTATTTTCCAGCAAGGTTAGGTATTACCTCCTCCAGGGAAATCTACATTCAAGGGATTCTCTAATGATGACATTAAAAGAATATCTCCCCTCTTGAAAAAATATTGAGCATCAGGTGGAGTAAATATTTGGGGGGCGATGGGCACACCTATCCACCGCTTCTGTAAATGATGCTGCTCAACATGATCCCAGAGTAGATTATTAGATCCCCAGGCTGATTTCCAGGGATTAAAGGAGGATGGAATAAGAGATTGCTTTGAATTTCCTGGGCCTCTACCATTTAGGAACTGCCCACCTGTTTTCTGCAGCTATGAAAGTATTGTGTCCTTTATTATTTTTTATTTTTTTTAAAGATTTTATTTATTTATTTGACAGAGACACAGCGAGAGAGGGAACACAAGCAGGGGGAGTGGGAGAGGGAGAAGTAGGCTTCCCGCTGAGCAGGGAGCCTGATGCGGGGCTCGATCCCAGGACCCTGAGACCATGACCTGAGCCGAAGGCAGATGCTTAATGACTGAGCCACCCAGGCACCCCGAAAGTATTGTGTCCTTTAAAATAACACTGTTCAACCCCTATGCTCATGTTAATTGTTATTATGATATTTTTAACTTTAAAAATGGCTATTAGCAAGCACTTCAATAACCTTGGAGAAAATCTACTCACTGGATATTCTAATGGTCCGAGTGGCCCTTTCTTAACCCCCTGACCATAAGCCTGTCTGGCTTGCGTTACTTCAGCCCCTTTTGGGAGCTTAGAAGGCAGTTCTCATCACTTGACTATTAAAGATTTGCATATGACCTTTCAGCCCAATCAAATAATTAGTGTAAATAATTTTGTGACATTATTAAGTCTCCAGACCCATGTCAGAGGACCACTTCCTCCCGATTATGGCACTGTGAAAGGTTTTTTTTTGTTATTTGCTGCCAAAATATACAGTTGAGGACTAATAACACCTTTTCTTCGTAGTTTTTAGTTTATTTAAAATAACATTTTACTGGATGGATTTCTCTCTTCCATGCGGAAAAAAAAAAAAATCTTTAAACACACACGGTTCATGGCTAGTCTACTCTCACTCTGGAAAAATTATCCGAAGGCTCCTGCAGGCTGTTTTTTACACCATGTTCTCAGGGAGTTTTCCTCTTGTGGTTGGTGTGGCATAGTCTATAGTTTCCTTCACTTTTCTCTGACCAAAATGTTATTTTTATTTAAAACACTAATTATCAGGACGCCTGGGTGGCTCGGTTGGTTAAGAGTCTGCCTTTGGCTCAGGTCATGATCCCAGGGTCCTGGGATAGAGGCCTGCATCGGGCTCCCAGTTCAGCGGGGAACCTGCTTCCCCCTCTGCCTCTGCCACTCCCCCTGCTTGTGTTCTCTCTCTCTCTGTCAAATAAATAAAATCTTTAAAAATAAAATAAAACACTAATTATCCACATGAGATCTGCTCATCCTTGCTTTTCCACAGAGGCTTTTTTTTTTTTTAAGATTTATTTATTTATCTGAGAGAGAGAGAGCACATAGGGGGTGGGGAGAGCAGAGGGAGAGGGAAAGAGAGTCTCAAGCAGACTCTGCACTGAGCACGGAGCCTGACATGGAGCTCCACTTGGGGCTCAATCTCTGACCCTGAGATCACGACCTGAGCCCAAACCAAGAGCCAGGCACTTAACTGACTGTGCCACCCAAGCGTCCCAACCACAGAAGCCTTTAAATTTTATATCTTAGATAGGTGATACAGTCTTCTGGTGCGTAAAACCAAACAGTATATAAAGGAATACAATGAAATATCTCCTGCCTCATTGGCAAGACCTATGTTAAAAATTATTTTCAGACATTTTTCTTTCAAATAAAATTATTGGCCACATGGTGATTGCAAAACAAAACAAAAAAAGTGCCCACTTGTCCTTGAATCCAACTTGCTTCCCTCACCCTCAACTATCTTATTAGTTTATTTATAACAAAGATTTTTAAATCAAATACAAAATAATATAGATATGCACTCTTCTCCTGCCCTTCTTACACAGAAGTTAGCCTAACAGGTTGCTCTCGGCCTTGCTTTCTTTGTGGAACCATGTTATCTTGGAGGCTTTCCACATCTGTGAATGGTATCCCCATGTTTACAGTGGCAAAGTAGTCCACTGTTTGACTGTACATGAGATATTTAGCTAATCCTCCCTCGTTGGACACTTGGGCTATTTTGACAAACAAAGCTGGAACAAAAAAACCTCAAACACACATCATCATGCACAAGGAAAGGGATATCTGCAGGAGAAATACCCAGAAGGGGGTTTGCCCCCTCAATGCGTAAGTGCTGTTGTAACTCTGATAGTAAGTGTCAAATTGCTCACTATAGGACTTGTACTGATTTACATTCCCACTAGCGAGAGATGAATGTGTCCAAAGGTAAAGTTAGATTTTACCTATCCACTAGGTGAGAAATGGTATCTCAATATAGCTTTAACTTTTTCATTATGAGGAATTTTGAACATGGCTTCATAAATGTTAGGGACCATTTACATTTCTCTTTTCTGTATCTGTCCCTATGCCTTGCCAATTTTTAAATATTATACATACTTTTTATTTAAAGGAGTTCTATATGTATGAGGGATATTAATTCTCATTTATAATATGAGCTGAAGCTTTTTTCCCCCAGTTTATTGTTCGTATTTTAACATATTTCTGGTGGGGCCTTTTTTTTTTTTGCCTTGCAGGATTTTCAGTTTTTACCTAATCTTTTATGGCATCTAAATTTGAGTCATAGAAAGACCTTCCTTACTCGAATCCTATAAATAAATAAATTTATCCATGTATTCTTTTAGTAATTGCATGGTTTTTTTTTTTTTTTACATTTAAGTATTTGATCCATTTGGAATTTATACAGGTGTACAGTGTGAGGTAGAGATCCAATTTTTTTTTCAGTTATTCATCCAATTGTACCAATGGCAGTTACTGAAAAGTTCATTTTTTTAAGATCTTTTAATATGAACTTTAGATATCTGGCTAAATGTAGTGGTTTTATTATTTTCTATGCAAAAATTCATAGAAGAAAGGGACTTAGGAAAGTACCCACTGGTTTGTACACAATCCACCTGAAGATGGAAGTGAAAATTTAATTTTGTTTTTGAGATTCTGTCTTTGAATCAATAGTAACTAGATTGAAGTGGATGTATAAAGTTATGTAAGGAAAATATTAGGTTATCTTAAGGAAATATTGCTGTAGCTTTTTATTATTATTATTATTTACAAATTTAAGGCAAATGATTAGCAAAGATTATACATGAGACTCAAAGGAGAATAACCATTTTCATTCTATTGAATGAACAACCTAAAATGGAATTTGATACAATTCTGTCTCAATGACATTTCCAGACCCCACTCCTGATATGCTAAATCAAAATCTCTAGAGTTGGGGGTAAAAAAAAGAAAAAGTCTAGAGCTGGGATGCGGGGATCTATTTTTATAACAAGTTCTCAGATGATTATAAAGCACCCAGGCCCGCACAAGTCTGTGAACTCGCATCTAGGAAACTTTGACTTCTAGCCTGAAAAAGAAAGGGCAGAAGCCAAGGTCAGAACCACAGAGCTAGAAAAAATGTGAAGGAATGATTGGATCCAACCCATTGTCTTCATTCTAATTAAAGGATACACATGTGTTTCATCTCTCCAAATGTCTCAGTAATCCACAAACTCCATCAGAAGGTCAATTTCAAAGTCATCACCCCAACAATCAAGAATTCCTGTCTTTCCACAAATGATCTATCTGGCTTTAGTTTGGATCACTTTCTTTTTGTTAAATCCTACTCCAAGAAAAGAGAAAGGAATGAATAATCCTGGAGCTTTGAAAGTGTGGCACTTCCCAAAACTTAACCTTTCACTTGGCTTTCCACAAACCTTGTGAAGTGGATATTATAGATCGAATGTTTACTGTTAAGAAAACTGAGGCTTGGAGATATTGTATAGCTAGTTTAAGGGTACTCAGGAAGTATATTCAGGAGCTGTTCTGTGAAATCTTTCTAGAGAGAAGAAAATGATTGATCAGCATCTCTTTCTATGACCCTCGGACAAAACCCATGATGATTTGAAGATAGAGTAACCAAGCAAATTTTAAGCTTTATATATTTAATTTACATTCTTTAGGTATTATTTTGGACCCAAGAAGCCTATTTTAAAAAGCATCCGTCTTACCTCATCCCTCTCTGTCTCTTCACCTGCTTGGTCTTTCCTCAACAAACTCCTCGGGACCTGACAGTATATGCTCTCATCTACATACGTTTTGCCTGCCCTGTGCCGTCAGAACAAGAGCTTCCCCAGGGCAGGGACTTGGTCCGTCTTGTTCTCCACTATATCCTCAATGCAAGGAACACTGGAAGTAGCCAATATTTCTTGAAGAAATAACCAAAAGTGAATTCTTCGTTCATACTGGCTTCTTTTCTTTATAACTGCCCAGGTTTGAGGTTTTGTTTTGTTTTCAAATTCTGAGCAGATAGCTGGGTGTTGGTTTACTAGCTGGCTTAATAACCCACTAACGATAGTATCTCCTTGCTATCAATGGTATCTCTGCTCCTTGGGAAGATGAAGTTTTGCAGAAAGCAGAGCTTTGAAAATCATCGTAACATCAGAGCCTTCTCTTCTCTGTGCCAACTTGTGGCCCTCCACTCTTTTTTCTTTTCCGTATAATTCCCCTTTTTCTCCACCATGCACAATCTACACCACTGTCATTTACTGAGGGCTCCCTATGTGTCAGGCAGTGTAATTTGTGTTTTATGAGGTACTTCATTAAATCATCCCCGAAACTCAATGAGATGTCTTACCTCCATTTTTTACATAAGGAATATGAAGTTCGAGATTAAGTCACCTGTCTGAGGAGAAGGAGCTATTCAAACCCAGATTTACAACTACTTAAATCTCAAGCTTTCCTCACAATATCTTCAGTGTGTGAGGGAAACCTGGGTGGCTATAATGTCTCTATGGGTTCTTATGCTACTATTTTCCAAAGACCTGTTACTAAAAGATCTGCTTCATGAAACAAAGGTAGGGGAAACATATTTCTTGACTTTGGTAAATCATGTTAAATATGGTTCATTTCATAACTTGCTAATGACCCATAGCTTCGGTCATTTTGTTGAACATATAGGTCAGGAAATGCCTTCAGCCGAATGTAACTGAGATTTAAGGTGGCTTAAAGAAATGACAGTTATTCCATCAAGCGAAAGAAATCTGGAAGTAAGGACTCCAGACATAGTATCTCCACAAAATCATCTAATTCTTAGGATCCTTCCAATTTTCTGCTTGGCCATCTTTAGTGCATGGTTTTCATACACAAATTGTCTCATGGTCCTAGACGACTGCTAGAGTACTCCTGACATCTGCTAGACAGGCAGGAAGGAGCAAAGGTGAAGAAACATGTCCTGTTAAAAAACTTTCCCAAAGGTCCAACCTGTTGGACTCCTCCACCGTCTGTGCCTAACGTGGCCATGGAAACCCTCTCCATGGCTCCCGCTGACTGGCACTTGGTGCTCAGTTTCCTAGTAACCATGCGGTATCCTCCAGTATGAGGTTCTACCACTTACAGGATGCATTAAAGAAAAGTACATCATGCAGACTGAACAAGATGAACAAGATGAACCACGGAACTCAGCTGCCATGTTACGCACCGTCGATCACTTATTCCCAATCTTAGGCAATCTACCTGTTTCAAGCATTTTCTACAGCATAAAATAACCCCAAAGCTTAATAGCTTAAAATACAACCAGATATTGCCCGTGATCTTTCAATTTGGGCAGACCTCGATGGGAAAGTCTCATCTTTGCTCCAAGTGGTATTGGCTGGGAACATTTGTACAATTGCTTTCTTTTTTTTTTTTTTTTTTAAGATTTTATTTATTTATTTGAGAGAGAGAGAGCATGAGTGGAGGGAGGAGCCGAGGGAGAGGGGGAAGCAGACTCCCCACTGAGCAGGGAGCCCGATGCGGGGCTCAATCCCAGGACCCTGGGATCATGACCTGAAGGAAGGCAGATGCTTAACCAACTGAGCCACCCAGGCGCCCCATGCAATTGCTTTCATCTGTGAGCACTACTGGCACTAGAAAGTCCAAATTGGTCCTCTCTCTTCCTCCAGAGTCTTTCTATGCGGCCCCTTATTACTTGGTGGTCTAGTCCATGCTTATTCCATGGAGTCTGTATCCTAAGAGGCAGTATTTCAAGGAGTAAGGGGAAGCAGGCCTCTAGGGAGCTGGCACTCACACTGGCAAGACATCACTTCCTCCATATTCTGTTGGTCAAAACAAGCCATAAGGCCAGCCCAATGTCAAGGGGAGGGAAAGAACCTTCACTTCCTGAAGGAATGTGGCCAGTATAATCCACCATTCTATGCCTTCCCTTTGAGGTTGGACCACTCTTTCTTTAAACATCAGCTTCTATAACTACATCCTCTCAGGACAAGCCAATGATAATTTCTTAATGGACCTAATCTTTCAGAACAAACATTTCCAGGCCTGAAAGATAACAAGTTGCTAACACAATCCACCTGCCTCCCCCTAGACAAGGGAGCCTATAAGAATTGGCTTCGTCTGAAAGAGAAACGTTCTTTTCTCTCCTGTTAGAAACGAGAAAATAGTGGCAAAAAGTCAAGAAATTCATTATTTCAATAACTTACCAGCTGCAGTCACCTTCATATTGTCTAATATAGTTGGCTTCTAATTCTCTGTTGTAGCTTGATAGAGCATAGACATAAGAAAACAAAACCTAATGATGTTTATAAAGATTTATTTGACAGCTTCAACCTCATTTATATTCAAACACAGTTATCATACCCCTGAAAAAGAACAGAAAAATAATTGAGTTGGCTCTCACCTCCTTTTCCTTCTCATTGTTTAAGAAAAATATAAAGTCATTAGTATAGTAATTCAGCACAAAGCAAAAAGAGAACTTATTGGTTCCCAAGCCTGGGAAATCATGGGTAGGTCTGGTTTCAAGTGTAGCTGGATACAGGTGCTCAAGTATTATCATCACTGCCCTTTGCTTCCATGTTCTTGGCTACAATTCTCAATCACTTGGCTTCATTCCCTCCTGCAGATGAGCTTCACCCAGTAACTGGAAAGAGAGTTTCCAGCAGCTCCACCATAATTTCCTTCAAGATTAGCCACTCCCAGGAAAAATAACTTCTCCTCCCATCCTAATAATAATCCCAGGGTAAGATTTAATTTTCCTGTTTAGGTTACATGTCTACTTTTGGATGGATTACTTTCCCAGAAGAATGGTATGGTATACAAAACAATGCCCCCTCCCCAGAGATGTCCACATTCAAATCTCTGTAGCCTGTGAATATGTTACTTTATGAGGCAAAAGAGATGTTGCAAATGTGACTCAATTAAGGACCTTGCCATAGGGGGGAGGGGGTTACCCTGGATTATCCAGGAGGGCCCAATATCATCACAAGGATCTTCAGAAGAAGGAGGCAGAAAGAATCAGAGTCAGAGAGAAGATGCTCTGATTCTGGAAGCAGAGATTGGATCAATGTGCAGATGGAAGCAGCCATGAGACGAGGAATACAGGTGGTCTACAGAAGCTGGAAAAGGCAAGAAGCAGATTCTCCCAAGCGCCTCCAGATGGAGCAGCTGTGCCAATGCCAATTTTGGGCTCTGGTCTCTAGAACCGTGAGAGAATAAATTTTTGTTGTTTTAAGCCACTAGATTTATGCTAATTTGTTACAGCAGCGAAAGAAACGAACCTAAGTGTTTTCCTGATTTGGCTTCGTTTACTTTACATGTTTCGATCTGTGGTCAAGAAAGGAGGTGGGACTTGAGAGAGGGTGGCAGGGTTAGAGCACATGCCTGATGGTACAGCCAAGACCACATAAAATCAGGCAGAACTCCCCCAAAAGGAAAATTCCTTTGCTATATGAGGAAATAGATAGAAAAGAAGGCTTGATAAATATACTTAACAAGCAAACAACACCATAAACAGTAGCTACTACATCTAGTACTACTCAAAAGTAGAAGTGCTGAGAGGCAGGGAGGAAGAAGGACCTAACAGAGGCCAGGATGTGTAGGACTCAGCGCTGGGCCTGGATGATCAAGACTCCACAGCAGCAACAGTTAAGGTTTTCCTGCTCCAATGTCCTGAGAGACAGAGAATGATGGAGAATAAAACATGTCTTACAATCAGTAAAACCTAAGCTCAAGTCCTCCACTAAGAGCGGACACTCTCATCTTGATTTTCCACAGTAACGTGAGAGAGCTCATGCTTGCACAACTCCTCCAGAAAGAATGCCAAATGTTACAGGAGAGGAAACCAAACGTGCACACTGAGAACTTCACAAGGGACCCCACGCAAGTGAACATTTCCTTGAGTGTTGTTCTCCTTATTTAAAATTCAGGTTATTGGCTTTAATTTAAAACTGTATTTTAGGGCACCTGGGTGGCTCTGTTGGTTAAGCGTCTGCCTTTGGCTCAGATCATGGTCTCAGGGTCCTGGGATTGAGTCCAGCATTGGGCTCTCCACTCAGCAGGGAGTCTGCTTCTCCCTCTCCTTATCCCTCTGTGCGTGCTCTCTCTCTCTCTCAAATAAATAAATAAAATCTTTTTTAAAAACATGATATTTTAAAAGTCCTGTGAATTATTTTTTCTTCTGAAGTGTTTGAGTTCACTGATGCTCCAGGAAGTTTTACCGTTTTTACTCTGGCTTCAAAGAGTCCACAATTTCAATGATTTACGTAACATGTGTAGCCCACTTATGACTAGGCCCAGGGCCCTTCCAGACCTCCGGTTCTAAGACAATCACCATAGCTCTGCTGTCCTCATCGTCTGCCACCTGAGACCTGACCTAGGAGGAAGGCATCGTCAGACATACCAAGAATTTAACTATGGTGATGAAGAGGCGGCTGCCAGTTTCCTTCAGAAGATACCTCAGAGCTACACAAAGGAAGAGCTGAAGTTTCAGTGGCTTTAAAGCACGTCTGCAAATTCTTTGATAGTTCTCCCATCAAGAGGTGGATTCTTGTGTCCTGTTGAAACAAGTCAGGCCTTTGTGACTGTCCTGCCTTGGCTAAGAATGCAGCAGAGGTGAAACCATGGGACCTCTGAGGCAAAGTAAGAAAAGGCAAAAAGGCTCCTACCTGCTCTCTCCCTCTCAGGATGTCTGACCTTAGTACCCAGCTCCACGGTGTGAAGATGCCCAAGCCAAATGGAGAAGTAGCCTGTAGGTGTTCTGGCCAACGGCCTCCGTGGAGACTCCTGCCACAGCCACCGTCGATTAAGTGAGATAGGCTTTGGGATGTCTACACCTCGGTCATCGTTGGGAAAGCCTCTGAGATAACTCTTAAAAAAAATTGAAATCCGGAGTGAACATTTTTAACTAAAAACCAGGAGCCTGAGATTTTAAAAATATGAAAAACACTAAGGATCTCTTCACACACTTCCTTGTGGGGGCACCAGATGGTGAGGGCAAGTAAAACTGGCTGGTGAAATAATTTGTTGTTTCAGGGCACTCCTTGATTTTAGTGTGTGGGAGAGGACTTCCCATAGAATCGTGCCAAAATGTTTGCTTGCTGAAGAGAGTCAGAAAGCCAGGAGAAATTAAAAGTCCTTTGGAAGGAGTCATTAAGGAGGAAGAAAACGTAGAGAGAGAGAACTCTTGACGTACTCACTGTCTGACTGCAAGAGCAGAGCCCTTGAGTAACTTTGTCCAGTTGGCTCCCGGAACCAAGAGACGTAACAATAAGTTATGGTTATTGTTTTACGCTGCTTTGTACCAATAGGGGCGCCTGGCTGGCTCATTCAGTGGAGCAAGTGACTCTTGATCTCGGGGTTGCATGTGCAAACCCCACGTTGGGTGTAGAGATTACTTAAAAATAAAATCTTTAGGGGCGCCTGGGTGGCTCAGTTGGTTGGGCAACTGCCTTCAGCTCAGGTCATGATCCTGGAGTCCCGGGATCGAGTCCCACATCGGGCTCCCTGCTCCGTGGGGAGTCTGCTTCTCCCTCTGACCCTCCCCCCTCTCATGTGCTCTCTCTCATTCTCCCTCTCTCAAATAAAAATAAATAAAATTTTTTAAAAAAAATAAAATCTTTAAAAAAAAGTTTATGTAAATAGTTAGACCAAACAAGGGTAACATCTGTAGGAATCTGTGAAAAGGGGAAAAAGATGGAATATGTGACTCAGACGCACACCTTCCCACGTCCAGGACCCCAGATTCCACTCCTGTACCTCTGATTTCACTTCCTATGTTGGGTTATAAGGTGTCTCTTTACTTTTCCACCTCCCTGTCTAGAAGACAGTTGGTACTTCATAAATGTATGGGGGAAAGAGAGTGAGGAGACACCGAGGCTGCGAAATGAACCCAAATGAGGAGAGCTACAACCTTAGGACCCCACTGAAATCGTTCATGGGTTGAATTTGGCGAATGGCTCCAAGTAGAACAATGCTGCCTGAAGATGCAATGTCACCAACCCCGTCACCTACCACATTACTTTATATCCTAGGACACATTTCTCACACAAGAGTGCAGGAAACCACAGAAAACCAACAGGCAGTAGCTACCAGAAGTAGCAATTGTATTCTCATCATTCATTTTACGAATATTTATTGAATATCTGTTATAGCCTAAGCACAAAGGTAAGCAATTAAAAACAAAATTTTATATTAAGGTAAGTACAAATGTATTATGGGGAGGAATGCAAAATTAGCATGGATTTTTTTTTAATTTTTTTTTTTTTTAAGATTTATTTATTTGAGACAGAGAATGAGAGACAGAGAGCATGAGAGGGAGGAGGGTCAGAGGGAGAAGCAGACTCCCCGCCGAGCAGGGAGCCCGATGCGGGACTCGATCCTGGGACTCCAGGATCATGACCTGAGCCGAAGGCAGTCGCCAAACCGACTGAGCCACCCAGGCGCCCCTAGCATGGATTTTTAGGGAAAAAAAGAATGATACCTCAAAGAATATTCGCCCTGGCACTGACATCGCACTGTTATCCCCAGAGCCTCAGAGGCAGGTGTAGGTGTTCCCTCTTCTCAGTTGGTAGGAGCATGGAGTGGAATTTTAGAAAATCCCATTTCAGGCATTAATAAAAATGTTTATATGTAATGTCTTCCTTTCCCATAGGTCAAAAACTGATAGCTCATAGCTAATCTGCATTGGTCTTATTTGAACCGCAAGGCAATTTGTTTTCATTTTTTTACAACTGACGTTAGTGGCTGATAGGTGAACCTCAGGGGTGTCCTTTACTAAGTTGGATCTCTGGCTTCTCCTACAAGAGACTGAACGAGCTGGCAACTTCAAGCCCATCTCTTCACGTGGCCAACAGGCAGCGAGTGCTGAGCTTCAGCTTTCCCCTTTCCTTTCGACAAGACCTGGTCCCCGTGGCTTGCCACGGTCCTTGCCACTTCCTGTCCACCCCACCAGCCAGGCTGTGGCCTGCTTCTGGTGTCTGTGGTAACTGCCTGGGCCTGGGAAGTATTTGAACTTACATCTCCGGTTCCAGACTGACATGGAACCATCTGTGTCATTTTCTAACATGTGACACTGACTTCCAAATTTTTTAAATGTTCAGGATACTAGTCTTAGATCCAGAAATTGGGTCTTTATCCAGCCAAGTCCTGAGTCAGAGAATCACAGAGCTGGAATGGCCCCGCTTTTCTGATGATGGCCATTGTATGCTGAAGGCGGCCACACAACCCCGGGGATCAGAAAGGGCGCCAAGATGGCCTGACTCGCTCTCTAGGAAAGAATCAGACTCAAGATGTGTATCTTCCCCAAACATAGAGTCCCAGGAGAACTGAGCAAAGAGGAGATAAAAGCAAGTTAAAATAGGTCCTTTTAGAGCATGTGCTTTCCTTCCAAGGCACCTGATCTTTTTCACAGTGTTGGGAGGGAGGGAGGAGTTCCCAAAATGTCTTTGGATCCTGTCAAGAACAGTTGGGGGTAGCGTCTGTACCAGTACCTGGACAGCCAGGTAACTGAGTCCAAGTTCCCGTGGCCCAGTGTGTGTGTGTGTGTGTGTGTGTGTGTGTGTGTGTGTGTGTGTGTGTGTGTGTGTGACCATATCCACCTCAGGGGCCATGAGTGTTCATCATGAGTCATAGTTTTGTTTTCTGGGCTCAGTAGCCTGTGGTCTGGCAGGAATCAAGGTCTGGGATTTTGCAACAGCTGTTCATGTCACCTGGGGAGGCAACTGAGCATGCACTGGGATCATTTTTATCAGCTCATGAGCACTGGCTTTGCCTGCCAAAAGGCCGTGTTTCTCAACTTAGAAAAATAATATTCCTCTCTGGAACCAGTGTGGAATCTTAAATGCTGGGGTCGAAATTCTTATCTTATGCCACAAAGTCTTAAATCACTCTCATAGTCTCTACTTTTAATTCAAGGTGACTAACTCCTAAAGAGAGCAGCGACAACATCTCAGATGTTACCGTAACTCAGAGAGGATCATCAGCAAATACAGTGGAGATGAAGACTCATTCTGTCTCCCTAACTCATCTTAAAATGACTTCCCTGTGTTTTCAAGATCCAGCTGCCCTGTTCTCTATTCAGGAATTTGACACATTTAATTCTCTCTACCTGGCAACCATTACAGGCTCTTTCCGATCACCTTGTAGCCCTGGTCTTTCTAGACCTCCTATTTAGCCCACCTTCTTGGAAAGTCTCCCTAATCCCTGATCTTGCGTTTGCCTCTCCCTGGACCCCTTCCAGCCTCTCTGGGGAGAAAGGCACAGTGTCCTTTGGATTGCAGCCATGTGAGAAACACTGATTATGTGATGAACACAGGCACTGCCTGTTCCCTGAGAACAGCATGCAGCAATGACAGAGGGATGCCACGGGGGGCTGCATCCCCCGGCTTGTGGGAACCTGTATTAACATGTTTGGGATAATGAAACCGCTAACTTGGCCAGATGTAACATAAAATGTTATCAGACATACTTAGCCAACAAGGCAAAGGTCTGAGCCATAAGTAAGTCTTGGAAGACAGTTAAGAGTCTGAAAAGTCACAACAGGTCTAGCAATACCACTGATTCGGAACTCCTCAAAACTCTCATCTAAATGCCCTCAATTGGTGCCTGGGTGGCTCAGTCGGTTAAGCATCTGCCTTCGACTCTGGTCATGATCTCAGGGTCCTGGGTTCAAGCCCTGAGTCCGGCTCCCTGCTCAGTGGGGAGTCTGCTTCTGCCTTTCCCTCGGCCCCCACCACCACCCACTCGCCACCCCCCATGCTCTCTCTCTCAAATAAATAAATAAAATCTTTAAATGCCCTCAAAATAAGATGCTTATTTTGAAGGCAGTCTGGTATTAACAAAGGGAATTTTCAAAGCAAGGAGTGTTTGCCTGTATGTAATATCAGAGAATAAGAAAGTGGAAATTTTTATTTAGGTCATTACTTAATAAAATTATTTGCCCTCTATTTCCAAATCAGAAAGCAGTATTGACAGATAATTCTAGATAAAATTTATTGCAGCAGATTTGGGTGATTGTCACTTCAATATGTAATGATTTACTTTTAATAGTGATCTATTATCTCATCAAATCTGGGCCTCTTATCACAAATACTGACACCTCACTAATCTTTCTACTGTACCCCTTTTCCTCTGCTTCTGCACAGTTCTTAAGGCTTTTGATTTTCAGTTCTGTAGCAATGCAAGTAATACTGAGAGGAAACATCCCTTTTGTTATTATCAGGAGATATCATAGAGCAAAAATAAAACCTTAGAAAGGATTGATTGTAGAGAACAGACGATTCAGGAGAGACCATGGAGAAGAAAAAAGAGAGAGCAAAGGATGGAGTGTTTGTACATGTGTGTGTGTATATGTGTGTGTGTGTGTCTTAAAATTTGGAGGAAGCGGCAGGAGGAAATTCTAGAAAGGAATTGTAAACCTTCCCCCATTCAACTACTTAACAGTTTTGCCACAAATTAGCTTTGTCTCCAGGCTCTCTTGCAGCTTGTTTCCACACCTACCTTATTCCTTCCTATTCAATGTATAAACTTAGAAGAAGGCCCAAGAGAGCTGTTTCTCACATAAATCATGGAAGGTCTATTGAGAGCAGTAAACAAGGAAACTACAAATGGCTGAGCATTACATAGGGACAAAAAATAATGGATTGGTTCCAAGAAACACCATGCCACTCAGATCAGGACACGCTTGGGGGTCATTACTCCCAGGAAGGGAATCATTGCATTCAATCCTATGAAAAGCCAAGCATGCCTTCCTGATGAAATAGCAAGCCAGCATGCCAGCAGATTAGGATATTGTTCTGGGACAAAGGGGAACACACGTAGGCTATTCTGAGAACACTAGGAAGTTATGATTACCCCACAAATTGGCCCAGACAATTTAATCAGTGTGTGGGCAATGCAGGAAGAAAGCATTTTATTAATATGTTTCCTTTTTTTTCAATACAACTGGCAATTCTCTTCCAATTATCATGAGTTGACCCAACAAAGAACAGAAGAAGAAATTTTTCTTTTTGATTATATGTACTGTTGTTTTCCTTAGGGGATGGGTGGGGGTGAATATTTAAAAAAAAAAAAAAAAAAGAAAGGAACCAGATCTATAAACTAGACCATATTCTTGGCTCTCACTTAGAAGGAGGCAGAATGTTTGGATCAATATCACAGTCATCTGCTAAATATCCATGCTCCTTGGTCTACCACAAACTGGTACTCTTCAAATCATAAATATATACATGTTTTTCCAAAAGAGGTGAATCAATACCATCGTTTTATTCATATCATTTTTCTTTTTCTTTTTTTTTTTTTAAAGATTTTATTTATTTTTCAACAGAGAGAGAGACAGTGAGAGAGGGAACACAAGCAGGGGGAGTGGGAGAGGGAGAAGCAGGCTTCCCGCGGAGCAGGGAGCCCGATGCGGGACTCGATCCCGGGACCCTGGGATCATGACCTGAGCCGAAGGCAGACGCTTAACGACTGAGCCACCCAGGCGCCCCATATCATTTTTCTTAAAAATGTTAAGTTTCACCAGACATACAATATTTTGGAGAAGCATTCTCAACTCTTGCCTATTCTTTTTTTAAAAAGTTGAGGTTTTTGTCATAAGATTCTTCTGAGCTTTATTTTTGAGGCAATTTCTGAAAATAAACGAAAACATTATGTTTTGTGGACAATTTTCCTCTCAACTAAAACAGCTCATCCATTTTGGTTGATATTGGCAAGACAATATCCGTCTGTTTCATTTAGATAAGTTATTTCCATAAACTATGAAGACCGGAGAGTACCTCAAAGATACTTATGTCCCAGGAAATAGTTAAGCAAAAGGGAGAAATGTACAAAAAGAATGCCATCTTGTGGCTGCACTAATAGAATAACAACAGAACAAACATCACCCCAGAAGGTAACTGTCATGCTATGAAGGCGTACACATGAGTTCTGTCTTTCCACAATGTCAGCTGTATTCAATCATAAAGCGAAGTTAATCACAATTATAAAGCAGGTTCCGGATTCCAAACCCAATGACATTTCACCATGTGATTAAACTTGGCTTCTTACACAGCACACAGAACAGGACAGAAAACAAACCACACAACAAACAAGATCACAGAAGGGTGTCCGAAGTGAACGAACCAGATGCGAAGTCAGTCTGTGGGCGCGCAGTTGAGATAAGGCCTCCGTCTGGCCTGGGTCAGCTCTGGGCACTTATGGCTTATTGTTAGGAGTTAGTTGCACAGTTAGGTAGTCACAGTCAGGGTCCCCAACAAGGAAACATGGATCAGGACAGCCAAGCCAAAATAGCACTGACAACCTGTTTTGAGCTTAGACAGGATCGCACTAGCATTCTGCTCTGCAGCCTTTGCGGAAATGACTCTTGCAAAATATCCTAAAATAAGGCAATTAACCACCAAGCATTTGTCAGTATCACAGGCAAGGGGCAATTAAGACATAAGCCCCCAGATGTCCCCAAAAAGACCATCAGCACATTGACATTAGCCTAATAGGTAGACAGATACATGACCAAAGCTCTGATTGGCAGCACTCAGCACACCCTGATTGCTTAAGATAGTTCCGCAAAAGAGCTCATAAAAACCCCTAAACTTAGAAACTCCGGGGGCAACCCTCTCGACCCCCCTCCCTCCCTGGGAGCTTTGTAGTATTGCTCAATAAACTTTGCTGCCCACCTCTCTTCGTCTGGTCTATCTCTTCATTCTTCAAAGCAGCGTGACCAAGACCCGCGACACTAAAGGCAGAGAATTACTGCAACATTATTATGTTCAAGCAGTGGAGGATCTCGGTTCTGTTCGGAGATCAATCAGGCAGAGCCTTGGATGGCAGCTGCCTATTTCAAGTGGTCAGAGAGGGGTCATATCTGAAGAGTCTGACAGTTTGCTGTAAAAATCCTCCCCATTTTAAAGGGATTTAATAGGTCTTGGGCCCCTGCACACCTCCTCTGGTTCTGCTTATCCGTTCACACCTTATCCGTTCTGGGGTGTCAGCTGACGCTGATCCCCGCGGTATCTTGTAGCTGCAGTACCTTTAACTACTGTGGCTCCTGCTTGACATGAGAGACTCCATTTTGCTCTCTTCAGTAATGCTATGGTGTCCAAACAGGGAGCTCTACATTGTCATGTGAGCCACCGAGATAGTGGTCCATACTGCCTAAACCTACATGAATCCAGATTCCATCCTATCTCGCACCCCAAAGGGAATGACATTGTTTGGTCTATACCCTAGAACCAGATATTCCTGGGAAGGTAAATTATTTGGACACACCTACCAAAGATATTAGTCTACTTTGGGAAATGCCTCTGGGTGTGCTAATGAGTGCTCTAGGGGGCCAAAGAGAACTGATTTCAAGATAACTAAGGGAAGGCCCCCGAGGCCTCAGGTGTTGGAATTTAGAAGAGAGCTGCTTTGTGGTGTAGCAAAAAACAAAGTGGACTTCTTGACACAGGCTTACCCCAAACACTGGAAATAACTAGGAAATACCAGTTAAGTATTTGAATTGTTTTGAGCCAAGTAGTGGAAGAAGTCAGCTCAGTAAGCATTTGTTATTTTAAAATGCTGATTCACAGCTAAAAGAAGGGTTTAGATAAATACATGGTTTGTAGATCCATGAGGTATCATCAAGAAAAGCTGATGATATTTAGTATATTTTTTGTGGTTGACATCTACAAGTTTAATGATATCTTTCCATAAAATGGAGACTTAATTCTTGAGCTTCAAAAGACCTGAAAGGTCATCTAGTTCACTCTCTTAATTTAACAGAGGAAGAAAATAAGGTCCAGAGAGGCTAGGTGACTCAAATAAAATCACACAGCCAACTAATGATTCAACTACGTGCCAGATGTGGGATACACAACTTTCTTCAGGAGCTATTTTTAATAAAAGCATATTATATTTTATATAATTTATACTATATATAAAATGTATATATTTCTGTGTATTGTATATATTTGTATGTATATATTTATCCATATAAAATATTTTAAAATATACACATATCTATATCTATGTATGTAAAGATATGTATACATTATATATCCCTTCCATAGAGATGCAAAATGTACATTATCATATAAAAAATTCTGAGTAGTCTTTCGGTAAAGAAATCTATTCCACTTTACTAAGCTCAGCTTTTCCCAAACTTATATGACCATGAAGCCTTTTTTTCTGCCATGCAACAATCACTAACATCTATGAAACTAAATCATGAAAATTCTGCATAAGAACCTCATTTGGATCTAATTATTCTATTTCATCTACTAGTTCATTTTTTTATTGTAGTTAATTCAATCTAGACATATAGGCAACAAATAAAAACAGGTGCCTAAATACACCCCCCCCCGCCCCCGCCCCACACAGAGTCACTCACTCAACCAGCTCATTAAAGTAAGGGTGAAATCCCAAGGTTACCTCTCTGCAGATGGGCTGCATGACGCAGAACCAGCCTTCATCTCTGTATTTTCGTACATTTGCAAACGAATACAGCACTGGGCAACTTTTTCCAAAGGTGGATAGCCATAGCATTACACATATACCAACTTATTTGAAGAGAATTGTTTTCAGCATTTACTTATAGACATTTTTTGGTATGAAACAAAAAGTGCATATCCCACACAACAAAGCTATGTCTGTAGACCTTATTAATGTATCATTAAGAGTACATTTAGCTTGAGCCATGAATCTTTGTCTTTCAGTTAAACAAAAGGGAGAGGCAGCTTAACACCGAAGAGAGATTTATAAAAAGCTTCCTTCTGTTTTAGAACCTCCTCATCCATTCCTGTGGCATTGTCATTTCACTGTTGTGAACTGGAAGTAGTAGGCTGTCAGATGGTATGAAAAGTCTTACATTCTTAAGTGTTTGTATAATCTTCTGTCTCAAGGAAAAAAAAAAAAAAAGACCTGGACGGGCAGCATTCACTTTTGCCAAACGTGGCCCTTCTGTTAGGCACACAGACACTGCCCATTTCATCCCTCGTGGCAGAAATAATTTCTAGTAGAATCATGTATACACCAGCCAATATTAAGGAATCATCTGAGTTCCCTTAGGATGAGCATGTTTCACACACATGCACGTGAGCACACATGCACACACCCCAAACTCACCAATGCCTGGAAGGCATTGGACATCGCCTTGGGCTTAAAATATACCCAGCAACCAGTATCTGAATTAGTAATTTTAGGAGCTTAAATGCCAGTCCAGGCAAGATTCTGCCCCAGCTTCATCTGTTAGCCATCTGTATTTATGTTGATTTTCCATTGTCCATGCCTCTTGAGATAGCTGCTAAACTAAATAGAAACATACCTACATAAACTCACACAATTGTCATAATCTAATACCACTAAATTACAATCCATGGGTAATTTAAGAGGAAATTACATTTACATCTCCAATCAATGGACCAATGTTATGACTCCTTTTGTAATCTGCAATTCTTTTGACTTTGCTGATCTCCACCCTGGAATGGGTTTTTTTTAGACTGAAGTGGAAAGGATTGTTTGTTGTAATCTCACCCTAAATACTGTTTTGTGTATCTTTCCATACACATAATTGGCACTGTGAGAATTGGAGGGTAATAAGATTGTTAATTAGGACTAATATCTGTCCTGTAGAAAATGTGCTGAGTTTCAAAGAATTGATAGAACTTGAAGCAACTGTCTTTGAAGAGTGGTTTCTCTCTAACTATCTGCCTCATACAACAGCCAAAATCAACTTTGATTGCTTTGTAGGTCTAATAAATTGAGGAACTGGCTGCCTCGTATTTTAGTTCTTCTAAGACTGTGCAACCCAGAAAGTTGAACAAAACAACGAGATGATGTGTGATACTAAGACCAGGTCAAAGTCTCGTGCTTCCGCAATAACTCATGCTTTTGGTGCTAGTGGATTAGAATAAATCTCAGTAGAGCGAGGAGTCTAGCTATTTGGATAAATAATGAATACAAGTTTGGAGACATTTTCACTCAATTTTCTTCTGTAAGAGGCAAGTACAGAAGTACTGATTTCTGTTGAGATTGAGAAAAATAGTTTATTTGATGTAATAATTTTAAGATGATATCCCTATATTTTTAATACCTAGTATTCTTCCTACTGGTATTCAGTATCCATTTTAAAATTACATATCCATCATAAAACCATCTTTCCAAGTCAGAGCTATTCTGGTTTATCCTATTACCAAGGCAGCTAAAATCTACCTTTTTATTTTTTTTTTTTATTTTATTTGTTTGCCATTTACTTTTTTAAATTTTATTTTACTATGTTGTTAATCATCATACATCATTAGTTTTTGATGGAGTGTTCCATGATACATTGTTTGCGTATAACACTCAGTGCTCCATTCAATACGTGCCCTCTTTAATACTCATCACTGTGCTAACCCATCCCCCCACCCCCCTCCCCTCTAGAACCCTCAGGTTGTTTCTCAGAGTCCATAGGCTCTCATGGTTCGTCTCCCCCTCCGATTTCCCATGGTGAGCACTGTGAACTGTGTAAGACATGAATCACAGACCTGTACCTCTGAAACAAATAATACATTATATGTTGAAAAAAAAAGAAGATAGTAGGAAGGTAAAATCTACCTTTTTAAACTTACCATTTCCTTCATTTTACTCTTCTTTTCAATCTTTTACTGTTGGAAGTGCCAGGACTCAGTCCTTTTCTCTATCTACACTCACTTCTTTGGTGATCTCATCCATGCATGAAATGCAATCTATATGCTGATAGCTCCAAAATTTGTATCTCCTGCTCAAACCTTCCTCCAAAATTCTAAACTCTTACATCACTAAGTTTGCAGTAATTTGTTACAGCAGCATAGGAAACTTAGGTTAGTAACATACATCTATTTCCTAACTCCGTCTGCATTCCAGTAGTAATGGGTCCATCTAGTGCCCAGATCCTGGTTTCTAAATGTCATTCTCCAACATAAGGTACCAGGGCTCCTTGGGGAAGTGGCTGATTCTAGGACTGGGATAGAGAAAATGCAAGATAAGTTTGGAGCAAATTGTGGCACCAGAAAGTAAGGAAGCACTGTAGAAAATGGGGATACTTCAAACAGGAACAAGACTGAAAGACTTTCTAATGGCCAAAGTTGGAACAGTTTGAGCAACAATATAATAGTAGTATTGGACTGTAACTCAAAGGGGGAAAATCTGTGAATCCATAGTAATATAAATACCTAATAAAATATATAAATACATTGGTGAGAAGAGACAAATCCTCCTCACAAAAATTCCAATTAATAAATGTGGAAGGAATGAGGGAAACAGAAAATCACCATTAGAACGCCACAGCAATAATTTCTGCAGCAAGATTCACTGACTAATGCTAAATTTAAAACAGAAAAATAGAATATTTGCATAACCTCAAAGTACCTCCCCCCAAATATTTATTAATTACTATAGTGATATCAAATTCTTTGATATTCCTCCCTCTAGAGGGGAAACTTAATTCCCACCCCTTGAGTGTAGGCTGGACCTAGTGACTAACTTCAAAGAAACCTGGAAGATACCCCCCTTGACCAAGTGATCACAGTCACATCACTGGTAATAAGGCATGTTGAGATCACATACCCCCTGGTAGGATGAAACAAGAAAGGCCCATCATCTCTGTGATGGTCATCTCCCAAATCTAGAATCTTAGCACAGTTACAGGAAAATAGATAAACTCAAATTGAGACAGAGTCTGCAAAATACCTGACCATTCTTCCTCAAAAGTGGTAAGGTCATGAAAGACAAGGCAACAGATTGGAGAAGACTAAGGAGATGTGACAGCTGGTTTCAATGTGGTATCCTGGATTGGATCCTGGAGCAGAAGAAAGATACTAGTAGAAAAACCCATAAAATCCAAATAGTCTGTTTCTCCCTATCACAACGTAAATTGTCCTCCACGACAGTAGGAATCTTAAAGTAAAAGAAGATATTTTATCCACTGATATATCCCAAGCACCTAGAACAGTATCTGGCACATAGTGGAGGTACAATAAATCGCTGTTAAATTGGGGCACCTGGGTAGCTCAGTCATTAAGCATCTGCCTTTGGCTCAGGTCATGATCTTAGGGTCCTGGGATTGAGCCCCACATTGGCCCCCACATCAGGCTCCCTGCTCAGGGGGAAGCCCGCTTCTTCCTCTCCCACTCCCCCTGCTTGTGTTCTCTCGCTGTGTCTCTCTGTCAAATAAATAAGATCTTTAAAAAAAAAAAAAAAGAAATTTGCTGTTAAATTGAATTTAACCGGACACATTCAGATCCCTAGAGAATGGATCAATCTGCAAATGGTATCAGAATCTCCAGAAGCTTTCATATAAATTCTTTCGTTCAAGTCACTGTATATATATTATATAAAGCTTTATTATTTAGGTTTAATAATTATTTTCAAAATTCATGATATGTTACCATATTAAATTGCCATTTTTGTAGGTCAAAAGAGGTGAACATTTCAGCTTCATGTAATTCAAGTTAATAATTCTATGATTTTTATCAGTTGCTTCTACTAATAATTATAATTCAATTCTAATGATTTTTAAATGTCTTTTTTGAGGTATGGTTGAATACAAAAAGCTATGTATATTTAACATATACAATTTGATGAGTTTAGTGATAAGTATATATCCATAAAACCTTTACCGCAATCTATGCCATAAACATATCCATCAGTTCTTTTGCCCTCTTTGTTTATTATTATAATTGGGTGATAAAAACATTCAACGTAACAATACAGTTTTGTTAACTCTAGGACCTATGTGGTACAGTATATCTGTAGGATTATTCATCTTGCATAACTGAAACTTTGTACCCTTTGACTAATTAATACCTCCCTGTTTCCCCCTTCCCTCAGCCCCTGGCAACTATCATCCTACTCTTTGCTTCTTTGAGTTTCTTTATTTTAGATTCCTCATCTAAGTTTTATATGTAGCATTTGTCTTATGTCTGACTTATTTATCTCAGCATAATGTCCTTCTGTTCATTCATGCTGTCATGAGTGGCTGGATTTCCTTCTTTTTTAAGACTGAATAATAAGGGGCGCCTGGGTGGCTCAGTCGGTTAAGCGTCTGCCTTCGGCTCAGGTCATGGTCCCAGGGTCCTGGGATCAGCCCCACATCGGGCTCCCTGCTCAGCGGGAAGCCTGCTTCTCCCTCTCCCACTCCCTCTGCTTGTGTTCCTTCTCTCGCTGTGTCTCTCTCTGTCAAATAAAAAAAGAAGAAAAAAAAAGACTGAGTAATAACACTTCATTGTACGTATATATTACATCTTCTTTATCCATTCATCTGTCCTTGGATATATAGGTTGCTTCTATGTCTGGGCCATCGTGATAATAGCCATGGGAGTGCAGATACCTCTTAGAGATAGTGACTTCATTTCCTTTGGATATATACCCACAAGTGGGATTGCCGGATCATATGGTAGTTCTAGTTCTAATTTTTTGAAGGAGCTCCATACCGTTTTCTATAGTGGTTGTACCAGTCTGTATTTCCATTAATAGTGTACAAGAGTTCCAATTTCTCCACATCCTTGCCAACACTTATCTTTTTTCTTTTTAAAATAAAAGCCATCCTAACGGATGTAAGGTGATATCCTATTGTGGTTTTGATTTGCATTTCCCTGATGACTAGTGATGTCGAGCACTTTTTCATATTCCTCTTCGGCATTTGTATTTCTTGGAGAAATGTCTACTCAGTTCCTTTGCCCTTTTTTAATTTGGGTTATTTGGGTTTTTTGCTAGAGTTATGGGAGTTCCCTATATATTCTGAATATCAACTCTTTATCAGATAGAGGGTTTGCCAATATTTCTTCCCATTCCATAGATATCCAAACTGGGATAGTTGGTCACCTTTCTAATGCCCATATAAAAATGTACTGAAGATTTAAAGCTGTAAGAGTTCAGTCTCTGCAAGGGATACCACACCAGCCAGGTCTTCTGCGCAAGAGCCATCTGCCAGTGGGCATCTAAGACTCCAGAAAACAAGATGTCTCTGGAATTCTGTATCATGGACCAATACTTCAGAGAAAGGCCCCATCCTGCACCCATCATCTGTGTAGCCGCCAGAGAAAGGAGTGATTAAGTGCTGGCTCTAAGGACTAACCACAGAGCACTGTGCCTCACCCAAATACTCATTTTTAAAAATTAATGAGATTTCACATTTTAAAAAATCGGTATTTTTAGCTTGTCATGAAAAAATGGGAAGATCTGGTAATTTCTTAAGTTCTTACGTGCCAAAAACCTGTTCTAGCTGAGAGGCAGCTTTTACTTTTGTGCTTCAGATGGGGCATATATTTCCAAATCAGCATAGTCTTCACCCGACTCTTGCCTTCACCTGCTCCCTGCAGGCATTCCAGTTCACGACCCAGGCTTTAGCTGAAAGGGGGAACAGCAGAAGGAAGACATGCTTCAGAAATGAATGATTCAGATTTCAGCTCTACAAGTGGCCAGTTTCTTAGGTAAACTTTCAGAATTTTATCTACTTCATATTTGAAATACCAGGATATAAAGAATTTCACTGTCATGAGAAAACATAAACATGAGTTTAAAAAAAAAGAACATAAACATGAGTTTTAAAACACAAAAATGATCTTGTTTGGAGGAAGACAATAAAAGAAAGCCTATATTTAAATTTTATTTCATTTTATAGTTTCCAGAAGCCAAACAAAACAAATATGTTCATTATGCTAAAAGGAAATAAATACCTATTTTTCAAGTTTTGAGGTGAAGTACATGCTAACTAGAAACCTAATGTCTTCTCTTGGAAGGGGAAAAAAACCAGAAATGTCATTTCCTTTTCTAAACCTTCATGAGATGAAAGGAAATCCATAACACTTGCTTTACTTACAGTAACTTTTTATCCAAAAGCCCGAGAGTCCTGTATAGTAGTGATCTTAGATCAAAAAAGTGTATTTTATTGTTAGTTTCTCTGCCTCTCCGTGCTTTGATTTTTTTCAAGTGGCAGCTGTCTTGAATTTGCTCTTGCATATATTTCTTAACTTAATGCTAAGTGAAATCAGATGAGCGAATAAAATCAAGTCACTGTAAAAAGATCTCAAAGTCTGCACAAGTCCTTAAACCTAGTTGTAGACCCTACTTTGATTTCCTAAAATCTAACACAAAGCAAAGAATCTTACTGTACTATACATTTTTATTTTCTTTTATTTACTCTGGGGTTCATACAGATCTAAATATACATAATTCCAATGGTAATTGGAATGAAAGCCACTATTTATAAACCTTTTCTTGACAATATACTTAAAATAGATTTTTTAAGTCTTACTGACTACAATGTTGTCTGTTTTACCATATAAAATTCTTTTAAATATGAATTTCAATTATGTGAACAGAAGGAGTAAATGCTCCATTTGTTCACACAGTTGTCACTATTCTCTATTTTGCATTAGTTTTGTGTCTATCACCTAGGCTACCTTGCTGTCCCCAAAAGCATGTGAGTTTCTGACCCTTGAATTATCAATGAATGGACTAATGTAATGTTCGCTACAAGTAAACTAGAGCTGGATCCAGAAAGAGCAAAAACTGTTCTATAACCTTTACTTACTTTTTTTTTTTAAGAAGGCTCCATGCCCAAGGTGAGGCTTGAACTCACGACCCTAAGATTGAAAGTCACATGCTCTACCGTCTGAGCCAGCCAGGTGTCCCTATAATCTTTACTTTAATAAGAAATTCATGGATCTCAAGAGAAAGACTGTGTCAGGTTGTTACTGATACACGCCCATGCTGAGATGATGTTTTAGGAGAAGTTAGAGAGATGGCTTGGAAGCAGAGTTCCCCAACATGAGCGGGTATGTGTCAGAATCACCTAGAGAACCTGTTAAAACACCATGGCTGGACCCCACCCCCAAAGTTTCTGATCGAATAACCCTGGAGTCCAAGTATGTGCATTTCTAACAGGTTTCCAGGTGATGCTATTTGTCCAGTGACCAAATTTTGAGAACTACTGGAGTAAGAAATACCCAGAGATTTGAAATAGTTTTAAGAAGAAGGAAGCTTCTCTATCAAATTTATTTTTCAAGCTACACACACACCTATACCCACATGGACTTTATTTTCTTTACTAAATGGTTAAAATTCCTTCAGATAGAACTTAGTGGGATCAATAACAATAGCAGTGAATTACTGGAAAGCAATAAATAAGATCTGGAAGGATATAGGAAGACGGGTTGGAAAGCTAGTTTGTGGGGGTGGGCTTTATAAATACAGAGTGCATTGACTTGAGAGAAACCAATCTCTATCTCGACGACACCAAAAAACAATGTGGTTTTGGATGCTCATTTGCAAAGATGACTCATACCACACAGGTCTTTGGCCTGGTTGTTAAGAAAACATCTTTATCAATTTGCTAGAAAAGAAGCCAAATCTCTGTTATGATCTTTTATCAAACAATGGATGGGCCAGACATTTAAAAAAAAGTGCAACACATCAAGTAGTCTTGTCAGAAATCAGTCTAATTAACTGCAACATGATTGATGATTACTGAGCCTTTAACTTCTCATTGTTCAAGTCCTTCTACAGATAGTCACCAACGCATGCACCATTGATCTCAAGGGCAGAGGAATTCCAACAGTCTTTCCAGGGCGGAATATTGAGTTAGACTTCTCGTCACTATTTTCTTTTTTTTTTTTTTAAAGATTTTATTTATTTATTTGAGAGAGAGACTGAGAGAGAGCATGAGAGGGGGGAGGGTCGGGAGGGTCAGAGGGAGAAGCGGACTCCCTGCCGAGCAGGGAGCCCGATGCGGGACTCCATCCAAGGACTCCAGGATCATGACCTGAGCCGAAGGCAGTCGCTCAACCAACTGAGCCACCCAGGCGCCCTCGTCACTATTTTCTTAGGCTAAGATGAGTAATCAGAAGGGCACAATGCTTTCACTACCTGGGATAGGGCCTTCTCCTAAAAAAAGAAATTCCTGTTGATAACTGTTAGGCAAAATGATTCCAGGCAATGAATTTCAAATGCTTCTGGGTAGCTCAATTTCTTAATGTGACATCAAAGAGAAGTCAGATATGATTTGAAAATGTAACACTGCGCTCTGCCCTACACTTGACCCTGGTCTGCTTTCTTCGAGATAATGCGTCACAAAGCCTTGCTCTCTGCTTGGACTCTACTTGGCTTCTCTTACCTGACATGCTTACACACCACACCACTTTCCTTCTCAGAAGTTTTCCTTGTCACCATCTGTAGATAAGTTACTAAGAATAATGAGCTGTTGTTGCTGCTATTGTCTTTAAACCTCTTTGGATTCCTGGGTGGGAGTCATCCCTAAAATGTCATTGATTTATTTTTTCTCTTTTCTCTAAATTGAATTTATGTAGATGTGGATTTTTAAAAAAGCCTTCTAAAGGATTACTTACTAAGTTTTTAAATTTTAATTCCAGTATAATTAGCAGAGTTATATTAGTTTCAGTTATACAGTATAGTGATTCAGTACTTTCATACATCACCTGGTGCTCATCACAAGTGCCCTCCTTAATTCCATTCACCTGTTTAACCCATCCCCCCCCACCCATCTCCCCTCTGGTAACCATCTGTTTGTTCTCTAGAGTTAAGAGTCTGTTTCTTGGTTTATCTCTTTTTTTCTTTGTTCATTTGTTTTGTGTCTTAAATTCCACATATGAGTGAAATCATATGGTATTTGTCTTTCTCTGACTGACTTATTTTGCTTAGCTACATACTCTCTAGCTCCACCCATGTCATTGCAAACGGCAAGATTTCATGCTTTTTTATGGCTGAATAATATTCCATTTTCCTCTTCTTCATCCATTCATCTATCAAAGGACACAGGCTACTTCCATATCTTGGCTATTGTAAATAATGCTGCAGTAAACACACAAGTGCATGTATCCCTTTGAATTAGTGTTTTGGTATTCTTTGGGTAAATGCCCAGTAGTGTGATTGCTGGATCATCTGTTAGTTTTATTTTTAACTCTGAGGAAACTCCATACTGTTTTCCAGAGTGGCTACAGCAGTTTCTTTCCTCATTGTTTCAGAGTCCATCTCTTTCACCTCTTTCGTTTATTCCTCGGTATTTTATTATTTTTTTGGTGCATAAAGGATTATTTTTGTGGACGTTCTGCATCATATGTAAGTCCCAGAACTGTGAAGCGAAGTCTCTAAACTTGAAAAATTGTAAAGCATCACATTCTAGAGACATGCACCAGACAACCAGACAATCAGACTTTCAGAGCTCCCACATGATCTTCACTGTATATCATCTTCAGTGTATACCACTATCCAGGTTGGTAGGAAAATGAATACATCAACTTCAGCCTTAGTGAAGAAGAAGGGGGAGATGGGGAGACTCTTGAGCATCTCACAGCAAGCACAGCTGTTCAGTGCTTTAACTACATGAAGATAGAGGCTAATGGGATATAAAAATATAAGCAATATAGATACATGCCACACCATAAATAAGACCAAGTCATTTACTGTAGTAGGTCAATGCTCTCTCCCTTTCTATCAATCTTAAATACACACACTGTGAGTTGGCATCTGTTACCAGCAGAAAGACTATACAACAGCCCTGGGTCAAGTTCTGCTTGAGCTGGTGACCAGCTGTGAGACTTTGAGCAAATTTGCCTTCATAAAGCTCATTTCACACATCTGGATACACCTACCTTTCATGAAAATTAAGTGAAAAAATGTATAAGAAAGCACTTTTACAACCATAATGTGTAAACTATTTTGTAATCACATTGAAATGATTTGAGATTGATACCCGCTAAATTGCTGATAGCGGTTGCCTCTGAGGAAGTGAGCAGCACTGAAGGTAGGTGAAGGGAATCTGAGCTTTTTACTTTCTTCTGTATTGTTTGAGGTTTTCGGGGAGAAGAGGTCATTTATCACAGATGTCTCTTTTAATGATAGTCTTCATGTGTTACTGTTATTAGAACTATGCAAGCATCTAAAAACCCTTGACATCTAGGAATTACAGGTTTTGTTGCAAGCACCCGTGTGATTATTGCTACAGCATGTATAACATGAAAACTCCCAACTCACTCTCTCCATCTGCAGATATAGAGAAAGCTTTAAATTTCCCTGTCCCTTTGCTTCTTGGTGGAGGCTCACATTGAGCCAAAATTTAAAGTCTAGAAGGAGGCAGTTACATAAATTTAGGTGTTGGGAAAGGGAGTGGAGCATGCTAGGGCCAAGAGTAGTTCTTTTCCAGAACAGAATGTGCAAAGTTGGCTTAGAGCTAGAAATGAAAGTAGGCAGCTCAGATATATCTGGTTAAGGACCTTTAAGTTCTATGGTACAAAGATCCCTTTATGTCAAGGGACTGACAACAGAAACCTAAGAACCTGACATTACATAGAAAGGGACTGACCTAATAGAAAACTGAAGGAGATGACAGAGGTCAGGCCATGGGACTTAAATGTGGAGACCAAGAGGCATGAAAATAAAATGTTGCCTAGAAGAAACAAATGTAGTTGTCAAGTCTTTAAATACAGGTTGGAGATTTCCTTCCTCTGAAATTTGGTGCATCTTATAGTATAGTTCAAAAAGAATCCTGTAATTTGGTGATCATAAAGTATAGTTGAAAATAATTTGTAATTTGAAATCAGAAGATAGAGGTTCAAGTATTGGCTGTAGTGGTCACTAGCTATATAATCATGAATGAGTCTCAACATCTCTGTACTCCAGTTTGCTTATCTTCAGCATGGAGTTGATGATAATTTCTACTTCACAGAGCTGTGGAGTGGAATAAATAAGAATGTATGTAAGCTATAATGAGGAAAAGTGTGATATTAATAATGACAAAAATATCTCTTATATTACTGAGCATGTAGTAAGTGCTAGACACTGTGCTAAGAGCTTCACACTCTTGATATATCTCATGAGGCTGTTTGGTTAAAGGTAACATTCAGGCATTCATTCATTTCTTCATTTATTTGCTTGATATACATCCATTGGACATCCTCCTGTCCTGTCTAGTGAATCCTACACTGTGACACATCCTACGTTGAAAATTCATTACACTTTTCATGGCGAACATTTTGTAATCAATATAAATGTTGAATCGCTGTGTTGCACACCTAAACCTGATATAATATGATATGACAACTATACATCAATTTTAAAAAGAGAGCTTACCTCTTAGTGGGGGATACAAAGGGGAAAAGGCCTCAATTAGGAAGAACAAAGAACCCTATTTGCGTGCGTGTGTGTGTGTGTGTGTGTGTGTGTGTTTGTGTGTTTGAAGGTATGGGTAGTCAGATAAACTCTTACCGAGATGGTAATGTCTAAAAACACTGAATGCTAAAGTAGTGCTCTTTAAACAGTTGACCAATCCACTAGTTTTAAAATCTTTTTGGTGTGTTGAGACCAGTATTTTGTTTTAAATTATCACTGAGCCTACTTATTTGTGGCAGAAGACTCTGAGAATCCAGATATGTTGCTTGAGGGGCAGTGAAATCCAAACGGCTCTCAGCATGGTTTGTCATCCTGACGTGGCAGATAAACTAGAGTCTGTTTGCATAACCTGAGGAGACCCCTGGGTGAACTCCTCTTTGTTGAAGAAGAAGCCAGGCTTGAGGAACTTGGCACAGTGATTGTGAGTTCAGGAAGGCAGGTGCCACTGGAGTCTATCTGGCCCTGCCCTAGGTCAATGCCTGGGTCCTAGTGAGCGAGAGGATAGGCTGAAAATAAAAACTAAAAGAACTAGTTAATTAAGCTCTGGGGCATGTTGTGACGTAGGCATCCCTGCCTTAGAACTCCACAAACAGCACCTTGCCCACAGACCAGCACATACAGATCCAGTGAGGGCTGCCATGGGAGAGATTGGTCATGTGGGGAGCCCATAGTGCCTGCAAGAGACTGCTGGTCCTGCAGAGGAGAAGTGGTGACTAGGGCAGCAGACATATGCATAAGCCCAGGTGAGACCTTCCTCGTGTCCTCACCGGGAGGGCGCAAGAGCCAAGGAAGTTGGAATTACTGATGGCACGGTGATCTCATTACTCCGCGCAGGCTCCTGAGACCAGAAAGAAAGTGCTGATTACATACAGCAGGAGAATAGGAAGCGAGGGAGAAAGAATATCAAATAAAAAGACAAGAGCAGAAAGCAAAGGGAAAAACAAAATCGGATGAATCTGACCAGATGCTTGAGGAGGTGATCATACTCTGATTCCAAAGCAATCTCTCTACCTATTGTCAACAAGCTCCAAAGCAAGTTTCTAGCTTTAGCAAGATAAATAAAGACTATGCCCAATGTCTATAACATCTTGATGAGATCGCCATGTGTACTAGACGAAGGGATTGCATTTTATAAATCTGAACGCCTCCTATCTTGAGTAGACCTTCACATGACAGAGATGGGAGAAAACAAATAAGGCACCAGTTGAGAGGCCTTGAGTGCATCAATATGCAAACCACTTAAAAGTCTGTTTCCATTTACTCTCCACTTCTGGACCAGTTTTACAGAGCAGGTAACCTATAACTCAAAACAATTTCTCCACGACCCTGTTTCATTCAGCATCAAGATTCTAATCAATATCCTATTTCCTTTAACATTCATGGGCATAAGCTCTAAAAATAACTGTTATCAGATATATATTTGTGTCATTTGGAATTGTGAATTTATAAGGGCATGTATGCCCAGCCCAAGGAAATTACTGAAAATGGCCTTAAATCTCAGATAATGGCCAGACTCTAAAGCCCTGGAATATTTCTATCCTTCTCAAAAAAGCCATCACTCTGTACCCACTTGTGATTCATTCAGATGATTTATAAGAAATTGCATACCCATCTCACTTTGCAAAACAAGAAATCGCTTTCAAAGAAGAATGGAACAAAGGTAAAACATTCAGCTATCTCATTCTCTGGGACATTACCAACTCAAAATATTATTCTTCTGCTTTTGGTGTTCTTTTCTTTCCTCTAAAGGAATCTTAGGCTAATGTATATTTATGTTTTAAGTGGACCTACTCTGCTTGTCCAAAAAAGAAGAGAAAAGAAAGAAAAAGGGGAAGGGGGTGTCTGAGAAACTGCAATTGGCAAAAATGAAGGATAGTAAATAAAACAAATAAGAAATAAATATAATAAATAGTAAAACTAGGAAATAATTTCCTCAGGAAAAAGGAGAGATTAAGGTTTATTTTATTACAAGATCGATAGATGGATATTACTTCAAAATGTTATATCTGTGCACAGGGATCTCTCCTCCAGGATTTATCCTTGGAATATTCTCAGCTCTACCAGGCTTCGTAGAGGAGTTTCCTCAGACATTTTAAAACTCTATGGAGGGCGTCTGGGTGGCTCAGTTGGTTAAGCGACTGCCTTCGGCTCAGGTCATGATCCTGGAGTCCCGGGATCGAGTCCCGGGATCGAGTCCCGCATCCGGCTCCTTGCTCAGCAAGGAGTCTGCTTCTCCCTCTGACCCTCCCTCCTCTCATGCTCTCTCTCTCTATCTCATTCTCTCTCTCAAATAAATAAATAAAATCTTAAAAAAAAAAAAACTCTATGGAATTTATCACTTTTCCCAGACACACAGGGTAATAAACAGCTTTCTTTAAAGGTTTTTATATTTTATGTCCTAATAGGTATTAGGAAAGCAGTATTTCTCAGCTTTGACATCAGTATAGGTCTTGGGGTCGAGGGGAGGCATAGAGTGTGGGTGCAGTGATTGATGTAAGGCTGAGCATTCATGCCATCAACAGTATTAAGGAACACTTAACTCATTGTGCTCTTCTTCTCAAATAATTATATCTGTACCATGATACACTGTAAACTGAAGACTTTGGAAATTTAAAAACATTTAAGATTCCATACCTTGTAAAATTTATATGCAATCACCTACTTGAACCTATTATAGATCACTAGTAACTTTTTTGAGAATTCTAATCCAGCTCAAATTGCTTCAATAACATCTTTAAAGTTCAAACTTAGAACATCAACACTGTGTATTCATGAATATTGTAGGGGGAAATAATTACCCATTTGATGTATATTTATTAGTTGTCCATTTTGAACTATAGTCTATAAGTCAGAAAGATAAGAAATGGATTTACCCATAAAGGACTTAAATTTAATACAGAAAATAAAATTCACATATATGAAAATATTAGTGGAAAAATAATATGTCTCATTATAATTCAAGTAATTAAAAAATATAATGTAAAATTATATGAAAAAGTGCTAATTTTTTGCTGCAGCAATAAACAGAAAACTTACCAATATAAGCTATCATAGATCAATGGCTATAGGTTATCAGGGAGTAATGCCTACATACACACGTATGTTATAGGTGTGTTTTCCAAACTTCCATGATAATACAAATCACCTGGAGAATTGATTTTTTAATAGGCCTTCTCCAGACCTACCGAAATGAGCTCTTAGAGAAGAAGCTTAAAGAAACAAGACAGAGGATCATAGGGGAAGGGAGGGAAAAATGAAACAAGACGGAACCAGAGAGGGAGACCAACCATAAGAGACTCTTCATCTCAGGAAACAAACTGAGGGTTGCTGGAGGGGAGGGGGTGGGAGGGATGAGGTGGCTGGGTGATGGACACTGGGGAGGGTATGTGCTATGGTGAGCGCTGTGAATTGTGTAAGACTGATGAATTACAGACCTGTGCCCCTGAAACAAATAATACATTATGTGTTAATAAAAAAAAAAGAATCTGTATTTTTAACAAATGACTCCAACTACTCAGATCAGGTTGCTTTAGAAAACACTGCAGTCCTCACAACAATCCCATGAGAATATTATTATCCCTCTCTATAGTTGAGAAAACTAAGGTTAGAGAGATTAATTAACTATTCAAAGGACTCCCAAGTTAGAATAAAACGATCTGACTTCCAAAACTTTTGTTCTCTTTACTGCACTAAGCTTTCTTTGTTCTCTGAGAAAATGATCAGGTTGGATGTGGAAACATGGAAATAAAATACTTATAATTATAGAAAAGTTCATTTAAATTGCTGCTTAAAAACATTACCTTCTGTGTTAAAGTGCTGGAGAAAAGAATATGGAACCCTTGAAAATAAGAAAGTTCATACTGATCTAGCCCCTCCATTTTACACAAAGGCAGCATGCCTAGCTCGGTACCTGGCTTTTTTCACTTAACACTCTTACCTGGAGATGACATCACATCAGTATATAGAGAGCCCCTTCATTCCTTTTCACAGCGGCCCAAGTAGCACATTACGTAGGGGGAACTCAGTTTATTCAGTCAGTCTCCTATTAATGGGCACTTGGCTTGTTTCCAGGCTTTTGCTATAATACATTATGCCTTAATGAATAGGACTGTGAATGTGCCATTTTGCACTTTTACCAGTGTTTATCTGTGGAAATGGCAATATTCTGAGAAGAGGGATAGCTGGGTCAGAAGTTAAATACATATTTAATTCTGATAGATACTGACTGTCAAACACCCCTAAAGATGCTGCACCATTTTTAATTTCTAAAGACAGTATATGAGCATGCTTTATTCCCCACAGCCTTATCAACATATATATTATCAAACATCTTTCTTTTTTCCCAGCTGAGAGGTGAGCAATTGTTCTCCAGTGCAGCTTTAGTTACAGTTCTTTTATTATGAGCAAGAGGTGGAGGGCAAGTTTATATTTACATCTTGTTTTCTGTGAACTCTCTCTTCTTATCTCTAACTAGTTTTTTTCTATAGTTTTTTTGGGGGGGGGCGGATAGCCTAAAAAAATTTTAATGTAATTTAATTTACCAAACTTCTCCCTACTGGTTATGCATTTTTAGTCATAGTTTGGAACTTTTTCCTACCCCCAGGTTTCTTACAGTTTTTATTTGTAGATGGAATCTTTAAAAGTTCTGGAAGAGATTCTTATGCACACCAAAATACCAGTTTACAAATCCAAGTTTATAAAGTGATGTCAAACATTGCAGTTATTTACATGAGAAACATTTAATCATCTGTCATGTTGGTGCTTTTCTTAATTCTTCTAAATGATGTCACTCTGAAGTCTTCTTGTCTGCATGATAAAACGTTCTGTTAGTAAAACAGAAAAGATTATTTCTGGAGTAATGTAGGGTCTTTCTGAATAAACATATTCAATTATTGAAAACTTTACCTTTCTAAGAGAAGACAACATAAACCATTATGATACAGCCCACAATCCAGCCAATCAAGAGAAGAATAGGGACCAGAAGGCGGGATGATGCAGACTCTGCTTAAAAATAAAAGAAAGCAGATTAGGTAGGTCATTTTGGCATCGTATCTTCTGAATCAAGAGAATAAAAGGAATCTGATAATATCAAGAGAAAAAAATACACTCTCACGTCATTCCGAGACATGATTATTATCTTCTGTTCTACAAAGGGTACATGGGAATCAGCTGGCTATTTGAAACAGAAGACCTGTGTTCAAACCATAGGTCCTCCTTTTACAGTTATGTGACCTTGAGCCATTCTGAGCTTGGACTTCCCTATTTGTAGAGATAATGAAACTTGTGATCTTACCTCCCTGAGTTGTGGTGAGGATCACATATTATTGTGTTTGTGTGTGCTTAGTGTATACAAAACACATTCCTGCATCTGTTCAACAACACAGACAGCGGCTGTCTACACAGAAACAATCGAAAATGACTCTTGAGGCCATTCCTCCTAAACTAAATAATCATAACATAGGGAAAGGTGTTGAAAATTGTTCTTAGTCTTGATAGCTGACTTTAATCATCAGTATCATAGGAAAAGAAAAGCATATACCTTATATGATCATTCTCCACTAGAGAAAAGAGATTCTTTTTTGTTAACATGCTCAATAGAGCAACTAACCCTGATCCCAACACACATAGAAGACATGAGGACAACGACCCCTCCTGTGTCTTCTATTTGTACCCTTACCTGAAAAAAAGCAATTTATAAAATTATCATTTTTTTAATATTCATTGCACACACACACATCACACAGAAAGTAAAGAAGAGCACAGATAGACATCATATAGAATTAATGTCTCCATGTTAAGGACTCAGGTATATTCTTAACTAAAAAGCACAATTAGGTTGTATGCCATCAGCTAACCAAGAGAATGCATATTCTTAGCAATTGTGTGCCTATTACAATTTCCATCGCTTTAAAATGTAAAGTTTTTGGGCGCCTGGGTGGCTCAGATGGTTAAGTGTCTGCCTTCGGCTCAGGTCATGATCTCAGGGTCCTGGGATCAAGTCCCGCATCGGGCTCCCTGCTTCTTGGGAGCCTGCTTCTCCCTCTGCCTTTCTCTCTTGCTCTGTCTCTCATGAATAAATTTAAAAAAAAAAAATCAAAAAATAAAATAAAATAAAATGTGAAGTTTTTTTTAAGTGCTATTAAAACAAAACCATCAGGAAAAGAGACACCTCTAAAATTAGGAGGCACTCTTATAAAAGCAAACTTAGGGCAGTTAAAATGAATTTTAATAGTTTAAATCTATGCTTCCAAAATGGTGGAATCTCTCTTAACTCTTGTAAATTCAACGCGTTTTCCTTGCTTCTCCATCTCGCTGTGACCTTGAACAAAGCATTAACCACTAAATGGTAAAATCTTTCTCTACCTGCCATGTGGTATTGCTCTAAGGATAAAATGAACATTATGATATGCCCTTTACTCGCATTTGGATGAAAGACTTTTTATGGATTAAGGTGTCATTGTAATGGAAGTATGTAGCCATAATTTTTTGAACTGTTCATATATATGATTTAGTATTTTTCCCAATTTCAAAGAACTTAAAAATTAATACCAACATTTTAATGGAGCATTTATAAATGTCTTATACATGCATATTTTAATACAATTCTAAAATTTACATATAATAAAGCCCTAAAAGTATATGTCTCATTATTTATTACTCTTTGTAACACAATACAAATGACTGTGCATTTTTTTCTTTTTTTCTTTTTTTTTTTTAGAGAGAGAGAGAGAGCGGGGAGGGAGCAGAGGGAGAAGGAGAGAAAGAATCCTAAGCAGGGTCCAAGCCCAGTGCTGAGTGGATGTGGGGCTCAAGTAGAGGCTCCACAGGGGGCTCCACCTGGGGCTCCACCCGGGGTTCAATCTCACCACCCTGAGATCATGACCTGAGTGGACACCAAGAGTCTGACGCTTAACCAACTGAGCCACCCAGGTGCCCCAATAGACCATGCATTTTAACACTCAAAGTATACCTGCATTTGTGTTCTTTTAACACGAATATTTTAAGTTTTATCATAATCTGTAGCATCATTTTGAAATAGGAATATATGGGGCCCCTGAGTGGTTCAATTGGTTAAGTGTCCAAATCTTGGTGTGCGCTCAGGTCAGGATCTCAGGGTTGTGAGATTGAGCCCCACTTTGAGCTCCACGCCCAGTGTGGAGTCTGCTTGAGAGTCTTTCCCCTCCCTCTCCTGGCCCCTCTATTCCTTCCCCTGCTTTCTTTCTCTCTCTCTCTCTCTCTCCCTCAAATAAATAAATAAATAAATAAATAAATAAATAAATAAATAAAATCTTAAAAAAGAAACAGGAACATATAAGAACACAACATACTTTGCATAGGTCACTTACATTACAGTGCAAACAAACACAAAACCTCTTTTTAAATATGAAGAGTTATTTCAAAATGCTTGTCTCTGTTCAATCCTGAGCATGCCCAGATGGTTATACCTGGAAGTATCCTTAAGGGCAACCGTGTTCTGAAACAAAACTGTCTGTGTTCAGAACCTGGACCCTCATTTAAAATGAGGATAGTGCCTAGTAGAGGCGTCATAGAATGTTCACTTTCTAGAATGTGATCATAGGCAAGTGACTATATTGACTATGCTTCAGTTTCCTTAACTGTAAAATGGAAATGATGATAATACTGTATATCTCCTGGGATTATTGTCTAAATTAAAAGCAACAGTTCCTGGAGGTATTTAAAAAGTGTTTCTTGGATATACTATATATTCAGCTCCTTTTGTCATATTAGACTCAATCATTTTTCTTAAATATAATACACATTTTAAAAGAAGAAAAAAAGAAATTTAGATATGAAGCATATTAGCGATGACTAACCCCTTTTTATTTATTTCATTTTAGAGGCAGAAAACAGGTCCAGAGAGGAAGAGGGACTTTCCCTAACTCACATGGCTATTTAGTAGCAGACCTGACAAAGAAATCAGATGTCCTTCATTCTGGTCCAGCATACCACAATACCTCCAGTGTAGAATAACCCTGGAGGATAATGGACTTCTAACTCATTTTGAAAAAAAACGTGAACAAATTAAGCTTTTTTGTTTGGTTCTTTTAAAAGCATATATAACATATAGACATGGTCCATAAATTGTATATCCAATGCATTTTTTTAGCCATGCTAACTTATATGGTTAATGCCCCATTAGCAGTGAGACCACGTTCTTCAGAATAACTGAGAAATATGAAATACTGAGGAATGTAAAATAAACCAGGGAGCTTGGACCTTTATTTTGCCAAGAGGGTCTGATGCCTTAAATCTTACCTTTTTCAGCCATTCTTCCTGTTGCTGGGTGGGTTGGTCAGGGCCACGCTCACCTCTTTGTTGGTGTCATCCAGTGTCTCTTTGAACTTTAAATAGATCTCTGAAGAGTGTGGCAGCTGCCCCTCTCCTGACTGCCAGTTGTCTGCAGAGTGATGTAAGATGTTGGAGAACAGCGCTCCTCTGGCTCTTCTTTATCCTCTTATTACGGAAGAAACTAGGGGCTACGTGCGCTAAACAATTCAATAAGCTGAGCTATCCTGAACCAGAGATGGGTAGATTTTTAGTTCAGCCAATGCCTGCAAGCGACATGGAGAAAATGTTTAAGGAATGGGGTGTACAGAAGAAAAAATGGCATTGCAATTAGACAAGTTCTATCAAAGAGGGAGGGTGATCTATTGGGGGAAAAACACTCTGGAGTTGGAGAGACCTGGCTTAAAATTCCAACTCTATTTCTGTAATGAAGGCCAAGTTGCTTAACCTGGGCATTAGCCTCTTTAATTTTAAAATGAGGATAGTGCCCAGTAGAGGCGTCATAAAGATGAAATGAAAAAGCTGCGTGAAATACAGATGTTTATACATTATAGGATGCAAAAGATAAAATAAATTAAGTGGTGCCCCTTGTTCTGACCCATTCCAAAAACAGAACATTTTAATACAAATGTACTAGAAACTAAAACAATAAAAGGCTGGGGTATTGCCTAAAGTTTTCAGAGAGCAGTCATAAGCTTGTTTTTATTAGCAATGTATGAAAATAGGACATTCCATTTTTCAAAGTCCAACCTAATTTATATAACATGACCTAGACTGTGCTCTAGATTCTCACTGAAATAACTTTAATTTTTGGGTCTGGATGGAAAAGTTTTGCAAAATGACCCTGTGACCAACTGCCCAAAAAGTCCACCACGAGATGAAGGGTGTCCTCCTCTAAAAGACAAGACTTGCCTGATCAAATCCATCTCCACAGAGCTCCAAAAGGGATGTTTCCCAGCAAATGGCCACACCTCATCCACTGATCAGAATCCACTAATGGTTCTCCATCTCCTAGAAAATAAAAATCTGAACTCCTCATTAAGATACCTAAAATACCTCATCTTCCTACTTTCCCATTTGCAGTGATGCCTCAGCCACATATCCCTTGTGGTATATGAATTCAGGATGCTACTACCCACATAGGCAAGGAGAACATTTGATTTTCTACCTCAAGTCATATACCTATAAATTAGACTGTGCAGCCAATAATCTGGTAAGTTTATTGCATGATTACACACTATGTTCATGTTATGTCATTTACTTTTTAAAAATATTTATTTGAGTGAGAGAGAGAGAGTGTGTGCATGCGCGCACAAGCCGGGGGAGCGTCAGGCAGGAGGAGCATCAGGCAGAGGGAGAGGAAGCCAGGACCCTGGGGTTATGACCTGAACCGAAGGCAGACACAACCGACTGGGCCACCCAGGTGCCCCTGTTATGTCATTTAAACCAAGTTGCCATCTCTCTCTTTTTCTATATACAATTTAATATTTTTTTAAAATGTCTGGTTCTACCAGATAAGAAGAGAGACTATGTTCTATGTAACAAAATGTCTGCTGAAGTCCCGTATTGTTTTCCAATACTAAATAATTATACATTTAAAAAAGGTTAATTGGGGCAATATAAACAGAGTGGAGAAAAATGGTGATTGATTGATCTCACTTAAACACTGAATTTTTTAACTAAATAGATTCAAATGAATACCCTATCTTAAGATACACACACAAAAAAGATATTAAGAAGAAGTAGTGAATTACCCTCCAAAGAACAAATATATATCTATACTAGTGTAAAACAATTTGTCTAGAGTGGCTGAAAATAGAATGTATGAAAATGTTTCTACATTACAATTATCTTAAGCTTTCTTTTTTGATATAAAATTGACTATTATTAACATTATTGTTACCAATTTGAATTTTGAGGAGGAATTACTTTATAACTCATTTATTTTTCTTTGTTTTCTATAGAAAGTGAGAGAGAGAAAGGGAAAAAAAGAAGAAAAACTAATTCAATGAACATGAATTGCCCAGATCTCAGGAAAGGGTCCAATCTAGAATCTCATCTCTTTGGTATCCCTTTAGTAAACTAAATATATATAATACTTATTCCGGAAAAATGTTTTATTCATTAATAGACTGAATTCACTTTGAACTCACAAATGCAAGGGCCTATATTTGAACATTTTCTAATCTTCCTCTTAGGGCATACCATTTAGGAACATTTTATACTTCTATTTTGCATACTTTCTTCAAGAGTTAGTTCTCAAATCCCTTATTACCAAAGTGACATTAGATTTTTCTAGGGTACTTAAGCTAAAAGAGTCAAATATTTGGCTCTTTATTCAAGATCGATCAGAATTCTTCATTTTTCTCATGTTTTTTTAACTGTTACTGTTTGAAATTATAGTAGATAAATCTGCACATGATAGATTAAATGGACAAATTCCTCTTAAGACATAAACTTACCCAAACTGACTCAAAAAGAAATAGAAAATTTGAATAGACTTATCATAAGTGAAAGCAGTTGAAGTCATAATCAAAAAATGTTTCAGGGGCACCTGGGAGGCTCAGTCAGTTAAGCATCTGCCTTCAGCTCAGGTCATGATCCTGGAGTCCTGGGATCGAGCCCTGCATTGGGTTCTCTCTCTGCAGGGAGGCTGCTTCTCCCTCTCCCGCTCCCTCTGCCTGCTGCTCCCCCTGCTTGTGCTCACACTCTCTCTCCATCAAATAAATAAATAAAATCTTTAAAAAAAAAGTTTCACAAAGGAAAGCTTTGGAACAGGAAGCCTCACTGGCGAATTCTACCAAACATTTAGAGTTAACACCAGTACTTCAAAAACTCTTTCCAAAAATAGAAGAGGAGGGAAGACTTCCCAACTCATTCTATGAGGCCAGTATTACCTCAAAACCAAAACCAAAGATACCAAAAAAAAAAAAAAAAAAAAAAAAACAATCTTTTTAATGAATATAGGTACAAAAATTCTCGACAATAAACTAACAAACCAAATCCAGCAACATACAAAAATAATTATATACCATGGCCAAGTGGGATTTAACCCAGGAATGAAAAGTCAGGACAACATTCAAATGCCAATTAATGTAACACACCATACTGATAAAATTTTAAAAAACCAAAAACCACATGACCATCTCAGTAGATGCAGAAAAAGCATTTGACAGAATCCAACACTGATTCAAGACAAAACACTCAACAAATTGGGAATAAAAGGGAACTTCCTCAACCGCATAAAGGGAATCTACAGAAAACTCACAGCTAGCATCATATTTAGTGGCAAAAGAGTGGATGCTTCCCCTCTAACATCATGAACAAAACAAGAATGTTTACTCCTACACGTTGACTCAATATTGTACTGGAGGTTGTAGCTAGGAGAATCAGGCAAGAAGATAACATAAAAGTCATCCATATTAGGGGCACCTGGGTGGCTCAGTCGGTTAAGCAACTGCCTTTGGCTCAGGTCATGATCCTGGAGTTCCGGGATCGAGTCCTGCATTGGGCTCCCTACTCAGCGAGGAGCCTGCTTCTCCCTCTGACCCTCCCCCCTCTCATGTACTCTCTCTCATTCTTGCTCTCTCAAGTGAATAAATAAATCTTTTAAAAAAAAAAAGTCATCCATATTAGAAAAGAAGAGTTAAGCTATCTTTATTTGCAATGTGACATGATCTCATATATATAAAAAAATCCTAAAGAACCCCCTCTGCACACACACACAAAAAAACCCTACTAGAACAAATAATCTAATTTAGCCATGTTGCAAGATACAAGATCAACATGCAAAAATCAGTTGTATTTCTACACAGTAGCAATGAACAGTTTGAAAAATAAATTAAGAAAAAATGACATTTACAATAGCATCAAAAAGAAGAAAATACTTAGGAATAAATTTAATCAAAGATGTACAAGCCTTGTAACTAAAGACTAACAAAACATTGCTGAAGGAAATTAAAGATGGTCTAAATAAATGGAAAGACATACTGTGTTCACAAATTGAAACACTTAATATTGTTAAAGAGGGCAATACTACTCAAAACAATCTACATATTCAGTGTATTCCTATCAAAATACTAATGGCCTTTGCAGAAATGGAAAATCTAATCTTAAAATTCATATGGACTTGTAAGGGACCCTGAAAAATCAGAACAATCTTGAAGAGGAAATACAAGGGATTTACACTTACTGATTTCAAAACATACTACAAACTACAATAATTAAGAATGTGTGGTAAAAGCATAAGGACAGACATACGATGAAAGGGATAAAATTGGGCATCCAGAAATAAATCCATACACTTACAGTCAATTGATTTTCAACAGGGGTGTCAAAGAATAGTCTTTTCAACAAATGGTGCTGGGACAACTGGTTTTCCACATGCAAAAGAATGAAAGTGAACCCCTACCTCACACCATATACAAAAATTAAGTCAAAATGAATCAAAGACTAAATGTAAGAGCTAAAACTATAAATCAAAAGAAATCATAGGGGTAAACCAGGCAACTGTTTCATAGATATAACACATAAAATACAAGCATTCAAAAAAATAGATGAAGTGGCCTTCTTCAAAATTTAAAACTTTTGTACATCAAAGAATACCATCAAGAAAGGAAAAAGATAATCTATGGAACGGGAAAACATATTTGCAAATCATATATCTGACAATGGTTTAGAATTCAGAACATATTTTAACAAAACCTCTTACAACTCAACAATTAAAAGACAAATAACCCAATTTAAAGATGGGCAAAGGATTTGAATAGATTTTTATCCAAAGGAGATGTACAAGTGGCCAACAAGCACATGAAAATATACTCAAATCATTAGTCATTAGGGAAATGCAAATCAAAACCACAATGAGATACCACTTCACCCCGAATAAGATGACTAAAATAAAAAAAGATAGACAATAATAAGTGTTAACAAAGAAGTGGAGAAATTAGAACCTTCATACAGTGCTGGTAGGAATGTAAAATTGTTCAGCCACTTCGAAAAATAGTTTTGTAATTCCTCAAAATGTTAAATATAGAACTACCTTATGACCCAGCAATTCCATTCTTAGGTATATACCCAAGAGAATTGAAAACAGGTGTTAAAACAAAAACTGTATACAAATGTTCATAGCAGCATTATTCATAAGAGTCAAAAAGTAGAAACAAACCAAATGCCCATCAACTGATGAAAAGATCAGCGGAATGTGGTATAGCCACACAAAGTAAAATTATTCAACCATTTAAAAAATGTTGTGGTACATCCTACATGGTTGAACCTTGAAAATATCATGTTACGTAAAAGAAGTCATATTGTATGATTCTATTTATATGAAATGTCCACAACAGGCAAAACCATAGAGATGAAAGTAGATTAGTGGTTGCTTGGGGCTGGGGGTGGGGGTTGGAGGGGTGAGGGGAATGGGGATTGACTGCTAAAGGGTATGGAGTCTCTTGTCCTAATTCTAGGACTAAGGCTGACTAAGGTTAATAATTAGTAGTACTGGTCACACAATTTTGTGAATATGTTCAAACCACTGAATCATATACTTTTTTTTTTTTTTAAAGATTTTATTTATTTGCGAGAGAGAGAATGAGAGACAGAGAGCATGAGGGAGGAGGGTCAGAGGGAGAAGCAGACTCCCTGCTGAGCAGGGAGCCCGATGTGGGACTCGATCCCGGAACTCCAGGATCATGACCTGAGCCGAAGGCAGTCACTTAACCAACTGAGCCACCCAGGCGCCCCTGAATCATACACTTTTAAAAGAGTGAATTTTATGGTATGTGAATTATACCTCGGTTTTTTCAAAGTTCAAATTAGTTCTTGAAACAAGAAAGTTTTAGAAAAGAACCCAAGCCCCAAAACAAAAAAGGGGAAAGAAGTGAAACAGGATTGGGAGAGATGCCTGGCAAAATAGTAACAAAATTGAAAATTTTCATTTTTAAAAGAAGTGTTTACTGAGCCCCTACTATGTGCTAGACATCATTCTAGGCACTTGGGATACATCAGTGAACAAAGATCCTTGCCCTAACAGAGTTACATTCAGAAAGGGTTAAGTGCTATGAAAAAAGAAAAAGTAAGGCTGACTAAGGTTAATAATTAGGTCGATCCTAAGGCTGGCTTTTCCTGGCAGGACTGAGGGACTGCAAGAAATTAGAGTGGCTTCAGCACATGGAGCAAGGGGGACAGCAGTAAGGGAAGAGTTCAGACAGGTAGTAAAGGAGGTTTATCGGCTATCGTTAGATCATTGTTTTTTTCCTCTGAGTGAAATAAGGAGCCATTGGAAGGTTTTGAAGAGAGCGATAACATGATCTGACTTATATTTCTGAGGTATCATTCTGGCTGCTGTGATTGGGAGTAAGGGTAGAAGCAGAGAGACTTGTTAAGGGCTATTATAATGATACAGACAAGAAATGTTGGAGACTCAGATCAAGGTGGTGGTTAATTACTCACCAAGAAAGGGGACTATCAATGAGGGCAGAGAGTAGTGTGGTGCATTTCCAATGGGTCTGACTAATATGGTTTTGATAGGTTGGGTGGCACGTTCCCATATTATGAACTTTTGTTGACCAGGTGGCTGTGTGGAGAAATTTGTGTGTTCAAAGTCCAATGAAAAGGTTCAGCAAATTGCAATAGAATGTATTAAGCAAGATTTATCCAATCCGAGGTACCCAAAATATGAAATGTAATTGAGATTAATGAATAAGAGGCAACAAAGGATTACAGACTAGCTGATCTTCTTCCCTGGGACTCCTTGTGTGTCATAGAAAAGGCACTATAAGAATGGAGGAGGGACTTGGGATCCTGTTTGAACACCAGCTCTGGCATTCGCTGTGTGAACTTCAAGTTACATGTACTATGAGTTTATTTCTTCATTTGGAAAATGAGAGAAATATCATGCAAGGTTGTTGCAGAATTAGAGATAAATGGATATTATGTGCTCAGCACGAGCCTAACACATAGTAGGTTCCCAGTACATGGTATTTGTTATCTTTAAACCATGATAAGCAGAGATGAAGAGAAATGAGAAGCAACATGTACCAAGAACTAGATGTCTCCTGTATATGGACCCACATGTAGCCATAGTCATTCCTGAGGGTTGTCTTAGAGGAGCCGTATCTCTTACTTCTCAGGCCGCAGCATCAGGGGGGTTGAAAGGAGACCATTTTTCAACTTCCTTTCATTCCACAGTGCACTTCTGATTTAGCTTCTGTCTGCATTTTTCCATTAAAACAACTTGTTCCCAAGATCTAATATCATGTGACTTTCATGTTGCTAAAGTCAACAGAAATTTTTCAGTCCTGCTCTTACTTGCTAATGACCTCTTGGTGTCACTTGACTCCAACTGGTGACTTTATCCTTCTTGAAATTCTTTCTTCTCTTGGCTTCCATGGCATCACACTCTTCTGACTTTTCCCATTTTAAAAAAAAAAAAAAATTTTTTTTTGAAGTAGGCTCCATGCGCGGCCTGGAGCTTGAACTCCCCACCCTGAGATCAAGACCTCAGCTAAGATCAAGAGTGGGTGGCTTAACCCACGGAGCCATCCAGGCACCCCTGACTTTTCCCATTTTTAACTGTTTATTCTTAGTCTTGTGGGTTTATCCTCATCTTCCTAAACATTAAATATGTGTTCCTTGATAAATCTATCAGAACAGAGCTTCCATGATATGAGAAGATGATGTGGAGAGAGCAAGCAAGTGAAATCACTAAGTCGTGTGCATTTCCAGAGCCCTGAGAGTTCCTTCCAGGGCCAGCTTCTTGGCGGGCAACCTGTACAGTCATTTAGGACTCCATGCTAAGAAGGCCCCCGTGCTTGGTTTAATGCTCTGATGTCAGCGTCTTGAAATTCTTAACAATGTCATCTTTGAATTTGGGTTTCATCAGAGTCGACGGGACAACGGAGCATGCGCACGAGCAGAGGCGAAACCCAGGAGACCGTATGTGAGCGCTGTAGTTGTCCCGGCTCCCGGCGCTGGAACAGCATCCACATAGCAGCGGACCCTGCGGGCAGGCAGCAGCCTGGGACAGTCCAGAGCCTCGGGGAGCGGGGAGCGCGGCCAGGCTGGGACGTGGGCAGAATGGAGGTTGGGACGGCAGCAGGCATGCATCGAAAAGTAAAGTGACTTTTCTAACTTCAGAGTCAGCCTCTTGACTCCTAACCTCTCACCTCCCTGCTGCTTTCCTGGTCTCCATGACCTCATCCTGGTGACCTGACATGTTCAGTGATTTTATATGACTCGTGACATGGTGTGTTCAGTGATCATATGTGAAAGCCCCTTATTAACCTACTTTAAAGTGTAAAAGAAGTTAAGGAAAAAGGTTGATGGAAGGATATCCAAATAATGAGCACTTATGAATCCATTTCTTACCCCAAGACATATTCCCTAAACTTTAAGCCATTGCCACCAGTACCCCGACCTTGCAAAGCAGTCTATGGAATATGCTTTCAGCCTGAATCTTTCTATTTCTTGAATGTTTTAATATAGATAAAGACAGAGGTAAAAATAAAGTGCCATGTCAGGGTCATTCTTAGTATAGTACTCCTGTTCTTGGAGTCGGTCCTCAGCAGACTCCACTAACACAGAAACAAAAGGTTCTATTACTTCGGACTGATGTTACTGGCCAAGTTGGATGGTTTCAGCATCCAGAGAATCTTCATGTTTCAGAGATGTATTGGCTGTAAGAGGGAATTATCTGCACATATCTGATGGAGTCCAACATTCTTTAAAAAAAACAAAAAAAAACTAATTGTTGAGTCATAACAAAGGGTTGAATACACAGATGGTGCAGTCACAGTGATAGAGATTTGAATCTCTGCTCTGCGAGTATTTGTGGGACCTGGGGCAGGTGACTGTCAGAAAAATTCTCCAGACTTGGAAGTAAGGCAGACAGGTGGGGACAGATCCTTTCAGTATCATATAGGGACAAAGGTCATTCAGGGGTTGTTAAGCCCTGTGCTTTGTTCATTTCATTTTTACTATTGGTTAAAGCTCCCATCCTTAGGGAATTTACTTGCCAACTTGTAAATTTTTGTCCAGTAGAGATGCAAATGATTTCTGTCCAAAGGAGCAGATAACCCCATATCTCAACGGCCTGCTGAACATTAACTGGTTTTATATCTAGCTGAGCAATCTCATCCCAGCATTTGTTAAGTTACCGATAAACACACTCTTAATGCTCTTTGAAATGATCAAAACATCTTTTCCCCTCCTTAGTGAATAAGTCAATAAAATATTTGATACAGGTCCTTTTTATATTTGTCTGAGGGTCCTGATTTTATCTTTTCGAAAATTATGCTTTAAGCCAACTTTACTCTCTTGGTCTCAGTTTCTTTATCTGTAAAACAGAGATAATAAGACCTACTGTATAGGGTTATCATGAGAATTAAGTAGCAAGGTATGTAAGGCACTCAGCACAGACTGGAGCTTTGAATGTGAGTTTGTGAAGAGAGTATAAAGCAGCCACAATTAGGGAAGTGGTCCAGCTCATCCCTGGTCAGTTCTGCTCCTTTCCCAAACACCCGTATTTTACATTCCTGCCTGAAATGATTTTCTGCTTCTATAATCACATTCTTGAAAATCTTATTTGCTGACCCTTTGCTAATTATATACTTCATACCTCATGGAAATGATGTCCCGTGGGAACTATGTGTGAGAGCTGGGTGACCTTCATCACTGAAAGCTTTCCAGTGCTTGTTTCCAGCAGCGCTCTGGCAGGTGTGGGGTTTTAAAAGCCCAGATATTGTCAGTGAAGTCCGTTTAAACCAAAAGACAAAGAAGGTTTTTCTCAGAAACTATGCATTGGCATTTCCATATTTCAAATGGTAATTTTCCAAGGCAAAAAAGGGTGACATCAAAGATGGTATTTTCATTGAAGGATATGCTAAGGAGGGGCGCCTGGGTGGCTGAGTTAAGTGTCTGCCTTCGGCTCAGGTCATGATCTCCGGGTCCTGGGCTCAAGCCCCACATCAAGCTCCCAGCTCAGCAGGGAGTCTGCTTCTCCCTCTCCCTCTCCCTCTGCCGCTCCCCCTGCTCATGCTCTCGCACTCTCTCTCGCTCTCTCTCTCTCCCTCTCTCTCTATCTGTCTCAAATGAATAAATAAAACTTTTTTTTTAAATAAAAGAATATGCTGAGGAAACATATTCAGTTGTAAACATATTCTATAAACTGTTTCTTTAACACTTTCCCCTCCCTGAGGACTCTCAAAACTGTGGAATCCAATTTCTGATATTTCCCTTTTACCACCAAAATGTATGCACCCTCTCCCACCCCCACACCCCAAATAAATGGAGCCCCAAATGTACGGATCAGAGTCAAAAGGCATCTTTAAGGTCAAAGAAGCCTGGCTGGTTCTCTCCACGTGGTGGCAAAGTTACTCCTGTTGGGGGCTGGGCTGTATACAAAACAACAGAATAATGCTCCTCTCCCAACACCCAACCCACACCATCTGTGAGAACTGTAAATAGAGGACTGAGTAGCACAAAACCACAAGAGGCAAATAATTGCACTTTATAACTACTCCGAACTCCTGAATAAACTGTTATCCTAAGGCTTTTAGCTATAAAACAGCAACTTAACACAAAACTCAAAGGAGGGAATAGTCACCATGCTTGAAGGACAGAGCCGCCCTTGGCTTGCGCATTCACTCTGGTACAGTGACTGTATTTTCCTCCTAGCTCTCTGAATGTGTGCTTTCCCTGAGGACCTGTTCTCCCGTTGGGAAGTGCGGCCAACTTCCACACAGCCTCCCAAGGCAGAACACCAGGGACCACAACAGAATCTGTGAGAGTCACCCCAGCAGTAATTCTGTTTCCTAGACCCAGCCCTTCTCACCAACCAGCATCCGGTTCCTAAAACTACTTAATAAGAGACAAAATCTTTCATCCTACAATTAAAGTTATAACCAAAAGATCTGCAATTCCATCTTTATTGTATTCTAAATCTCTATACATTTAAACCTATTTTCTAACACTTTATTATGACACTTCCAGGCATATGGCAATTGCTTGAGATAGTTTTACATAATTATAAAATTTCCCATATATGCAACCCTCTGTCATCAAGCCATCTGATTTTCTCTTTTTTTTTTTTCAAAATAAATTGCAGACAGAAGCACACTTCCCTCCAAATACTTGGACAAGAGTCCGATACATCTTCATAGATTTTTATTTCAAAATAAGCTTCCCTCCAAATACTTGGACAAGAGTCCGATACATCTTCATAGATTTTTATTTCAAAATAAGCTT